>NC_064818.1:14281274-14349886 GCF_023721935.1 Panthera uncia | reverse complement strand
GGGGGGGAGGCCCTCAGCATGATGTAATCAAGAAATCTTTTGCGGACATGGTAATTTTGAGGTGCCTATGCCACATTCCAGATGGGATGTTGTCTTTGTTTTTAATGTTTGTTTATTTTTCAGAGAGAGAAACAGAGCATGAGCGGGGGAGGGGCAGAGAGAGAGAGGGGGAGACAGAGAATCCGAAGCGGGCTCCGGGCTCTGAGATGTCAGCACAGAGCCCGATGCGGGGCTCGAACTCACAAACCGTGAGATCATGACCTGAGCCGATGTTGGACGCTTAACCGACTGAGCCACCCAGGCGCCCCAAGAGGGCCCAGATGGGATTTTGAATTGGATGTTTGGCCTGAATTTGGAGCTCAGGAAACAGGTGAAGGCAAGTACATTTGGGAGTCATCAAATATAGGTCACTGGTTCTCAGCCCTAACTGGTGACTCTTGGGGATCTTTGAAAAGAAAAAAAAAAGATAACCGATACCCGCAGTCCATCCTAGAGCAGTTGAAAGGAAATTTCAATGGTATTTAAGACATCTCCCGGTGAAGTCAATGCCCTGCCAGGGTTGAAGGGCCACAGGTGTAAATGGTGTTGAAAGCCATAGGTCTGGATGCGATTGCCCAGGGCGGAGCTGCCTAAAATGGAAGATGCTGCTAACAGGCCACAGGTCGGCTAGCCTCTGATCCCGTTGAGCTCTCCGGGGGGTGGGCAGAGGTTTAGGGTTAGCACCATGTTTCTCTTTTTGTGGGCCCTGAGGCAGAAGACACAGGAAAGGGAGCGAGTGTAGATAGTGGGGATTTTGAGGGCCCTAAGGTGGCAGGCCCACCGAGGAGAAGGGACCAGGGGAGGGAACTGGGAAGAGTCTGGACACACTGGGAGACAGCCAGGGAGAGTCTGTGTGTCTCAGACCGAGGGAGAAAGTGTCTCAAGGTGGAGGAGAAGCAGGTTTGGTCAAATGGTGCTTAGAAACTGCAGAACATGAGGGTAGAATTAATTTTAGGATTTTTCTTCCTTTTTTTTTTTTTTAGTTTATTTACTGTGAGAGAGACAGAGCGAGCAGGGGAAGGTCAGGGAGAGAGCGAAGGAATCCCAAGCAGGCCCCACGCTGTCAGCGCAGAGCCCGACGCAGGGCTCGAACCCGTGAACCGTGAGCTCGTGACCTGAGCCGAAACCAAGAGGCAGACACTTAACCGACTGAGCCACCCAGATGTCCCAATTTTAGGATTTTTCAAACCACCGGTGCCCTTGAGAAGGCAGACCTGACTCACCGGAGCGGCTTGGATAAAAACTCCGATCGAGCCAGTTGAAGGGAAGTGCGTTTTGAGCCTGCAAATCTCCCCGCCAAACCTGGAGCAGCCAGTGAGGCCTCGCTCTCTCTGCTTTCTCCACCCAAACTCCATCCCAGCCGTGAGCTACAGACTTTTATTCCAAACGACTTTGTTGCACCAAATGTTTAATCTTGTGGAATGTGGTACCCGAGTCCCCTTATTAACCTGTCAGTGTTATAAACGAGATGTCATCTGCGCCTCTGTTCCTTTCATTTAAGTCTTTCTCGTCGAAATAGGACTTTGCTGCAGATGAAATCCTCTCGGTACTTCCCAGGGGCACGTGTGATTGTTTGGCTTCTGTGGGTCCTTTCTCCCGAGCCAGGGTGTTCTAGCTTCACGAATCAGAGCCTCTGCAATCGCTCATGGAAACAAACGGTCTTGTCAGACCCGTCGCCTGGTGCACAGTCGGGGCTCAGCCAACATTAGTTGAAGTTTAGGGCTCAAGTGAGCCCGTGGCAGAGCACACTGCCCAGCGGAGAGCAGGGTGAGCACTGTGAGGTCCCTTGAGAGGCGGGTGTCCGTGCCGTGGCGGATGGGGGAGTGTCTGCCCTTCACGGGACCCACTGCCTTCCCTTACCCTGCTGCCCCTCAGTGATCCCATAAACACCAGTGCCAGATGCTGATGGGGAGGGCGGCTTTGCCTTTTCGGTGCTGGCCGCGAGCTCTCCTTTCCTCCGGTGCTGTGCCCTCCATCCTCGTGTGCCATGCTAGTTTCACAGGATGATGGACGTCCGGCTCAGCCTGTGTGTTGTGTTTGCTCCCTGGGCGGTGCCCCTCCAGCCTGTCAGATGGACCTGGGCTCCTCCAAGAATTCTGTCCCACATGCAGGAGCAGACAGCTGGCTTGCTTTAAACCCCAGAGCGTGGGGCTCCTGGATGGCTCAGGTCGAATGTCCGACTTTGGCTCAGGTCAGGATCTCGTGGTTCATGGGTTCAAGCCTCACGTCGGGCTCTGTGCCGACAGCTCAGAGCCTGGAGCCTGCTTCTGATTCTGTGTCTCCCTCTCTCTCTGCCCCTCCTCCTCCTTTCTCTCTCTCTCTCTCTCTTGCTCTCAAAAATAAATAAACATTAAAAAGTTATTTAAAAAAAATTTTTTTTTAAACCCACAATTTACTCCCCTCTATCTGGTCAGCCCCTGGACTTGTGGGTCGCTGGGGGCCCAGGAGTTCGTGCCCTGAAAGAACAACGTGAGGTTTCGGCTCCTCCATCCAAGGAGATTATGGAATCGTTCTAGGTTTAGAGGGCATTAAACTAAGAAATCACACTTGGCCGGATTGTAGTGTGTGTTATGTGCCACACTTCTGGGTTCTAATTCTTCTGTTATACTTGGAGTGCTGTCTGTAAGAAGCGAGATTCCAAGGCATGAAGAAAGTCTAGAACTCTCTCGGAGGTCGTCTAGATGAAAAGCTGTCCTTACGTCCGCATTTCAAAGCCTCCACTTTTTTTACTTTTTATGATCGGTTATTACAAAATTCGTACAAAATTAGAGAATTGTATACCGAGGACTCCATGTACCCACAGGCCAGCTGTCCACCCGCTCAATTCTACCACCCACGCCTCATCCGTCCCACGTGCCTCCCCCACCTTCTTTTCATGTTTTCTTGGCGTATTAGTAAATTTTGGCAAGGCGGTGCTGTGGTGACGGCCCCCCCCCCCCAATCTCCTGGCTTACGGTAACAAAGGTCCGTGCCCTGGGTGGGTGCAAGTGACCCTGCTCCCCACCTTTCTACTCTGGGGCTAAGGCAGGAAACTGAGTCTGTGAAGGGAAAACGGCTATTTTGAGTCGCCGCCCGGGCAGCGATGACCCTGCTCACACCCAGGGTCTGGACATTTAAATAAGGACCTGAGCTGCGGATTCCTGCCCCGTGTTCCCACGTTGCTTTTCCTGGGGCAGCTTTGAAAATAACCGCTCAGAGTCGAGCCCATAAAAAGTTAGGGACCTCCTCCCCAACCATCTGGTAAGTAACAGGTGCTTGCTGGCCTGCTGTCTACCCCAGCCTCCCCCGAGACCTAGGATGAAGGAACGCCCTTCCCCTGGCTTAGCCCCCTGCCCCCCTACCACGCCCTCCCCCCTCCCGTATCTGGGATCTGTAAGTCATAAATCTTGTGACTTCCTTCCTTTTGGGTTAGTGGGTTGAAACTGCACAGGGTTGAATGACCCTGTGTTTTTTCTCTTCCCCCAAGTAAGATCTCGGATGCTGAGGGAGCTGCCTCATATGGGTGGCTTGTGCGTCCTCAGTCAGCAAATCATAATCTGCATATTCTGAATTTAACACACCAGCTACAGCTACGGGCCTCCCAGCACAAAGGCCCCACTCAACGGTTGCTCCTGAAGGGGAGCCTGCACTGACTGGGCCATAACCCAGCACCCAGAGCAGCAAGATTCCCTAGAAGGAAAGGCCTGTCCATTGGCAGACACTCAGAAGGAAAAAATGTTGTATTTTAATACCTGGAGAACGCGATAGCTCTGTTTTCAAGGAATCTGTACTCCAGAGGCCGGGAGTTAGCCTGCCAAGTTGCTAATTAGGACTGCTGGAGGGAAAGTTAGTTATCATTTGAAAGACTCTAACTAGGAATCTACTTTCCTAAGTCTATCTCAGCAGGTACCTCCATAGCTAGACCAGAGAGTCTATTAATTAGCATAAGGAGTACTTAGAGGTACTTTTCACAAGTTAAAAGTGGTGGTGTGAATTTATGTGGATTAACTAGAGAAGTCGTTCATCTCCCTGGGCCTGAAGCGGGCTTAAAATCTTCATGCACCAGGCAAATGGGTGTCCCTGACGGTGGTAGTCAAGGCCTAGGACTCTGTCCTGTTCTGTGCTCTGCCACGTAAGGAAGGAACTGAGGATTTTGTCACCTGATTTGACTAGAAAGTAGTTGAATCCGGCTTCAAGAAGAGCGTTCCATCTGACCTTTCAACGAACTACTCGTTCAACTACCTAATGTAGAGAGTTTGAATTGCCCTCAGCCTACAACGCGTTGTGTGACTGTTTTGTGTCTCTTTTTTGTTGTAATGCACCACACTTAGTAGAGGAGTTTTGTGGGCGGGGACCTGGAGTTTTCACCTACCTTTGATCGTTGGAATCTGCTGGTATCTCCTCTTGGAAATGTGACTGGTTAATGGCCACCGTATTGGGTCAGTTTACAATGGAGGGAATAAGAACCTGAAAGGGAGTCTTTGGATTTTTCTGTTGGGCGGGGAGAGGCGGGTCATTAGTAGCCTCCCAAACTACAGAGCGGCCGCAAAGTTCCAATATCAAATTGTTCCCTAAGTGCTGTTGTTAGGTCTTCAATCCTTATGAGGGACTGCTTCAACCATTGCTGCGAAAGATGTCTGGAAGGATGTGAGGAGAATTAAAATGTGTACAGAGAACAGAGGTGAGAAAAGAGAACTTCTAACTAGTGTGCCTAGGAACAGTACAGCCACCTGGAAGAGTGTAGGTATTGTCGAGATCATTCCATTAGCTATCTCTTTCAGCATCGGAAGAGGAGTTTAACTTCCCTGGACTTCATATGCACCCACATCTGTGCTCGTTGCTCTATGTGGGTTATTTTATGAGGGGAGGAAGTATTATTCATATTTGACAGATGAGGAAACTAAGGCATCAAGTTTCTCAGGGTCACACAGCTCGTAAGAAGCAGAGCCTGGATTTCAGTTAGGAAATCCGATTCCTCTTCCCCTAAGCACCACCTAGTTGACAAGTGTGGTATTGCAAACGACTTTTTTTGTTTGCACCTTCCACCCTGTGTTCTCAAAGTTCAAGAGCCTTCAAGTCTTTACAGTCTGATGAAAAAGAAAAAGAACAACGTTTACTTTGTTCCAGGAGGCTCTCCCTCCAAAAGGTGTAGAGATTTTCCCATCAAGGCCATTTTCCCATGGACACCTGTTTCCCTCCCAGACTCCCTAGAACCCTTGGGACATTACTGTTTTGAGTCCCTGTAAAGGGAAGAGTGGAAATGTGGTTTGATTCAGCAGGTGTCTAGGGCTCCCCCCCCCCCCCGCCCCCCTTAACACCACATGCGAGTTTAGGACATACTTTGGCTTCTTCTAGTCTGGAGTTAAGCTTTGGGCCGGGCTAGGGTCTCCATCCGTAATGTGATGGGTGGGAAGCGGGATTTCAGCACCAAGTAAATGGCGTGTCTTCTCCTTGTCACCCCGCACTTTTTCTATTACCTTTTGAGCCAGTCTTCCACAGGGCAAGGTGCCCAACTCTTTCGGGGGGAAAGAAATCCTGAGTTGCCTGCACAGCATACTGGGTTGGGGGGACGGAGGGAAGCCAACAGCATGAATTGTGAAAGCTTGTTGTAAAAGTATATCACTGGGAAGCCTTTCCAGTGTAATCACTTTTAAACCTCGTGGTAGTCATGGCTGCAGGATAATCATGTCCAACCCGAAGGCAAACCCGAGGGAAGTGGCAGGGGTGGGGGGGACACTGCTTCAGTTTCTACATCAGGAAGCCTTGTCTAAAATATTGGGGCTTTAGGAAAAACTAGACCTGCTGTTCCTTTGCCTTCTTCAGCTTCACTGTGTTGTCCTGCTGACAGAAATCCCTAAGAAATGGTCAGGAACGAGTGAGAGGGGACAATAAAAATAAATAATAAAAAACACCAACAAGAGTATATATAATGTGTGATTCTTCAGCTGTGCCACTTTCAAGAACGATCAGACTTTGAGTCAGTGTTAACTCTTCCTACCAATGTCCCAGCGGTGGAAGGGTGGGGCCGTGGGTGACAGGCAGGTGGGAGCCTGGGCGCGTGCAGATGTGCTGACCCCTGGTACAAGGGCTGGGGAGGGGGGGGGGAGCATGATAAGCAGCAGCTGGCATGGGGATGCCGGGGCACGACCATGGCAATGCCCCCGCTGGGCAGGTGCTAATGTCTGCGAGCGATTATGTGGCTTGCATTCACTGTGAGGATCGGATAAGCCCTCTTTTGCTCTTCTCATGGAATTGGGACCGGACAGATCAGAGATGACCTGGAGATTTCATTTAGGTTAGACCAAAGGCCGAAAGAAATCTTGGGAGTAACCCCAAGACAAAGGCAACAAATTAGAATTAGAAAACAGAAGTCTGAGGTGAATGGAGGATCCAGGATGTGTTCTCCTCCCGCCCCCCATAGCCTGGGGCCACTGGATCACCTGGGCAGGGCGGGAGAGTTTCTGGAAGCCCAGGGTTGGGTTAGCCCAAGCCCTGCGGTCATTGTCTTAGGTCTATCTCAGAGTATTCTTCTCTTTGGAAGTATCCACGGGTTTCTCCAGCTTTTATTTCCCATGTAATCCGCCGTCACCCCTTTCTATTTTCCCTTCGTCCTCCTCACCACAGCTCCGAGGGCCAGATTGAAAAGATCCGGTAAATGGGTTCAGATCTGCCTCCCTCACATGCTCGCAGTTAGAACTAATTGCACCGTCTCTTTTCTGTAAAAGAGGGACTTGCGTGCTTATCTCCAAGGGCTGGTATGAAGATTAAAGGAGATGGTGTTTATAAATCGCCCAGCATGGTGCCTGGGGCTCACACACCAAGCACTTCTCTCTGGAACACTCTGCCCAGGTCTGCAAGGGCAACCCAGAATTAACAAGTAACAAACCTGGGGAGAATTTAAAGGTTCTAGGAGTTCAGTGCACAGAAGTTAGTTTCTTCATGGACCATGTTCTCCGACTTTTTCCCAAAATGCTCTCTGGCACGTCTCTCTGTTCCTCTATCCATACCACTGCATCTTCCTGGTTTGGTTACTAGAATAGGCCCCTCAGGCTTGGCACTGCTCTGGGCATGCCTTTCCAGAACTAGGCTCCTGCTTTGCTGTCCTGTATTATTTCTTTTCAATTTGATGCTTTGATCTCTTGGGGCCTTGCTGATCCAGAAGGAACGACCCTTGGCAGGGTTAACCAATTTTAGATAATAAAGGGCTTCTCTGTGAGCACACCTTTCATATACAGCCCAACCAGTCGAGAGCCCACACCCCTAAGCACCTCCTTTCTGGGGCTCTCACCCTCCAAGCCACTGTCCTGCTGCCCTAGTGACCCCGGGGCCAGATGCTAGACAACTAGGGCCAGCCTCTGTGCTCCCACATCCACTGACATTATTCAGACCAGCCAATCCTAAGCCTGCTTACCCTGCCTTTCCCCTTTCCTGGGGAAAACCCAAGAAATGTGACTGTTTGGGATTCTGGGAAAGCTGTACTAAAAAGGTGACATAATTTGGTTATAATCTCATGGTGGGTGGTGGGTCATGTGACCTAACAAAGCCCTTCAAAGGCACTGCTCAACAGATGGGACAATTGAACAAGCTGGAGTTTGGGAAGGTAGAGATTATCACCTGATTTTTTTTTCCACAGGGAGCAGGTGTAATTATGATGATAAGCAAAAATGCCCTTGGCCGATTGTTCCCTGTGCCTCCACTAGGGTAACTTACAGCATCTTCCTGCAAGGGTTCCCGCATTATAACCAAACAATGTGACTGGCCTTGTCAGCACCTGGACAAAGTTAGGCTCACGAGGGAAGACGGTGGATCGGAAGCCGGGCTGTCCACCAGGTGCTCACCTGCTCATCAGCAGTGGCCGGAAAGAGGATGGGTCATTTGAAAATGTTATGGAGCACGCTCACTTCTGTCTCCTAACTACAGTTTTATGAAGCCAGGCTTGTGAGAATTATGCAGAGGGCAGTGTGAGAGAAGACATGATAGGGGCACAGGCCTTTAAAAATGAGGGAGAAACAGTTCTAGAAATAGGAAAAAAGAAACACATCAAAGAATCATTGTAATTTGAAATCTAGAGCTTAAAAAGTTAGGTAAGAAATCGCAAAACTAAATAGTCAAACAGTGCTCGGGAGAATGTATAGCAGTGAAACAGGATCAAGGAGAGTCAGGTATTAGGATTATTAGTTTGGAGGGGGTAAAATGTTTTAGAGTCCCAGGAAACTGGTGATGCTTCAGAAAGAAAGTATCCATAACAGGAATTCCTAAATTGGCCAAACTACTTAAAGTTTAAAATGAGAAAATTTAAGGGGGTGCCTGGGTGGCTCAGTCGGTTCAGCATCCGACTTTGGCTCAGGTCATGATCTCACAGTTCGTGAGTTCAAGTCCCGCATTGGGCTCTGTGCTGATGGCTCAGAGCCTGGAACTGCTTCAGATTCTGTGTTTCCCTCTCTTTGCTCCTCCCCCGCTTGTGCTCTGTCTTTCTCTCTCTCAAAAATGGATAAACATCAAAGAAACTAAAATACAATGAGAAAATTAACTATTTTGCAGTTGGGTAATAACAGGTAGAAAACTACGAAAAACTGCGTATTCAATCAGAATCATCAAAAACCAAACGGAGTTGTTTATATGTGAACAGATTATATGTTGACTCTAGAATGCCAAGAGGGAAAAAATGGCAGTATCATCAGCCAAGTAAACAAAAAGCCAGACACATATAAAAGTGAGCCCAGGTGGAAGGGCCCGAGGGAAGCCAGTTCTCACCTGGAAGTCCCAGTCCCTGCATACTCGTGCCAGAAAAGGAGTTAGGTTATGCCAGCACCACCTAGGAACCGGGTGTGTCAACCCCCAGGAATGGCCTCTGCTGGGAGCTGGTAGATTCTTCGTGCAGTGTAGGATTTATTCTTAGGTTTCCGCTAATAAGCTTTCTTCTGAGCTGGAAACGTGAGTAGCACACAAGGCGAGAAGGGAATGTCGGTGATCACAAGATCACAACTCACCACTGTGTGCTGCTCTTACCAAGGACCGGAGTACCCCAACGAAGCTGCTTTTGACCTGGAGCTTTGGCCGAGGAGACTTCGCCTTCACTGTCATTTTTTTTGAAACTTTCGCAACGAAAATGTACTTGTGCATTGAGTAAGTGATCATTTTTACTTAAGCTATTACCTGATATGTATATTATAAATACTCTCTCTATATATATTATACATTCTTGGGACTATAACCAATCCTCTGGGCCACTGGACAGCCTGTCTTATTTAACCGGTGTCTCTGCAGGTATATGTTTGTTTACAGACAGGGATTCCACACAGGTTATCGACATGTAAGCTTAACAGTGGAATGGGAAGATAAGAATTTTAGTGAACCTTTTTCTGTGCTTCTATCCCTGATATTAGTTATTGCTAATATCTGGGATATTAACACTCTGCTTTCCAAGGTCGCCCCTAACTTGTTCTGATTTCGTGTTTTGCTCTCATTTTCTCAGTCCTCTTCTCCATTTCTCCACTGATGACCCTGCCATTTACCCAGGTGGTCCACTGGAATTCGAGAACATGGGGCTCGCCTGGCTTGTGCTCACACTCCATGGCCCTTACAGGTTTTGCGCCGACCTGCCCCTGATACCTGCAGCGTTGCCCAGGCTCCGCGTTCCCCCGCCACCTCGCTGTGCTGTCCTTTGTCCCTGCTGATCACCGTTTCCCTTCCTCCTGCCCTATCCTGAGGCTCACTATCTCATAGGCAGCCCCATGGAGGCACAGGCCAGACATGGCGCCCTTTTGCAGTGATGGCCAACACTGCCTCTTGGTCACCACAAGCTCCTGAGAAATAACGTTAGGACTTGAGTTGACTTTCGAGGTATCATTGACCTTTGTATCAAAATGGATGATACAAATGGAAAGATTGTGGGCTCTACTTATTATTATTTTTTTGACTTCGAATAAGTTGTCTAAGCTCTCAGAAACTCAAGGGTTCTCGTCTGTAAAGTGTGTATAATAACTCTTGGATTTGAATCTTGTCATGCAATTTGCAATTCTGCATACACTCAGACACACACATGGCAAGTGGCCCTGTTGGAGATTTTGAGCTCACCTACATCCTTTCTAGCACCTCAGTCTCCGCAGGCTGATGGATGTGTGGCAGGGGCCCCTTTGCCCTCGTTACCATTTCTGACTGCTCTTCCACGGTGCTGCCATTTTGGGTTGAAACTCGCATTGCAAAACGTGCAGGGTGCTCCCACCTATGACATTCAGGCCATTTGCTAGGATCCTGTAGTTTTTAAATGCAGTGTGTTGATACAGCCCATCTCTCAGAACGGTCACTCCAAGGTAAAGGATCAGAGCAGTGTCCTAACTGGGAACACCGCTGCCTCTCTCTCTTGGGACGTTAGCAAGAAACCATCTGTGATTGAGTAGAATCAACAAGAAGCATCCAAAAGGTACTAAAAGAACGGGCTACTAAACATAAACAAGAAAAGCATGGCCATTTGCACCGCCAGTGACTTCTCACTTCTGTTCCCTCTTACCATCCGTGCCTCCTTCATCGCATGAAGTGAATGTAGCCCACTGTCAGGTTTTGCCGATATTTCTCTTCAAGTCTGTTTAGATTCCCCTGGAGTCTTCTCTCCCTTGTAAGCAACTTCGGTTATAAGCAACGTAACAGAAGCTGTGCATTCCCTGCCCTGTAGCTACATGGATGGAAGGGATGAACAGAGATTATCCCCATGCGAATCTTTGGAAAACATTGCTGTAAAGCAATGAACTATGAAGACCTATTGTGTGCAAGGTATCTAGAAGTCAACCACTTACTGACTGTGGAGCAAAAATTTACTTCAAGCAAAGTCAACATGACCAGAAGCCTGTTTGTTGCCACGTAGTGAATTTCTGGCCCTCCCAAATTTGAAGTCACTTACAACCCCAGTGTTAATTGCTCTCGGTGGACTGGATGGTGCTGTGGTTGGGGAACCCGGAGAGCTTCATAGTAGAAAAGGACCTGATTTCCCCATCAGGGGCTCACGGTCTACTGGGAAAGAGATTAACCAATAAGCGAAAGCCAGGACTGCAAATGAATACTTGTTTTAGAGGAGAGGAAACAGTGTAATTTATTTCAGTATCTCTACTGGGGTGGATTTCAGAAGTTGAGTTTCTTCTTTTATAGATCTTTTTTAAGCAGGTGTCAAACTAACTTGATGGAAAATGTAAGTGTTGTACGACATCATACTAAAGAATGTGGGTAAATGACAATATTTATTCTCTGTGCAGGGTCACAAGAGGTAGCAGTAAGCCGTACCTCTCCCAAACACATCTGATAGGTGGGAGGAAGTTGCCTCACGGTGACTTGCTGTAATGAACTGAACAAGAGCCCACAAAGGTTCTCTGTCTTGTACTCCATTCGGGAGGACTTAAATACCAGAAAAACCAGAAGGCCCAGATCCAGCATGGCATAGCCCCAGATTGGATGTTAGCTAGCATAGCGTGACGGTTGTCATGTAAGAGTGGCCAAACGGGAAGCCATATTTACTAGGACACTATCATATGTAGGACTCTCCCCCCTCCATTATACATACACTCCTACGATGCCCAAAAGTACGTGAATAGCCTTCGAAAATTTAAAGAACACCAAATATGTGAGGTTTATTAAAATTTTGCTACATTCTTCATAGTTTATAATGGATTTGAATATAATTATGAGATTTTTAAATACGAACTTTGCTTCATGATTTATCTGGGGGGTTCAGTTGACTGAACTTGAGTAAACTATTCACCACTTCATTAAAATTCAGTAGCACTGAAGGTTGGTTTCCATGTGATGCATTAAGCTGGCTATTGCCAAAGAATTGCCGTGCAGTGGATTCCCCAATATGGCCTGTACCGAAAGCGTAGAGAATACCAATGAAATGCAAATTTAACAGTTCGTCTTCCATTAACAAAAAATTATTTATGTAAACACCAGGAGAAGAAACGGGCTTTCAGTAAGCAATCTACATGTTGCTGATTTTAAATCTCTTAGCGGAAACCGATTGCTGGCATAAACACGCATTTACTGCGGAGAGAGATGTAGAGTCTCGCAATGATGATCTCCGTTGCTCGGGGATAATGTTTTAGGGAATGGAGATTCAGTTAACGTTCTAATGAAAAGAGCTGTTGTCATTTGGAAGTGAAAATCACACCCTAACATATTTTAAAACTAGACATTTGTTTACTTTTGTTCCCTACTAGCAGCGAAATCAGGTACTGTGTTAGAGCAGACGGCACAGGAGAGGTGGGCTGCAGGAAACTGATGTGTTCTACTATCTGCAGAACAGATACTTTTTGAAAACACTACCACGACCCATAATACAGTCATGGACTTAAGGGCTTTGGGCGAGTCCCGCTGATGTGCGCCGCCTTCCATCTCCTCCACAAAATCCCTGCCACGGTGGACGCCCTCCCTGGCGTCTCTGTCGGGCTCCGCGGTCTCCTAGCACTTGCACAGGCCCAGAACCAAGTCTGCCATCACTTTCCAGGGGCTTTGTTACGGTTGAGTAAGATGGCCTTTCCAAGAGATCTCTGAGCACGGGAACACCCCTCCCGATGCCTCGCTTCTCTCGTGGCGGTTACTGGCCCCGGTCTCCCGTCGTGTGGCAGCTTTGCTCAGTCCTCAGAGTAAACAGTCACTTCCTCCTGCTTCCTTCTGTGGCGTGAACATCATTTGGCACGCTGGCCCCATCTTTCCTGCTCTTCCCCGGATGCCTCCACCTGTCCCCTTCCCTCTCTGGCGCGCCCCGACCCAGCACGCCATGCCAGGAGCAGTCGGGTGTGCAAAGGCCACATGGCTCTGGGCCCTGAGGCTCAGAACGACTGTTCCTAACGCTTTTGAGAATCTAAGATTCCAGAATGTCGTCACAGAAAAATGGACAGGTGGGTGGACCCACTGCAAACAATTTCAGCAGGTTTCTGGGACTCCCTGGAGTGCCTTCTGGGCCAGCAGATAACCTCCTGACGGTTGTGTTGACATCGTGTGGGGGCAGAACCGGGAAAGCTTCTATCACCCATACCTGGGCCCTACCCCAGCAGGTGCCACAGAGCAGGAAATCGCGGCATCTAGAGCCGAAGGGTTTTCAGAGTTGTTTCTTTTTAAGGGGGAATACGTTTTAGAAATCAGGGTTTGAAAGAACTTTTCGGTCATGACCACACATATGAGGTTTCTTCAGAACCCAGCTCCACAAGAAACTGCGTTTAAAAAAAATTTTTTTTTAATGTTTGTTTATTTTTGAGACAGAGAGAGACAGAGCATGAGCAGGGGAGGGGCAGAGAGAGCGAGGGAGACACAGAATCCGAAGCAGGTTCCAGGCTCGGAGCTGTCAGCACAGAGCCTGACGTGGAGCTCAAACTCATGACCTGTGAGATCATGACCTGAGCCAAAGTCAGACGCTCAACCGACTGAGCCACCCAGGAGCCCCCAAAACTGCGTTTTGTTGGCTTTTTCCTGAACTGACTTGTTGGGGCCTGTTAGGCCTTTCAGGATGAAGTGCTTCTGAAATTTTAAAAACAGGACACGGAGGGGCACCAGAGTGGCTCAGTCAGTTGAGTGTCGGACTTTGGCTGAGGTCACGATCTCGCCGTTCACGGTTTCGAGCCCCATGTCAAGCTCTGTGCTGACAGCTCAGAGCCTGGAGCCTGCTTCGGATTTCTGTGGCTCCCTCGCTCTCTGCCCTTCCCCTTCTCACACTTTGTCTCTCTGTCTCAAAAATAAGTAAACATTTAAAAATTTTTTTTTAAAAACAAACAAAAAAAATAGTACACAGAGCCTCAGCCCCCTGGATTCTCTCTTGCCAGCATTTGTTGGACGAAGAGTCTTTTGAATGGCTTAATTTGGGCATGATTCAAACCTAGTGGAAAGCCAAACAGACCTCTGTTTTGACCATTGGCCCTAATGTGTTTTTTTCTTTAATGTTTGTTTAAGGGAACTTATGGCATCTTGGAACCTTCAGAAATAACAAAGAGGGAGTAAAGGCTAAAAAAGGTTACAGTTGGGGGCGTGGTTGGCTCAGTCGGTTAAGCATCCGACTCTTGGTTTTGGCTCAGGTCGTGATCTCACGGATTGTGTGTTCGAGCCCCGCATCAGGCTCTGCGCTGAGGGTACGGAGCCCGCTTGGGATTCTGTCTCTCTCTCTCTCTCTCTCTCTGCTCCTCCCCACCTTGCTCTCTATCTCTGTCTCTCTCTCAAAAATAAATAAACGTTAAAAAAAATTTTTTAAAAGGCTACAGTTTCTGAATATGCCATTTAGCCAGATAATGGAGCAAACTATTTTAAAAGAAACGTTCCATCCTGTGGCTTGGTGTGCTTAAATCTTAATTTTTTCCTCTTTTGTGATGTCTTTATCTTCATGGAGTCTTCTTTGCCTGCCCATAGTTCAGCCGTCCCTGTCAGAACTCTAGTTCTGTGAGCAGTCTGTTTTGGATGCAAGTGTAGACTGGTATCTGGATACTAATGAAGATCCTGGGAGGCAGGGGTGGAGGGGCATATCTCGTGTGTCTTCCCTGCTGGTCTAGGACAATGGGCATCAGCCCCTTCTCACACAGAACCTCTGTCTATTCCAGCCTGACAGCAAATTCAAAACCAGACTTGGATGTGTTGGAAAGAGCTCGTCAGGTTTTTTCAAGGGCAATAGCATCCTCTGTTGAATTTTACTGCAGTAAAAATTCTGATGGAGCCTTTAAAGTATCAGACCCTTTGGGGCGCCTGGGCGGCTCAGTCGGTTAAGTGTCCAACTTCAGCTCAGGTCATGATCTCATGGTTCGTGGTTCAAGCCCCGCGTCGGGCTCTGTGCTGATGGCTCAGAGCCTGGAGCCTGCTTCAGGTTCTGTGTCTCCCTCTCTCTGCCCCTCCTCTGCTTGTGTTCTCTCTCTCTCTGTCTCTCTCTCTCAAAAATAAATAAACATTAAAAAAAAATAAAGTATCAGACCCGAAGACTGATTCTTTGCCTAGGTTTGAGGGGGCAGGGGTGGGTGGCAGGCACTTGCCATTTACAGATGTGTTTTCCGGCCCCCTCTTCCTTGCAGGTTATGGCCACACTGTGCCCTTGTCAGATGGAGGTAAGGCCTTCTGCATCATCTACTCGGTCATCGGCATTCCGTTCACCCTCCTGTTCCTGACGGCAGTGGTCCAGCGTGTCACCATCCATGTCACCCGCAGGCCTGTCCTCTACTTCCATGTCCGCTGGGGCTTCTCCAAGCAGGTCGTGGCCATCGTCCACGCCGTTCTCCTCGGGTTTGTCACCGTGTCCTGCTTCTTCTTCATCCCGGCGGCCGTGTTCTCCATCCTGGAGGATGACTGGAACTTTCTGGAGTCGTTTTATTTTTGTTTTATTTCCCTGAGCACCATCGGCCTAGGGGATTACGTTCCTGGAGAAGGCTACAATCAAAAATTCAGAGAGCTCTATAAGATTGGGATCACGTGTGAGTAGCCAGGCTCCCAGACTCTACTTTCTTGGCCTCTTTTGCTATTCCCACACCCCTCCTCACCTACCAATGAGGAGTCATTCATAAAAGCCCTGATCTCTTTTTCACTGAGAAATCTGCAAACTCTTTATGCAAAAATCTTACTGCTGAGACTTACTTTTTCCCAGGTACTTAAAACTGCTGATCAGTTTCTTACTAATAACATGACTGATCAATTCCCTACTAATAACATTATAAATTACAGCGTAAAAATGCACCACACAAAATATACTGGATTACCAACTTTTTTTTTTTTTAATTTTTTTTTAACATTTATTTATTTTTGAGACAGAGAGAGACAGCATGAATAGGGGAGGGGCAGAGAGAGAGGAAGACACAGAATCCGAAACAGGCTCCAGGCTCTGAGCTGTCAGCACAGAGCCCGACGCGGGGCTCGAACTCACGGACCGTGAGATCATGACCTGAGCCGAAGTCGGACGCTTAACCGACCAAGCCACCCAGGCGCCCCTGGATTATCAACTTTTAATTAAAAAAAGAAAAGTTGCTATTTTTATCAAATGTTTTAAGTTCCAGAAAACTAGGGCTACAATGTAGCCCATTAGTAATTGATCGTGTTCTTCAATTTACCAGGAAAATCTTAAATTCGGATGGCCAGTGGTTTACAATTTTTAAACGGTTTTTTAAAATTCGGTATGATATGGAAGGGCACCTGAGTGGCTCAGTCGGTTAAGCGTCTGACCAGCTCAGGTCATGATCTCACGGTTCGTGAGTTCGAGCCCTGCATCAGGCTGTCTGCTGTCGGCACAGAGCAGGCTTCGGATCCTCTGTCCCCCTCTGTCTCTACTCTCCCTCTGCACATTCTCTTTCTCTCTCTTTCTCCCAAGGTAAATGAGTAAGAACTTAAAATTCAGTATGATATGAAGAACTTAGAAATTCTTAATTTTTGTGTGCTCCTTTCCCATCTTTTGCATCTTGATGTATAACAGTTTGCATTTCTGCTGTCTCAAGATTTTTTCAAGACTTGACTCATGTCGTGTCTCCTAGGAAATCGTAATAGATGCTCTGTCCTGGCCCTGTCTTGTAGTCTTAACCTGACAACATGCTTCGTTGGATTATGTATGTTTTCACATCTCCATTAAACCATGGGCTCCCCCAGGACAGAGACTTCCCTCACAAACCCAATGCTTTGAACAATGCCTGGCTACTATACGAGTTCCATAAATATTCACCAAGTGGTTACAAGGATGATTCCATATTTCCTCCAGTTACCGTAATTATTTTCAGTGTCCACGTAATGTTCCATCCCTGGCTATACCATAATCTAACCGTGCCATGGGGGCATTATAAATAACACTACAGTAAATATTTCTGTACGTTTACACTTTTTCTGCTTTGCTGTCTTTCCCAGAAGTGGGATTGACGGCCCAAAGTGAATATGCCTGTCCTGTGACTCACCGAACACAGTGACCCGGTGCTTTCCGAATGGCATTATGAGCTCAGACCGTCCCCAGAATTATGTGGGCGTAACGGTTTCCACTCTCACAGGGTGGTATAGACCCGTAGCATTAGGGAGGCTCTTGCTGCACATGGTACCTCTGGTAAACATTATCTCAACTTTTTTTTTTTCACCCATCAGGTAAAATATTACCTCCTTGTTTTAATTTAGTTTGTTTATGACTCCGAGAAGTTGAGTGTTTCTGAGATTGCGTTTGCTAGCTCTACTTTTCCCCTGGGTTTATAGTCTTCTCGTAAATTCTGCCCAACTGTCGCACGCCTCAGTTTTTCACGTGACGCTAAATCCTTTCGGATCATCTTCACACCCGTAACAATATGAACCGGGTTTTCTGGAGCCGTCTACATAGCATATGTGCCGACCGGAGCAAAAGAATATTCCAGAGGCATGTTGGGTTGTGGATAGGGTAGAATCCCACAGTTTTTACCTGAAACCCCATGGATATTTTTGCCAGTGCTTGAGCAAGGCTTCACTAAACACTAGATAAAGGAAAAGGAGGGGAATTGTCAATGAGTTCAACAATGTCATTGCTATTTCTAAAATATACATGTTGTCATCAAAACTTAATAGCCAAATTCTAAAGATGCTAGAACCACATCTCCGTGCATTCTTGAGATAGTCCGCCTCCCACTATGCCGCTCCTTCTAGCCCGCTCATTTGTTCTCTGACAGTCCTCAAGCATTTTACCACTAGGCCATGAAATTGGAATTTTTGTTATTTTTATTTTTTTATTATTTTTTATTTTTTATTTTTTTTGGAATTTTTGTTATTTTTAGTTTTCATTTCCACTTTCCTGTTTCTTTCCATGATGGATTTTTTTTTTTTTTTTTTCTGGAAACCGATTTTAAATGTGTAGGAACTGAGTTAAGAGCACCATTTTCCCCTCACCGAATTCAAAGAACACCACTCAACCTGAATCAGCGGGTTATCTTTTATTTCGGAGTAAGAAGCTGGTAGAGTCAACCGGTGAGTGTGGTCCGTGTGGCCCCAAAATAACTGTCCCACAATGGACAGCTTAGTGGGCAGCTGGATCCTGGTCAGGTGCAAATCGCCACACGCCAAGACCTGTTCCCCGTCTGCATCCATTCCTGGAAGGATTTTCAGTTAGCTTACTTCTCTCGCGACACTTCTTATTCGGTAGTGGAAATACTGACACGAGTACTGAGTGCTTAAGAAAGTGTCAGCCTCTGTTCTGAGCACTCATGACCATCAAAAACTCTTCTGACGTGTGTCACTGGCTTTTTGAGAGCCGCTGATTATGAGGCCGAGGTGGAGAGCCCTCCCCCGGCACGTTACCCTTGTGTGGCGGGCATTGCAGGATGCCACTTCCCTTTAACGATGCCAGGTCAACCCCATCTTTTTGTTTCCTCAAAAATTACACCCTGGGATCCTGAGCATCCCACGTTTGCACAAGGGTAAGTCATTCTTCATTTTCCTGTGGGTAACCCGTCTTGGAGCCACGGACCTCAGAACGTTCCTAGAAATTCGGAAAGCGGCAATGACTTGATTTCACCCACACGCTTTCCGTGGCGTCCCTTGATTCATCCGTGACTCGATCCCACTGAGACACTGTTTTTTGTTTTTTTTTTTTCTCACTCAGGTTACCTTCTGCTTGGCCTCATTGCCATGCTGGTAGTTCTGGAAACCTTCTGCGAACTCCACGAGCTGAAAAAATTCAGGAAAATGTTCTACGTGAAGAAGGACAAGGACGAGGATCGAGTACACATCATCGAGCATGACCAGCTGTCCTTCTCGTCCATCGCAGACCAGGCAGCCGGCCCGAAGGAGGACCGGAAGCAGAACGAGCCTTTCGTGGGCCCTCAGTCCTCTGCCCATCCCGATGGCCCCGCAGGCAACTAAGGGCTTTGCCGTGTTGTCCGGGAGCAGCCGGGTGAGGGCAGCGAGCAAGACCCTTTGTCTTGTTTATTTGTATGAGAACGTAGATACCAAGATGGTATTTGAACAAATACCTACTGTCCAAAATACTTACAAAAAAACAAAAAACAAAAACAAAAAAACACACAAAACCCCCCCAACATAACAGAACAAAGGAAGCTTTTACTCTGGAGGACTGTCTAATATCCGAAGAAATGGGATGTGTACCTATGATTCACATGGGACAAAATTACCTAGACTTTACTAATGGGTAAAGAATACTTGAAGAAGTGAGCTGCGGTGGAGAGAAGTGGATTTTATACTTTTAACTGGGGACTTGGGGATTTGCATTTAAATCGTTTTAGCTGATGGCTAAATAGAACATTTATATTTAAAAGCAAAAAAAGAGAGAGAGAGAGAGAGAGGCATAGAGATGTGTTTTATAAATAAGTTTATGTGCACCAGTCTGCATGTGCCCATCCAAGATCATTATTTTTGTAGAATCTAACTTAAAACTACTATTTATAATGAATAGGTTGCCATTAACTGTGTACAAACAAGTCCAAATATGTTTATATCTTGTACATAGAGGGTTTAGGTCACCAGATCTCAGCATACTTCTTAACCCAAGATTGTAGATACTTTTCCTTTTGATTTCTCTTTATACTGAAGAATCGAGAGTTGCTACAATAAAATAAGGGAAATAGTACACTTAAGAGTGAGTTACTGTCATATTCTACAATAAATGTTTCTACCCTTTGCATTGGAATGATACCAGATGTCTAAAATGTCTGTAAGCGTTTCTCCGGAGGTGGACAAACAATGAAGAATATGATTTGTAAAGGAAGTTATTTTGTTTTGAAAGTGCGTCGTGATTCGTAGTCACCTAGTGCGAAAGCCCAGATCGTGGACACAGAAGCCCGAGATGAACAGATGCTGGCAAATTAATCAGAGAGTTTTTTAAATTTACAAGCTGACATCAATAAAAATCCTAGCTGGTTGCAATCTTTATGCTCTAATGTATCAAGGAAAGCTCTCGTCTATGCAGATAATATGTAAGGACTCCTTTATAGAAACCATTACAGCAACATGTAAGTGATACACACAGAACACTTAAGAATTCCAGAAGAGAGGGGCGCCTGGGTGGCTCAGTGGGTTAAGCATCCAACTTCGGCTCAGGTCGTGATCTCACAGCTCGGGAGTTCAAGCTCCGCGTCGGGCTCTGTGCTGACAGCTCAGAGCCTGGAGCCTGTTTCAGATTCTGTGTCTCCCTTTCTCTCTGCCCCTCCCTCGCTTGTGCGCTCTCTCTCTCTCTCTCTCTCTCTCTCTCCAAAGTAAACATTAAAACACTTTTTTTTGTAGCGAGAATTCTAGAAGAGAAAAAGACCCTGCATGACAACTGATGCCCAGTGACCCCCTCACCTGCATCTTCTCTCCCATGGGTACCTGCCTGGGAGGTGGTGCTCGAGATGTTGATAGAAATCTGTGCCCTGCTCATGAGGCAGCTGAGCAGCGCGTCTTCACCTCGGGGACGTCACTCAGAAACATCTCCGTGACGTGCACCCTGAGCACACAGTTACCAGCCTTGCCCTGCTGGCCGCTGGCCTTACATGAGCAGGGCCTTCTTCATTGTAGGAGATCCCATCTGGCCTCAGAGCAACAAAGCTGTAAGAAGGATGTATCTCGGCTGCAGAGCTTCGGTGATGCTGTCAGTAGACCCCCCCCCCCCCCCCCTTTCCAGTGTTCAGTTCCAAACATGTTCTTCTGTTTTTCTGGATCTGGGTGATGCTGGGTGATCCAGTGACTCGTTTCTGTCTGCACCCCATGCTGACCGTGTCCCCATGGTGGAGACTGCCCTTAGACGGGGTTGCTGATCGGTTAAGGAGTGGAATAGAGACTCTTTAGAAAATAGGGACATGCATCAAGGACACGATCGGGTCCGAAAAGTTCGCTGTGACCACAGTGCTTGGTATGGTGCAGGGGTGTTGAAGGATAAAAATTGCAGAAACGGTGCATTTTACACGGGGAGAGTGTCTTTATATTCAATGCGGGAAAAAATAACTCCAGTGCCACCACCGCTTGACTAATCTGAGTGGCGAGTCCAAGCTACAGAGAACGAGAAAGAGCAGAACGGGAAAACTTGGAATCAGGATGCCGTCAAGTAGCGAAGTGTCGACGTCATTTTCAAAGCTTTTATGAAGCTGCAGAGAAGACACCCTTAACGCCTTCAAATTGCTTTTGTTGTTTCTAATGTGAAGCAGGGGGTTCCAAACGCGGGGAGCAAGTTTTGTCTCCCACACCCTTTTGGATGCAAACTATAAGGCAGAGTATCTTTTCTATGCTTGTCTTTTGTCCTTGGCCAGTGGGCAGGTGCTGCCCTGTGGTCCTGAAGGCGGAGCGAGCTGTCCATCAGAGAACAGGGGCAGGACAAGCAGCGTGCAGCAGGCCAGCGCGGCACCTGCCGATGCTGACCTTGGAACCCTCTAGTTGGAGGCGAGCGAGGGTGCAGCTGGAAGTGGAAGTGAATAGTAGCAAAGACGATTGGGAGTGATGAGCAGAGGATAAGCCCAAGGATCCAGCTCTTGCGCAAGAGTGTTCTAAATTGAGTTCTTAAGAATCTTGGGGCGCCTGGGTGGCTCAGTCGGTTAAGCGTCTGACTCTTGGTTTTGGCTCAGGTCATGATCTCATGGTTCTGGCGTCCAAGCCCTGCATCAGTCTCTGTGCTGACAGCGTTGAGCCTGCTTGGGATTCTCTCTCTTTCTCTCTGCCCCTCTCCTGCTCTCTCTCTCAAAATAAATTTAAAAAAAGAATCCTGTAGAAGGCCCTCGGGATAGAGAAGCGGCAGAGACCCTTGTCCTTCAAGGAGAGCACTCCTGTGTGTGAGTGTTAAGTTACGTGTGTCTAGTAGGTAGGTTGACTTCGGTGCAGCAGATACGCTTAGTGTGAGCAGAGAACAGCGTGTCGGTGGAGGAAGCGTTCTCGCCCTCCCAGAAGTCAGAGGCACCGCAAAGGCTAGGAGCAGCCTCCAAAAGGAGGTAATAAAGGAAATACACAAAACAGACGTTTGGCCCAGATGACTCCGTGTATGAGACTGTAGTCTCTGTATGCCCCCAGGAGATTTAGAGCACCATTTGTTCAGAAGTCGAAGAGGAAGATGCGTGGGTGGGAAAAGGGAATGTTTTCCGAACAAATAAATACGATGTGACTTAAGGAAAAAACGTCTGGGCGTTATTAGATTAATAAGACACGGGGTCACTTTTCTCACCTGACAAAGTCATGCCCACACTCCACAAACCAGGCTTCTGTGCCTTTTGGAAAATGGATGGGGAGATACTTACAAATCTGGAGACGTCGAAATAACTGAAAGATTCAACGCAAAACCTTTTAAACCCTTTAAAGCTATCAGTAGTACAATGTCTTTGTGAAAGCGGCGGATCTTTGCTTGGAATAAGAGTTTGTTTTCAAGCTGGCCCAACAAGCATGCCCTGCAAGGTGACCGTAAGATTATCTGTCTCCTACTCGGAATGCAGTGAGCAGGGCTTCGTGATTGTGTGGCGTAGGATACAGCCACCCCATGCCGAGGAGGGCTGTGATAAATACCGATATCCTCGAGTGAGGAAACCAGTCCTCTGGGATCGAGTTTCCGAAATGCGTACATGGTCAACCGGATCATGCCTTGGCAAATTTAGAAACGAAACTTCCTTGTGATGCCGAGCCTGAAATCATACGGAGCTCAGCTACGTATTTGTTGCTGCCCAGTACAATTTTCAACCTGTCTCTTTAACAATTTTATTTTTTATTTATTTATTTATTTTAATTTTTTTTAACGTTTTATTTATTTTTGAGACAGGGAGAGACAGAGCATGAACAGGGGAGGGTCAGAGAGAGGGAGACAAAGAATCCAAAACAGGCTCCAGGCTCTGAGCTGTCAGCACAGAGCCCGACGCGGGGCTCGAACTCACAGACTGTGAGATCATGACCTGAGCTGAAGTCGGCCGCTTAACCGACTGAGCCACCCAGGCACCCCATCTTTAACAATTTTAAAGCTTTCCCCGTAGTGATGTATTCTTTTCCAAGAGTTCTACTTTATGAAAATTGGGTGCATCCGAGTGTTTTGTGTGAAGGCAAAACATAAAATTGTTTGCTGAAGACAACTTTCCAAACATTTATCTAATAGGTATTGTCAGGCCAACTCGGCTTTCTAAAATACAGTAAGAATGCAGCGTGTGGGTGGCTCAGTCAGTGAAGCTTCCGACTCTAGGTTTTGGCTCGGGTCCTGATCTCATGGTTCGTGGGATCGAGTCCCGCATCGGTCTCTGTGCTAACAGCACAGGCCTGCTGGGGATTGTCTCCCCCTCTCCTTCTACCCTTCCCTCAACTCACTCACATGCGAGCTCTCTCTCTCTCTCTCTCTCAATAAATAAACATTTAAAGCAAAACACAGTAAGGAACCCAGAAGTAAAACTGTAAGTATTTTCACAGCCTGGCAGTGAAGCACATTTAATAAGCCAGCCCCTTTTCTTCCCTCATAGCTTACCCACACTTTGCACACCGCTCCGACAAAGTGACTGCTCTGGGTTCGAACCCACAGAGAACACAGGAGAGCAATGCTACCCAATAGTTCTCAACGTAGGAGTTAGCGTACTCTTCGTGTCGTAATTTTTGGTGGCAAGAGAATTACAAGTCTCGGTGCAAACTGGCAGGAGTCACTGGGCCGTCCTTACCTTAGGCAGCCTTAAAGTGAACGCCGTGGCTCTGTGCCTCTAAAAGCGTCCACGGTTCCTGCACCCCCCACTTGGATCCCCTGTGCCACCTGCTTGGAGAACCACGTGTTAACAGCTAGTAAGTGCACTGAGAAGGGCTGTTGAGAGCCTAACATGAAAGGCAGACTCACACTCAGAAAGGAACTGCCTCACAGAGCCCTCCCAGGCAGGGGCAAACAGCCCCCAGGATAGCTAGCACATTTGTTTGTTCATGTTATTTCAATATTGTAATTTTCCTAACAATGTTCAACTACTGTTTGCCTATAAAATGACTAAAATTAGGTTTTTTAAAGATTTTAAGTAATCTCTACAGACAACGTGGGGCTCGAACTCACAACCCTGAGATCAAGAATCGCACACTCCGCTGACTGAGTCAGCCTGGCTTCCCTTAAGAGGTTTGCTTTTCTTTCTTTCTTTTTTTTTTTTAATGTTTTTTTATTTTTGAGAGAGAGAGAGAGAGAGAGAGAGAGAGGGAGCAGGAAAGGGGCAGAGAGAGAGGGAGACACAGAATCCAAAGCGGGCTCCAGGCTCTGAGCCGTCAGCACAGAGCCCCACGTGGGGCTGGAACCCACGAGCCACGAGACCATGACCTGAGCTGAAGTCGGACACTTAACCAACTGAGCCATCCAGGCACCCCAAGAGGCTTGCTTCTTAAATATAACTTCCACTGTCTGAAAACTTCATTTAGGCTAAATCTCTCATTTTTCAGCATGAGATAGCAAGGTTGTGAATGTATAGCCTTGCTGTCATTTACCTGACCACTAAAAACTTCTATAAATAAATTAGATATTGTTTATTATTAGTTGGAGAAATTGAGTTCTGAGGGCTTTTTTCATCCTCTTCCATTATTTATATAAATTATGATCATTATACGATTATGGTCACACATATGCCTCAGCACTTCCTTTCCTTTTTTTTTTTTTTTTTTTACTCTTTAAAAAATGTTTATTTATTTATTTTGAGAGAGAGAGAGAGTGTGTGCACGAACAGGAAGGGGCAGAAAGGAGAGCGAGAATCCCAAGCGGGCACAGAGCCAGACGCAGGGCTCGAACTCATGAACCATGAGACGATGACCTGTGCAGAAATCAAGAATCGGTTGGACCCAGCCACTTCATTTCCATTTCTAAGCTGTGGCTGGAAATCCAGAGCCCATTGGTGGTGAGATATTTAATTTCCCAGAGTCCATAGGTGCTCAAAGACATCAACATAATTTACCCGAAACTCCTGCATCACTTTGTTCTTGCTCTAAACATTATGGCTTTAAAATGCTACATTAATGTGGGAGGAGTGCCCTTTTTATGTCCTCACTTGCATGATGAAAGCCTTCCTCGGTGCCTTTGTTACCAACTTGGTATATACCAGGTGGTGATTGCAATTTAGGACAATGTGAACTTAACATCGGGACTAAGCCTGTTGCCACCCATTTGGCAGTGACCAAGCTAGATTTTAAAGGTCACTGCATAATTTATGGCACGAGCTAGCAGTTAGAACTCTCTGACAACGTAAAATAATAGACTGCCTTTTTTTTTTTTTTTTTCACGGTCTATCATTTTCTCTGTGCTGCTCCCTCTGAATCTGGGGAGGTAAGAGACCAGGCTGCCCTGGGTGCCCTTGTCTTGGGTCAGAGAGCAGCAGAGCCCAGGGCCAGGCCAGACGTTGACTCCACACGTCCCTGTTGGTGACCCGTTCCTAGGAAGGGGCGCTCGCTGGAGAAAGACAAGCCCCGTATATCAGCCCGCGGGAACCTGGCTGTGCCATCAGGGACATGTTTCAGATCACTGTGGAAGGACTTTAAGACAAGAGCCAAATAACCTATATTTAAAATTGTTTCTTTCTGACTGATCTGCATTACTTGGGTCTCTGAATCTCAAGTTTTCATGGCTACATCTAAGGCAGAAGGAAAAGAGGTATCTTACGCATGTTAGGAGGAGTATCAGGTCAAGTGGCTGTTAATAGCTCTTTACCCAGGTGGTAAAATAGCAAAATCACGTGGGCTTTTCTCCCCGTGTCCGTAACGTGTACGTAACGTCACATACGTAACGTGAGAATCCCTGTCCCTAAATCCCCCTGGAGCGGCAGATTGCTGAGAAGGGGTGCGTGTGACGGTCATCTGCTGCCAGCTTTACCTGCGAGCTAACAAGAAAGATGCTATCCTTGGAGGCGGAGAAAGAACGAGGCGTTCCCCTGAGTAAGTTACAGACTATTTATGCAGAAAAGAAAAAAAAAAAAAATCCAATTTAAGCTACCAAAAATCATCTGAAAGCCTAGATTTCCCGCGTTTCTTTTTCAATTTATCAGAAGCAGGGATTAAAACTCAGTATCACAACAAAACTGTAAATAAGTCCGTGTCACAGTGAATCATTCATTACCTGTAGAGGTAAATAGATGGGCTCTCTGGGTGTATGAAAAATTAAAGAAAATTTGACATCATTGGCACGCTGAAGTTTTGGACCCTTCCTACCAGTTCTTTTGCACGTGGCTCACGTGTCCCCGCCCAGATCGCCCGTGGAGCCCCCAGTTCATGCAAAGAGGCTGTGAAGGGGTCGCGGTTAGGAGATCTCCCCTAGTCTGGTTCTAGAAGGAGCTTGGTTCTTGTGGAAACAGGTGAACCTAAGGGCTGTGCGCAGGTGTTAGAGCTCGAGGGCTACCCGGGGGCGTTTCCAGGGGGCGGAAGGAGATGGTGAATGCAAAGCAATGAGCCAGTAGTGCCTGGGGCTTCCGTGGCAAACTCTTTCGCGACTGTTAGCTGCTACCATTACAACCCATTGTAGGCATTTTCCTACGTTTTCCTAAAAGGCAAGATGACAGCTAGTGCTGTAGAAGTGAGGGACGGTGCAGGTTCTCCAGGAAGTCACCTGCTCTTTTATGTGGAGAATAAACACACACCAGTTAGCAATACAGGGCCATAAAATTCCAATGCGATGTGGTATCTGGCAGATAGAACATGATAATGAACTCAAAGGAGGAGGAGGTCCCTGGGAGCGGGGGTGGATATTGTCAAAAGTCCAGAAACCGGGAAAAATAAAACCGGGTAAGTAAACTCGTATCTGGGAGGAGTTTGTTGTGCGTAAAACAACCTGGGAGCTTTCGAACCCAAAACTGATACGAGGCATGACGTTGCAGAATGGCGTGGAAAGTGAAAATGAGGAGCCGCTTTTAGCCTTCACGATGATGGGTTATTACGATGGAGGTTTCCAAACGGCAGGTGGTTGGCGAAGAGTGGTTATCTCAAACCAATTTAGCAAGAGACTTAAGTTTCTTTAGTGATTGCCAGAGGCATTTACAAGAAATAACCTAAGTTTTACCAACGTTCTCGACATAGACAAGTGTTAGCTCTTGGTTTAAATGGCTCATGTGGTTTCAATGTTGTCCGCTCAGGGAATTTTCAAGCCTGGTCTCCATTTTGTATTTCACTTTAAGAGTAGGAAAGGTTTTGTGGGGCAGCTGGGCCTTGGAGACTGAGGGTAAGGGTATTTTAGGTGGCCAGTGTAAGCCAAGATGCGAGCCTGGCCGGGCAGCCCGTAGAATGGGGTTCTCGTGATACAGAGTTTTGGCTCGAGGCACAGGTCCTGCCCCCCAGGCACAGCTTTCTCTGGTCATGGGGTTGTGGGAAAGCTGCTGCTAACCTCAGTCTGCTCACTTCCTAGCTGGGGAGAATAGTACCTTCTTTGGGGATATAAGGGTCCTAGCGATTTCTTGAAAAGTACTCAGTGCAGCACCTGGCACATGATCCATCATAATAAAATTTAGGTGCCAGTATTATTTAATAACCATTCTGAATCCCGACATTCAAATGCTTCTACATTCAGCTTGTTTCTTACATAATAATGATACGGGTAACTACGTATGATGAGGGATAATGAGAAATATTAGGTAGGGTGTTTTGAAAACTTCATCAAAGGGCCTGTGCACTCTGAGAATTAGAACACAGACACCGAAGGCGTGGTGCTAGGAAGGTTAGCACAGGCTAGACCACGGGAAGGGCACTGGAGCTGGGTAGGACGGCTGGGACCCTGTCACAGTCCTAAGACATGTGCCGATTGAACATGACCTAAAAGGAAACAAAGGAGGAGGAAAGAAGCGGTAAGGGAATACGGCCAGAATACTTTCAAGGGATATTAACATGACTACCTACTCATAAAAGTTATAATGAAACAGCGGACAAAAGCTTATAACCCAAACCCAAAATTGTGCTCTAAAATCAGTCGGGATGGCTGTTACCAAAAGGCAAGAAATAACTACTGGAAGCAAGGATGTGGAGAAAAGGGAACCTTGTGCATTGTTGGTGCGAATGTAAATTCGTGCAGCCCCTGTGGAAGGCGGTATGAAGGCTCCTCAAAAAGTTTAAAAATAGAGCTGCCACATAATTCTCAGTTCCACTACTGGGTAGCTGAAGAAAATGAAAACGCTAATTTGTATGTACCCCCTGTTCATTGTAGCATTATTTGTAATAGCCAATACATGGAAACAACCCACATGTCCATCAATGGATGAATGGATAAAGAAGATGTATGTATGTATGTATCCCATGGAATATTACTCGGCCGTGAAAAAGGAATGAAATCCTGCCATCTGCGACAACACGGATAGAACTTGAGGGCATTATGCTCAGTGAAATAAGTCAGAGGAAGACCAACGTCAAGATGATTCCGCTGATATGTGGAATCTAAAAAACAAAATAACCAAACGAAACCTAGACTTACACAGAGAACAGATGGGTGGCTGCCTGAGGGGAGGGGAATTGGGGGGTAGGCAACATGGGTGAAAGGGGTCAAGAAGCAAATTTCCACTTATAAAATAAGTAAGCCACGGGATGACTTATTAATAATAAATATGGCGGCTATAGTCATAATTGCATTCACTTTGTATGGTGACAGATAGTAACGAGACATCTTGTGAGCATTTCACAGTGTGAACCACTATGTTGTAATAAGATATCGTATGTCAGTTATTCCTCAATAAAAACAAACCAACAAATAAGAAGGATAGAAGTACAAGCTGAGAAGGGAAGAGGAGTTTGGTTTGTGACAATGCTGGGTTTGGTACAATGCAGACCTTCCCAGGGATTGAATGATAGAATGTGTGCAAAAGACCTAGTATGGTGCCCATTTGGAAGGAAGGCATCAAGACACAGAAAGTGGTCAAAGTGTCGACTGCTGGAAAATTCCAAATGGGCTAAACAAAAGGGCATTGGATTTAGCGAGCAGGTGGACTTGGCGGCTTTGTGAAAGCAGAATTGGGATAAAGGGACAAGCAGAGGCTGTCAGTGGGATAAGGGGATGAGGAGAGGCTGACAGTGTAGACACCCAGAGTGAAGGGGTGGTGGCCTTAATGTCTATAACGCGGTGGGTCTGATCCACTTTTTAAATGGTATATATGAATAATTGGAAACAAAAGACATATACCCACCTGTACCTTCTGAAATATTCAGCCATAATCTAAATAATGTTTTGTATCCTGCATAAAATTCCAGTTTTACACACACACACGCACACACACACACACGACATCTAATGCCAGTCATTTTATTCTCATGTGGCTAGAGTCTTAATTTTAGGGAGCCAATTTGGTAAAATGATGGCTAATTACAGAACCAATTGCATCTACAGCTCTTTTATAGTAATGCATTATACTACACATTTTATTTTTATTCCACTCGATGTAACCGGTGAAGGTTATTTGGCAAATGCATCCAATTCCAGAATGACTTCTCTACCCAAGAGACCTCATGGACGAAGTGTTAGTCCTATGACCGCCTGGGTAGACCCAGATTTGGAGGTTGTTGTCCCCGGGTCCCACAGTGAGCTCTCACACTTCAGGCGGGGGACCTGATCCCAGTGACGATCAGTTTCAAATCAGTTACCACGAGGGAAAGAGTTTCCCACATAATTCTGAAAGAACATTTGCTTGTGGCTACTTAAATGTGACAGTTTATAACCTCATATGTCCAGGTAATAATAAACCAGCTATCAACTAGGAATTTTTTTTTAACTGGCTCTTGCTTCGAAATGATAATTAATGCTCGCTACAGTTACACTGGGACTATTCAGAAGATTTCAGTGCCTTTGGAATCATTAAAGAAAGATGAAATCGTATCCAGTAGAGTAGCTCTGCATGAGCCTACTGCACAGTGATGTTTTGGTAATGACTATTCTTGGTTACTCCATTAAATTTACACACCATTCCCCAACTGTATCTACATAAAATAATGGTGCGAATACGTACTGTGGTAAACAGTTTCTTAAAGTTGATCGATAGTGCGTACGTATGAACTGCGATATCTCTGATTTTCTTTCTTTTAGTGGATATTTGTAGGTGAACAACCCTGGAAGGAAGACACCGTGTTTTCATCTGTAGTTATGCCAAGATGGCAGGAGAGATTTCTTCTTCCTCCTCTCAAAATGCTAGGTCTGTGTGCTAGGTGATGCCAGGCTGGCTACTTATCGCTTTCACATTTTTTTTTTAAGTTTATTCATTTATTTTGAGAGAGAGAGAAAAAACGGGGAAGGGACAGAGAAAAAGGGAGCCAGAATCCCTAGCAGCCTCCACGCTGTCAGTGCAGAGCCCAATTCGGGACTTGAACTAACAAACTGTGAGGTCATGACCTGGGCCAAATCAAGAGTCAGTCGCTTAATGGACTGAGCCACCCAGGTGCCCCTCTCTTCTGCATTTTAATTTATTCCTCCTTAGACGGGGTGCCTGGATGGCTTAGTCGGTTAAGCATCCACCTTTGGCTCAGGTCATGATCTGGCAGTTTGTGGGTTTGAGCTCCGTATTGGGCTCTGTGCTGACAGCTCAGAGCCTGGAGCCTGCTTGGGATTCTGTGTCTCCCTCTCTCTCTGCCCCTCCTCTGCTCATCCTCTGCCTCCCTCTCTCTCTCTCAAAAAAAAATAGATAAACATTAAAAATTGTCTTCAAGTTTATTCCTTCTTAGAATGGAACAAAATACCAATGGTCTCCACATTTATTAGGCACATCACAAATCACCATTATTTAAATATCCATTAGACATGTTTATAAGGAGTGGGAATTGGTAGAAAAGTAAGTTATTTCTTTGGTGGAAGTGCAAGGGAGAAAGGGGATCACTGAAGACCTGTGACACTTAGGACAGAGGCCCAGCACTGACATGAGCTACATGGTGAGGAGGGGATATTCTTATTTTCATCGTCTTGGTCTTTAGTGTGAAAATGAAATGCACCCATGGAGCCAAATATCCTAGTTGCCAAAAAACAAAAAAAACAAAAACAAAACAAAAAACCAGGATCTTTGCATTTCAGATTCTACCCCAAACGCTTGCATTGGAAAAGATTGTAGAGATCAGACAGCCTCACTGAGGGCTGAACTGTAGAAAGCCCAGTGCTGTTCCTTGCACCCAAGAATATTCCCAAGCTTCTCTTTGTCCCTCCACTTCTCCACATGGATCAGACTCAACAGGGCGACACGGAGCACACCATGTTCTGTGCAGTGTTGGCCCGGATGGATCATTCTTTCTCTGACCCAGGCCAGCCCATGATTCCCACTGAGCCTACGGTTTTGAAAGGACACAGTCGTGCCTTCGTAAAGTAGCACCTAATGTGAGATAACATATCACACATCATATCACACGGTGTTATATGTTCAAATGGCAACAGAGTGAGCTAGACCAGAGTGTCCTGAGATGAGGAATCTGGACAGACCTGCTGGGTTATAGGAAAGACTGACACTGTACAGAAGTAGGTCAGAAATCAGAGGCTTGAGGTAGAAAAGGAGTGGTAGGACCTAAGACTTAGGAGCAGATAACCTAACCCAAAGTCAAGGTCTGTCTCCTCACTTAAGAGCAAGGAGGCCAGTGACATAATTCCAACCAATCCCTGCCAAACAGACCACCGGGTGAGCCAGAAGTGATGGTGAACTCTGTCACCATCAGGGTCAGTAGTAAAAGTACTGGGGAATATTAGGCTCAGGGTGACCAGATGCCCCGGTTTTCCTGGGACTGAGGGTTTTACAGAGATGTAGGGCTTTTGTTGCTAAAACCGGGACGGATGGCCCTTGGCAAAGCCGGAAGGTTGGTCACTCAGCCTGGATTCATTTATTCTTCAACCAGCATTTATGGAGATCCTGGACTGTGCCAAGTACTACACTAAGCACTCATAAAACAGTAATATGTTATTCTCAAGAAGCTTGCACTGTGGAGGCCAAGAGAGGTGTTGACTAAATAGCACACGCACCGTAGTGGACGCTGTCGTGGGCAGCCCAGGACCCCTTCCAGTGCCTGAAGTGTTGCCAGCCGATGGCTCACCGCCGAGTCCTTGAGTTGTCGTCCTGCGTTGCAAAAGCTGCCTTGCCCAAGGTGCCACCTGCTCCCTGGAGTCTCTCCGATGACGGTCAACGCCAGGTTCAAAGGCCTAGCCCTCTTGCCCCATTCCAGACAAACTTCAAGGGCTATCTTAGCCGCAGCCCCACCCCCTGTAACCACTCACCAACATACTTCTCACAAACAGACTTCCGCGGCTCAGAGCCAGCCTCCCAGGGAAGCCGGCCTAGGACCAAGGGCTAGAGTGGCAACCGTGCAGATGACCTGAAAGAAAGGTGCACGGTGCCCTGGGAGCCCAAGGGAGAGACTTGACGTAGGCAGGGTTTGAGAATGAGCAGGAGCTCCCTATGTGGACAAGGTGGGGGGGGGGGGGGGGGGGACGGTCCAGCCACGGTAGGGACCACAAAGACGATCATGAGGGATGAGTGTGGCCGCGGCAGAGAAAGTGAGGGTAGGGGCATGGTGGGAGCCAAGGCCGGAGGGGCAGACCCAGGGGGAGGTGAAGGAGCAGCGTCTGTGGCCTGAGCGCAGTGAGAGGTCACAGAAGGGTTCTAGGCTGGCAGGTAGCAGGATCCTGTCCAAGCGCAGGAAATCAAATTCACTTCGATGAGAGCTGGTAGCAAGCAAGAAAAGTCCAGGACCCTGGCCTGCTTCTAGCTTCTTCCTGCTGCCCAGGGTCAGCACCGGGCCCAGTTTGGAAAATGGCCGAGCCTATTTTCGGGGGTCTGAAATGCAGGGGGCCCAAGAGCTCCAGCTGAGCCAGATAGGACCTCAGGGCAAAGAGCCAGCTCCGCGGCTACAGGAAGGCAGACAGGTGTATATTATTATACTGGCATACTCAAATTATCTATGTTTCAGGTAAAAAAAGAAAGAAAGCAGTGGGCAGAGGCTTTGATTAGGGGTATCTTCTATTCTTTTTTTAAAAATTGATTAATTTCTTTTGAGAGAGAAAGAGAACACAAGTGGGGGACGGGCAGAGAGAAGAGAGGGGGAGAGAGAATCCCAAGCGGGCTCCGTGCTGTCAGTGCAGAGCCCGTCACAGGGCTCAATCTCAGGAACTGTGAGATCACGATCTGAGCTGAAATAGAGTCAGCCGCTTAACTGACTGAACCACCCAGGCGCCCATCCTCTCTTTATTCTTGACATAAATTTAAACCTCCAACAGCTCTTTGCTTGTCTTCTCTCTCCTGCTTTGCTATTTTCCTCTGCTTCTGTAACCGAAGTGCCTGACTGAGCTTTCTCGTTGTGGAGACATCCGTGTCTAAAGATATCCATCTTGACCAAACACGTTGCCGGCTGTGCAACACAGCTACCAGCAAAACTACCAGGTAAGGAACTAGACCTTCACCTCCCACGAACTTCCCTCTTTCAGAAAGCCCTGGGTGCCAGGTGGCTGACCTGTTGGGTGAATCTTCTTCCCCCTCCTATGCTCTAATTCCCACTTTTATGTTTAAATGAGCCAATAAAGAGTGAACCCATTTTCCACTCATTAATGGAATCTAAAAAAAGAAGATGGGGCGCCTGGGTGGCTCAGTCGGTTGGGCGTCCGACTTCGGCTCAGGTCATGATCTCACGGTTCGTGAGTTCGAGCCCTGCGTCGGGCTCTGTGCTGACAGCTCAGAGCCTGGAGCCTGCTTCGGATTCTGTGTCTCCCTCTCTCTTTGCCCCTCCCCTGCTCACACTCTGTCTCTCTCTCTCTCTTAAAAATAAATAAACATTTTTAAAAAATTTAAAAAAGATGAATAAACTAACAAACACAAAGTAGAAACAGACCTATAAATACAGATGATATATGTGATGGTTGCCAGAGGGGATGGGCAAAGTGAGTGAAGGGAAGAAGGAGACACAGGCTTCCAGTTAATAAATGAATAGGTCATGAGAATAAAAAGCACAGCATAGGGGACATAGTTGATGGCTTTTTTTAAAGGTTTCTTTATTTTCAGAGAGAGAGTGTGTGAGTGGGGGAAGGGCAGAGAGAGAGGGAAAGAGAATCCCAAGCAAGCTTTGAGCCCGACACCAGATTTGATTCCATGAACCGTGAGATCATGACCTGAGCAGATATCAAGAGTCTGACACTTAACCGAGTGAGCCACCCAGGCACCCTTATAGCCAATGATCTTGAAATAGTTCTGTATGGTGACACATGGTAGCTATGCTCGTGAGCACAGCGTAGTGCATAAACTTGTCCAATCACTATGGCGTACCCCTGAAACTCCTGCAACGTTGTAGGTCAGCTATACTCAACGAAAAAAATTTGTATTAAAGAATGAACCCATGTAACTCCAGACACCCCACCCTCAGACCCTAATAAAGGCAGAGCCCCAGGTCTTCTCTCTCTCTCTTTCTCTCTCAACTGGTAACCTTGCTGTGTGGCCCTTGGCTGTGCCATGTACCTTCCAGCCCCATCACTGGCCCCGGTCCATGGAGGCTTGCTACCCAGGTGAGTGCCCAGGTGTTCGTAGCCAATAGCATCACTAGCAGTAGGCTGGGACCAACACAATAACTTCATTTATTTGTCTCATCTTCATTTTGTGAACGTTATTTGCCAATAACTACTGGGTGATAACAGCACACAGGGAACCAGGCACGGTCGCCATGGGAGGCCTCATCCTCCATGGTGACCCCATGTGGGTCATTGTAGAGTTCAAGGGAGAGAGACCCTTGGTGGTTTCCCTATATCCTCAGTGCTCTGAGCTTCCCAAATCCTCCTCCTCTCCAAGACAACACTCAGGCCCGTTCAACCTGAGTGCACATCACCACTGGTTCTAGTAAATGTTTAATAAGAAAAGGAGTTACTGGGAACTGAGTGGACTAGGGCAGATTCAAGACCTGTTAAATCACTTGAGCTTGAAAACTAACCCTGTGAAAGACCTTGCCTCTAGAGCCAACCACTTTGCTGGCTCAGAGAGTTGTTTGGGACATTCCCCAAACACCCACTGTTTCCAAAAATGCGATAAAGTCTCTTAAACAGGAAAGCAGAAAGCTCTGTTGGAAGGGTGTAGCTATTAAGTGAGAAGAGAGGCAAGGTATGTCTGTAATTGAACATCCTGGTAAGAGTAATATTCATGGAGATGAGTGGATTTGGCTTTCTATCTATGAAGGCAAAGAGTTAGGAACTTGGACCCTTCTAGGTCTGGAAAGATCTTAATCCTCGCAGGGAAGTGTGTCTGATTGGAGTACATAGGTGTCAGATAGATGAGCTGTAGGAAGAAATGCAGACATGAGGAAGGGTGGGGTTAAAAATCAAGTAGGATTGGGGCACCAGAGTGGCTCAGTTGGTTGAGTGTCCGACTCTTGATTTCAGCTCAGGTCATGATCCCAGGGGTCGTGGGATTGAGCCCTGCGTTGGGCTCCACGCTGAGTATGGAAACTGCTTGGGATTCTCTTTCTCTCCCTCTGCCCCTCTACCCTGCTTGCATCCTCTCATTCTCTCTCTCTAAAATGAAACAAAATATATGATTTTTGGGGGGGGGGGGGGAGCATATACAGTCAGTATTTAATTGCGCTCGTTCTAATATTGCATTTTTCCCCCCACGATTGTCTCCCGGGCATTATGAAGAGATCTCAAAGCAAGCCATGAGTATTAGCTTTTTACACATACAATTGTTATAATTAGGAAACAAAAACAAAACAAAAACATAAAGATACATAGTGTGAGAGGTGTAATTAATGACCTAAGAAAGTAGGGTCACGTTTTCTCGTTGATATCAAGGGTCTCCTTCCATATAGAACTTGACTTACCCCTGGCTGATGGAAAACACAGGCAGGCAAAGACTTGGTTTTTTGTTGCCCAAATCACAAATGGAAGTAGAGTCAGACCATGTTCTGTAATAGAAGGCAATGTTCATTGTATGAAAACATTGTATGAAAAGTTAAGATCTAAGCCTCTTTATGGGTGGTAAGCACGTCGCATGCACTGTATTATCATTGACGCCCACGGCATTTCCATGAGAGAAGTCAGTGTCACTATCTTTGTGGTAGAGGTGAAGACGTTCCAAAAAACACAGGATCATTTTATCCATAGAAGTAAATACTTGCGTGGCCTTGGCTCGGCTGACGCATTTAGAAGAAGTAAGGTTTTGCCTGAGGGCTTCTTTCCTTTAGTACTGATGATGGCATGACCGTCTCAAGGCTGAAGAAACAGGAATTTACCTTAGATCTTTAGATCTGATCATCGGGTCTTCCAACTCAACTGCTTCCTGGAAATTGAAATACTGTCACCTTTTTCTCTTCAAGTGAGGCATTATTCAATTTTCTGGGCAAATCCTTGACCTCCGTCCTATTCATACTTCTCTTTGCAGTAAGTTTCTTTCCAAGAGAAGGCATTACAAGTATCATTGAATACTCCGACTCTAAGTTTATTTATTTAAATGTAAGCCTTCCTTTGGTGAAAGCAAAAAACAGGTTGGTTTGTTTTGTTTGTTGTGTTTTGTTGGTGTAACTTGAGGCTCAAAATATGTTATCGGGTCTAAAGATTGGTGGCTGCAATGGAACAGTGTGTTTGCTTCACAACCACAGCAGCCCGCATGCAATTCCACTCCTGCCATGGGAGAGGAGTGTTTCCCCTCATCGCCGCCCTCTGTCTCTCCCCGCAGAATGCAGAGACACTATTCTGTGAGGCGTTCAAAGAGCATTAGTTGTCATTGTTCTTTATTTCAGAAAAGAACTCCAGATGTGGCAGAAAGGAAGGCTTAAGTTTCTATCTGTCAGCTCTTAAAACCACTTCGTCTCCATTCTAGGGCAAGACTTGGAATGACTTGGGCGTCTGCCAAAGGGCGTTTGATAAGCTGAGCCTGTAACCTCGGCTCCTCATCGTGCTGGGGACCTGGACCGGGCCGTAAACTCACTTTGTTGGCTGATGGAGGAGTCTCCAAACACAGCCTGGTCACCCCGCAGCACAGAGGTGCAGAGTTGGGGTTATCAGATGCCCTTCTCTTAACTCTGTGTCTGACTTGAGATAAAGGAAGTTGAAAGTGGGGGAGAAATCTCATCATAATTACCAAAATCCAGAGAGAGGTCTTTTAGGAACAATGTGTAGACGGTATCGGGGCAAAAGAGATGTGCTTCTACTGTAGATACAAGTAAGCCTAAAGGGCAAATATAGGGGGATGTTAAGCTGGAGTACTTTGAAATGCTGGAGCGACCCCTCATGACTTCTGCCCACAGCCCCTCAGTGCTGGCCTCTGATTAAATAGAGCATTAACCCTGAATTTGATTTCTTAAACATCGATGAGACTCACTTAGCAGCTTGCTGCTTCAAAACATTTGACGTGACTTTGTTTTTTCAAGTGGAGACTGTGTCACAACCTCCCGAGGAGGTCTGACACTTTCACGATTAGGAGGGTGGTGTAATGTGAAAGGAGTCAGAACCTTAAGGCAACGTGACTTCTTTGGGGGCTTGGCCACGGGCTCTGTGTGGGTCTGAAGCTTTAGTCTCACTGTTAAAGTTTCATTTTCCTCACCCCCAGCTTTGCCTTCCCTTCTTTTCTTTTTTAATTGAAATCCATTTTACATACAACATTGTGTAAGTTTGAGGTGTACAACGTGTTGATTGGATGCATTTGTATGTTACACTATTATTGCCATCACAGCATCAGTTACCACCTCTATCACGTCACATAATTATCATTTCTTTTTTTGTGCTGGGAATAATTATGATCTAGTCTCTTCGCAAGTAGGAGTAAACTTAGAGTTCTTCACCTAGGAAGACGGAGTTAGAGGTATTTCCCCCTATTCCTCTCACTGATTGCAACCCCGGACATTCTATATAAAATAAACACAAGAAGACTCAGAACAGTGGAGCCAAGAAGACACAACAAGCACACATCGCAGGAAAACAAAACAAAACAAAACAGTGGTCCTACCCCATGGATGCCGGCAGAGACAGACTGGGAAGCCTAGACTTCTGTCTTCAGCGGGCTATAGTGAGGGACCCCAATAGTGTCCACCCAGGTAGTGCAAGAGAACACCTTGCAGGGGACTGCTTACTGGGCAGTCATATGCCTCCTTGTCCCACCCACTCCCCTCTTTTCCAACAGTATCAGTAGAGCCTGACTTTCACCTGACAGGTGCCCCTCCCTCTCCTGCTGCGATGACGTCAAAGGAGGCCAAGTAGGTGGTCAGGACTTTAGTCGCCACCTGTGGTAATAGACCACCCACGCGATGGTGTCAGCGGAGATCACATGGAGAGCCAGAATTCCCACCCCCGTGTAGAAGTAACATTGAGCCCCCTTCCTCTCAGGTATCCGTGAGGCCAAACGACTTCTGTCTCCTCCCGTTAGTAATGAGGCAGTGCCCCTCACCACGCCCTGCCGAAGCCGTATCAGAGAAAGCAAATGAAAACGGAAGGTTTAAGTAAGACAGAGTCTCAGTACATAATACAAAGCGGTTCAGGTTTCAATGGAAAAACGCTCATACCAAGAACCCAGAAGGTCTCCAACTTAATGAAAAACAGATGCTAATGACATGACTTAGATGTTAGAATCACCTGATGAAAATGTTACAGCAGCCCTCATAAAACACAATTATGAACCTGCTTGAAACAAATGAAAAAATAGAAAGTCTCAGCCAAGAGGGCTTCCTCTGCTTGATAAACAGCATATATAAACAAAACCAACCAAATAAAAAACCTATAGCTAGGAGTATATTTAATGATGAAAAAGTGAATACTTCCCTCCTAAGAATGGGAACAATGCAAGGATGTTTGCTATCACCATTTTTATTCGCCATAATTCTGGACACTGTATTATGTCCAGTGCAACAAGTCAAGAAAAGGAAATAAAATGCATAAATATCTAAAAGGAAGAAATAAAAACTGTCCCTATTTGAAGATGACATGACAGTGTATGTAGAAAATCTTAAAGAATCTACAAATACTGTCTAGAACTCACAAGCAAAACAAGGAAGTTGGACACTAACCTTGATACCATATACTAAACTTAACTAAAAATGGATCAAAGTCCTACATGTAATAGTTAAAACTATAAAACTCTTAGAAGAAAACATAGAGGAAAAGCTTCACAACATTGGACATGGCAGTTATTTCTTGGATATGACAGCAAGACACAGGCAACAAAAGAAAATAGATACATTTGACTTCATCAAAATTAAAGACTTCTGTGCATCAAAAGACGCTATCAGGGGCACCTGGGTGGTTCAGTCGGTTGAGCGTCTGACTTTGGCTTAGGTCACGGTCTTGCAGTTTGTGAGTTCGAACCCCTCGTTGGGCTCTGTGCTGACAGCTTGCTCAGAGCCTGGAGCCTGCTTCAGATTCTGTGTCTCCCACTCTCTCTGCCCCTCCTGCTCATGCTGTGTGTCTCTCTGTGTCTCAATAATGAATAAATGTTAAAAAAAAAAAATTAAAAAAAAAAGACAGTGTCAAAAGGTGCCTGGGTGGCTCAGTCAGTTGAGTGTCTGACTCTTGATTTTGGCTCGGGTCATGATCTCAGGGGCGTGGGATTGAGCCCCACATCAGGCTCTACACTGAGTGTGATGCCTGCTTGGGATTTTCTCTCTTTCTCCCTCCCTCTGCCACCAACACCCCGCCCACACTCCTTCTCTTTCTCTAAAAAAAAAAAAAAAAAAAAAAAATATATATATATATATATATATATATATATATATATATATATATAAAGAAACTATCAAGAGACTGAAAAGGCAACACAGAAAATGGAGAAAATATTTGCATATGACATATCCAATAAGGGATTAATATCCAGAATATATAAAGAACTACAACTCAGCAACAAAAAACAAGCAACCTATTTTTTTTTAAATGGGTAAAGGGCTTGTCTAGACATGTATCCAAGAAGATATACAAATGGACCACAGCACATGCAAAGAGGATAACTAAGCATTAGGAAGATGCAAGCGAAACCACAGTGAGATACATCTTTACGCCTGTTAGGATGGCAATTATTTAAAAAGAAAAAGAACTCACAGGAAAGAACGGAGTTTGTGAGGATGGGGAGAAATTGTAGCCCTTGTGAATTATAGATGGGAATGCAAAATGGTGCAGCTGACGTGAAACACGGTATGGTAGTTACTAAAACAAATATGCACGGAGTTGAAATATGATCCAGACATTCTACTTCTGGGTTTGCACCAAAAGAATTGAAAGCAGGGTCAGTCTCGAAGAGATACTTTTACGCCCACGTTCACAGCAGCATTCTTCCCAATCGCCAAAAGTGGAGACAGTCCAAATGTCTATTGATGGGTGAATCGATAAACAAAATGAGATGTACATATGCAATCGGATATTATTCGGTTTTTAAAAGGAAGGAAATGCTTCATTCAGGTAACATGGCGGTTTTAGTTTTAGCTGTATCTATACAATGTCTGTTCTGTAAGAAAACTAAATTAAAAAAAAATTAACCAACAGGCTGTTCACCTCCAAAACACTGAGCACTGGAGGTAGATCAATCTGAAGACAGAATTAAAATGTCCTCAGAATGTGTTCTGGCATTATGGAGGGCTTGTCTTTGTCTATTAAAATAAGATAGATGTCTAGATTGGTTAAAAAAGAAAACAGGAAAGAAATTCTAATACATGCTACAAGAAATTCTAAGACTGTTGCTTCACAGTACGTATGTCTACATGTTACACCATGGATGAAATGTGAAGACTCGTTAAGTGAAATACTCTCAACACAAAAGGACAAATGGTGTATGATTCCACTTATATGATGTGTCTGGAATGATCAACTTTATGGAGATAGTGGTTGCCCACATTTGGAGAAGTGGAGAGTGGGGAGTTATTATCTAACCACTGCCGAGTTTCAATTTGGTGTGATGAGAAAGTTCTGTTGATGGATAGTGGGGATGGTGGGTGTACTTAATGCCCCTGAACTTAAATATGGTTAAAATGGTAAATTTTATGTCATGCATATTTTATCACAATAAAAAAAAATCCAAAGAATTAATGAGTGCCACAAAGTCACAGGATACAAGATAAACATACAAAAAAGTCCATACTAGGCGTGCCTGGGTGGCTCAGTCGTTTAAGTGTCTGAGTTTGGCTCAGGTCATGATGTCATAGTTCATGAGTTCAAGCCCCCCATCAGGCTCTCTGCTGTCAGTGCGGAGACTGCTTCGGATCCTCTGTCTCTTTCTCTCTCTGCCCCTCCCCACTATGCACGCACACACACACACTCTCTCTCTCTCAAAAATAAACATTTAAAAAATCAATTGTATTTCTATATACTAGTAATGAACACATAGACAACAAAATTTAAAATACCATCCCATTTACAATCGACTCAAAATAAAATGGAATATTTAGATATAAATCTAACGAAATATGTACAGAACTTAAATTTTGAAAACTACAAAAGCTGATGAAAGATATTAAAGATGATATAACTAAATGAAGAGACATAACATGTTCATGGCTTGGAAGATGCACTTAGTAAAGAAGTCAACTTTCCTCAAACCGATACCCAAGTTTGATCCAAATTTTTACCAAAGTCCAGCATATTATTTTGTAGATATAGACAAAATTATTCTAAAATGTATATGGAAATGAAAAGGAACTTGAATAGCTAAACCAATTTGAAACATAATGAAGTGGGAAAAATCAATCTACCTCATTGTTTAAGATTTATTACATAGCCAGACAAATTGGGCAGTACTTATAGAAGGATGGACACATCAATCGATGAAACAGAGAACCCAGAAATAAGCCCACACTAATATGACAAACTAACTTTTGACAAAGGTATAGAGAAACAACTTAGTAGGGGAAATACAGCTTTTTCAACAAATACAAATGGGGCAGTTGACAACCACAGGCAAAAAAAAAAAAAGTTGTTTTTCAAAACTATCTTGAGGTACATTTCATAAGTATACGGTTGTACAAAGATTAACTCAAAACGGACCATGGACTTAAGGATAAAACATAAAGTCATGAGACACTTAGAAAAGAGAAGAAAATACTCAGAATCTAGCAGCAGGCAAAATGTTTTTAAACTTGACATCTGAAGCATGCTCCATAAAAGGAAAAAAATGACACACTGGACTTCATACAAATTAAAATTTGGCTCCGCAAAAGACTCTGCTGAGGGGAGTCCCTTTCTTCATATAAAACCAGTTTTTTTAAATGTGGAAGCACCATATATGAGTAGAACAGGTAAGAATGGAGCTACAGACGTTTGGATATGGAAACGGTGTGGGATTCAGAGAAAGAGGCCCTTCCTTTGCTGTACATCCCAGCTTTTCTTTTTTTTTAATTTTTTTTTCAACGTTTTTTAATTTATTTTGGGGACAGAGAGAGACAGAGCATGAACGGGGGAGGGGCAGAGAGAGAGGGAGACACAGAATCGGAAACAGGCTCCAGGCTCCGAGCCGTCAGCCCAGAGCCTGACGCGGGGCTCGAACTCACAGACCGCGAGATCGTGTCCTGGCTGAAGTCGGACGCTTAACCGACTGCGCCACCCAGGCGCCCCCATCCCAGCTTTTCTAGAGTTTCCCACGGGGCCACTGCAGAAACACTGGGGCTCTAGGAAGAGCAGGGAGAGAACCATGGTGTGGAGAGAGAGAAGCATCATCTACTTTGACGAAGGCAGAGTTGCACAGACACATTAGAAATGGAAATATTTGGAAAAGAGGTGTGATCACAGAGGATCAGTATAATTCATTCAAGTGTTAAGACATATCGGTCCTTCAGTGTTGAGAAATAACTCTCTGTGAACACTTTCGTATTTATCCACAGTCAGAGTCTTCTGAGCAAAAATCAGCAGCCACTTGGGCGAGAGGATGACTGAACGGCCAGCGTACCTCAGAAGTTAGAGATTGTGAATCGCTCTGGAGAATGTCAAGTTTTGTCTCCTGTGGAGCCATTTGCTTACTTTCAGGTGGGTAATAAAAGGGTAGGAATGGCTTTTGGCTCAGCTAGTTAAGTGTCCAACTCTTCATTTCAGCTCAGGTCATGATCTCATGGTTCGGGAATTCGAGCCCTGCATCGGGTTCTGTGCTGACAGCGTGGAGCCTGCCTGGGATTTTCCTTCTCTCCCTCTCTCTCTTCCCCTCCCCTGCTCACACTCTGTCTCGCTAAATAAATAAATAAAAACTCTTTTTTAAAAAAAAAGGTAGGAACATCCCCTCCTTTCCCAGAGAGTATTTGTGTACATTCCAGAGCAAAAGTCTCTCTCTCTCTCATCTCTCCCTGCCTACCTCCCCTCACCCATCCTGCCCAAAGAGGAAAGGAAGGATAAATGTGCCAGTCACCTACATAAACTCAGAGTTTCTTAGTGTCAGGGTTCCTCTCTTGTGGTACAGTCCTGCTCATGTAGGCACATCAGGCCTTTGTTATGTCACCCCATGAGAAGTTGGGGTACGAGAACCAGTACTGCTCAGATGCTCTATGACCAAGTCTGATCTGTGACCCGGAGACCTCATGTTTCCTGTCTCGATGCATAGATATACATAGATATAAACACTTAAAAGACAGACTCTCTCGGGGTTCTTGGGTGGCTCAGTTGGTTAAGCGTCTGCCTTCAGCTCAGGTCAACAAGATCTCATAAACCATGAGTTCAAGCCCCGCATCAGGCTCTATGCTGTCAGCACAGACCCGCGTCGGATCCTCTGTCCCCCCCCTCTCTGCTCTTCCCCTGCTTGTGCTCTCTCTCTGTCTCAAAAATAACAAAAGACACGTTCTCTTGCAAAGCAGGTCTCACTTTCCGAGAGTGATGCTGCATTTTTATATTCTCTTTCAAAGTTGAGGCTTCGTAATGAAATTTTCTACCAAGTTACATGTTCTCAGTTATCACGCACTGACCGAAAGCCTCCTAATGAAGACCTCCTTCTACTTTCTCTTTTCTTTGGAGCATTAATATACTTGGATATGATTCGTCCACATGACAGATCAGGACCTACAGAGGGTCCTATTATTGATCTAGAACCATCCTCTCAGGAGGTCCTGAGGTTCCTTATAGGGGCTGGCATCCCCAAAGAAACATACTCTATCTTCTTTTGTTTACTCCTTCCGGGAATTTAGGGGAAATACAAACATGCTGTTGAGGGGGAAAGAACATGCCACGTAAACCCTTCAGCTACATGTCTTGTCAACAGAGTCCCAGATGCCAAAGCTTAGCACAGCGCCTACCGCGCAGTAAAGGACGTGTGGGAACCGGTGCGTGTGAGAATGAGCGGGTCTTACACTACGTGTTCATCTGCCTAACTTCAATTTTACCGCCGCTTCGGGTTCTACTCGCTTCCTCTTTTATTTGCCATCGTCGTTAGCACCGGCTCAGCGTCCATTTCTCCCGCCTGCACTCAGCTTGGCGTTCTAACAACCCAATGCTGTTCCAATGCCAGCTTCCACCTTTGTGTCTCTACTGATGCCAGTTATAGCCCTGTTCCTGCTGTTTCCAATTTTCTCTTCCTCCCTCCTCCTTTCCACCCCACCACCTGCTGGGTACCGGCGTGACATTCATCTCCAGATTCTTCTGTTGCTGTTTCAAAACTGCTCCCTCGAGTAATGCTGTTCAATCTCCATGTTTTCTCTTCGTCCCTTCCCCTATGTGGCTTGGCTACATCTCACGCTATATTTTTTTCTTTTTCTCCTGGATGGATTTTTATATCTTGCTATCGAGTGATTTTGTCAGGCCATTGAACAGGAGCCATGTCTGATCCTGCCTTATTTCTCATGTCTGGCAAGAGTGACCTGAATATTTGCCCAAGACAGGCAAGATATATGGGGAGCAGAAACGTCTTAATGTTGTGTTCATGCATAAAAACGTGGAGATGGGGATAGTGGACTAACAAACATTTATTTTATCAACAAATATGTTTTCAGCTTACATTAGGAAGACGCTTCCCACGTGCCAGGCCCCATTTAGATCATTTGCATATGTTATCTTATTCCCAAATGGCATTAAGAATGTTCTTTTGACTGAGCCTTCATTCTCTTTTCTGTGAGAGGTGGTCAATGCCTGCCTCATAAGGTAAATGTTCGGACACTAATAATTATCGGGCACCTATCATGTGCCTGGCATCTATTTTAGGTTCTTTGTAAGCGCGTCTTCACCAACTCTACGAAATGAATGGTCTTGTCTCAATCAGGTTAAAAAACTCAAGTATCAGAGCCATAGAATAATTTGTTTAAAGTCACGTAGCTCCTAAGTGGGAGACATTAACTCAAACCAACTCCTGTCTGATTCCTTATGCTAACTCAGGAATGATTCAGGTGGAAGTTGTTGTTTATTGAGTATCTTTTACGTGAAAAGTAATATGACAGTACCGAGATAGATTAAAATTGCCGACATGATGTTCCTGCCGTAAATAACTTCACAATCTCGTGGGGGAGACAAGTTTCATCCCCACTGGTACAATTAAAGCAATTTATTAGACTATGGCAAGGTGGAATAGAGTCCAGATGAATTGATTTAGGACACGTGAAGGTTTTCTTTTCATCCCGGGGCTGATACATATTGGTTCTGAGGGACCTTTGGGACGTTTAACAGTTGAGGGCTAAAGGCAGTTAGGCATGTGGTTGCAGATCTCAGACAAAACGGTAGCTGTAGAAGTTGGAGCTGTGGAGTGGGTGGAATTATCCTGGACTAGTCTGTAGAACAGTAGGGAAAGATGCTGGTCTGGACAGGACAACCCAAGGGACACTAACATTTAAGGCAGTGGGCCCCAAATTTGATGGTTCATAAAAACTGCCTAGGCAATGCTTCCCAAAGCTTTTCCCCTCTTGGCATCTATGCAAATGATCCTATTGGTAAGAGACCTGGGAATAATGAATGAAACTGTTCATGCAGCACAACCAGCCCAGAGCCTGTGGCTTCCTTTGTTCCCAGACACTAGAAACCTGGGGTGGCGGGGGGGGGGGGGTCAGGGGCATCTGTATCTTGTTTAATTCATTTGCGGCAGGCCGGTTGGGAAGTTCTGACCTAAAACGTATGCTGACAATTCAGTTTCTCAGGCCATGTCCCCAGTGATTCTGCTTTAATAAGTCCAGGATTCTAGATTTTTCATTAGCACCTACAGTGATTCTGATCCAGGTAGGCTGAAGACCTTCCTGCCAGAAACGATTCTAAGGGTCGTACGGAAGGGGAAGTTTCCATTCTCTGAGAAGTGGAGTCCAGAACAACAACTACCAAAAAAACCAAAATGGACGGGGATGGTGCCATGAGAGCCACGCAAATCCAGAAGGGAAGCAGAGGCTGACAGTCAGGGATGCCAAGAAGCCAGGGAAGATACGAACGGAAAAGCGTGCATCTGGTTGCCAGCAAGGGAGAGTGACTATAACGTTGAGGAGCTCAGAGGGGCAGCGATCAGACTTAGAAGATAGAGGAGTGGAGACGTTGGGTATAAAAGCAACCCTTGTCTGGTTAAAACAAGAGCTTAGCTGGAGAAAAGTATGGGGTTGAGGAAAGATGTTTTGTTTGTTCCTTTTTAAAGACGAAAGACTGGAACTTGTCAAGTGCTTAAGGAACAGCCAGCAAAGGGGAAGAGGTTATCATTTATAAGCATGAGATGATGTGCTCTCTAGAATTCTCTGAGGGGACAAGAGATGGAGGAGGGCCAAGGGGCTTATTCTAGAGAAGAGCTATCATCATTTTTGGAGGACTCTTCAAGGCTGCACTTCTCAAATGCATAATCACCAGAATGACAATGGAGCTTAGAAAAAAATCAGATGTCTCCCCCTTCTTCCAACTCCTGGAAAATCTAATATCGTAAATATGGAGATTTCAATATAGTAAAAAGGCAGCAAACCGATATTGTTTTAAAACCCTCCAAAGGAAGTCTGATAGTTATCCAAGCTTTAAAACTATTGGCTGAATGTTCATTCACTGTTGAAAAAAGCACCTCCTCTTAGCCTTTCCTAGGAAGTAAACACCGAAACACTTGGGGGGAACACAATGTATTCTGGGTCTGAGTACTTGGAAGCAGGGAGCAGGATCAGTTAACCTTCATTCAAACAGTGTTCAAGGAGCAAGGCTGATCCATTTCTCAAACACAGTAGCAACCTTCATTACCTTGGGGCGTCAACCACCTTGAGCATGGATGCATTTCGTCGCTTGTGGTTGTGGGAGCAAAAGAGATGAGAAAAAAATCTATTTGAGAAAGTACAACACGGGGATGGACTTACCCTTGATTTCACTATAGAAACACAAAAAGCGCCTGGGGTGGGATGATGACATTAGGGAAATCAAGAACCAAGGGCTTCAGCATTTGAGCCAAAGAATCAGGGCTGCGGTTTCAGAGCCCGGGTTCAGTTTCAAGTTCTGCCAGCACCTGCACATGTCATCAGGAGCCAGACATCCGTTTTCTGGTCTATATTACTGTAGGCAATACTTCTAGTCCCCAACTGCCTTTTGGGAAGGTCGCGGCATTAAAATGACATAATAGATGTGGTGACATTTTGCTATAAACAGCCATATAGGCCCAATTATCGTGCTGGCTGATGGCCTCCATGGAAAATTTATCGCCTTAAATAGTTTGCAAAACTGGACTGTAAATCCTGCAGGAACTCGGCTTTCTAGATGACGCGCCAATTCCATCCACCTGCTATCAGAATGAAAGGAATGGAGAAGCGTTTTCTGGCACTTTACCAGTTTACTGATCATGGGGACATGGTAGGCAGACGACATAAAAATCTGCATAAAAAAGCAATGTGAATCTTATTCAGTTTCTTCAGCTAACAATTTCAAGGATCCCTGGTTTCCAGATAGACAAGGAACAAAAGCCTTTTTATAAGCCTTGAGTTTTAAGTGAGTATTAAATCTCCTTTTACCCCGCCTCATCTTAATCACCACTTACAATATGTAAGATCGTCTAAAGTTGGCGTCTTGGCAAGTTCAAAGTCTCTCCTCAGCAGAGGGCATCATCATCACACCTTTATGCTTAAGCCCCAAACCCAAGATTTATCCATTTACCTCCTGAAACCTCAGACCTTTTGCTCCTTCAATTCACTAGCTACAAGCATATCAGATTATTTTCAGTTGCTCAAGCAAGCCAAGCCTTTTTTTCACTTACAAGCTTTTGCATTGGTGTGTTACATTGATGTGAAGGCATACTTTTTTAACATATTTTATTTTATTTTTAAATTTTTTTAACATTTATTTATTATTGAGAGATAGAGACAGAGCATGAGCATGGCAGGGCCAGAGAGAGGGGGAGACACAGAATCCGAAGCAGGCTTCAGGCTCTGAGTCGTCAGCACAGAGCCCGAGGCGGAACTCGAACCCACCAGCCATGAGATCATGACCTGAGCCAAAGTCGGATGCTTAACCGACGGAGCCACCCAGGTGCCCCTCTTTTTGACATATTTTAATATCTCTGGAATCAAAATGTGTTTTGCAATCCATGGCGATTTGCAATGATGATTACATTGCCTTTTTTCTTTCTTAGAGGTCTAGTAGCGGTGTCTTGAATCCGAAAAACAAAAACAAAAATAAAATGAAGAAGAACAAAGAATCAATATAAAAATAAAAGAATAAATTAAAAAATACAAAAAGTAGGAATCAAGACAAAAATAAAAATAAGTTTAAAAAACAGAGACAAAAACAAAGCCAGCAGTGTTCTCTTCACCCCACAGATCTCCATGTGGCTGGCTTAGTCCTGGCCTTCTTGTCTCAGCTCTGGCCCACTGACCACCTGCTCAGGTAGATGTTCTGGCACCACCTTCCCTGAAGGTCTCCACACCCTCCCATCCCATCATGCTGTTCATTTCCCTCCATTGCGTTTCTGCAATTAAAAAAAAAAAATCTAATTGCTTCCTTGCTTATTGTCTGTCTACCCTACAGCGTGTAACCTCCATGAAACAGGGGTTTTGGCTTGTTCTCTGATATATCCCCAGATTTGGTGGGTGATCAATGAGTATTTCTTGAAGGAATCCCAAAGCAAGAACATCTCTTCTTTAGGAGATTATGTGGCCTATTCCCACTACCTCGATATCCAAGATGAGCAACTCCTTCCCCTTCCCCATTGCTCCCATCCCTCCACCACAAGTAATTGCTATTTAAAATCTCCACCATCACTGCTAGGAATTTACCCAAGGGATACAGGGGCACTGATGGGTAGGGGCACGTATACCCCAATCTTTATAGCAGCGCTTTCAGCAATAGCCAAATTATGGAAAGAGCCTAAATGTCCATCAACTGATGAATGGATAAAGAAATTGCAGTTTATATACACAATGGAATACTACGTGGCAATGAGAAAGAATGAAACATGGCCCTTTGTAGCAACATGGATGGAACTGGAGAGTGTTATGCTAAGTGAAATAAGTCATATAGAGAAAGATAGATACCATATGTTTTCACTCTTATGTGGATCCTGAGAAACTTAACAGAAGACCATGGGGGAGAGGAAGGAGAAAAAAAAAAAGTTAGAGAGGGAGGGAGCCAAACCATAAGAGACTCTTAAAGACTGAGAACAACAATCTGAGGATTGATGAGGGTGGGAGGGAGAGGAGGGTGGGTGATGGGTATTGAGGAGGGCACCTGTTGGGATGAGCACTGGGTGTTGTATGGAAACCAATTTGACAATAAATTTCATATTAAAACAAAAATAAATTAGAAAAATAAAAAATAAATAAAATCTCCACCATCTAAAACTCAGCAGGACTTTCGGTGTAGTGGACAGTACCATGAATAGAATTCCTGTAGGGAAAGGCATCTGACAAAAACAAAAAACAAACCCAAAAAACACCCCAAAAATCAAAAAGCTGTTTGAAATAACTCTGTCCTTTAATCCACTGTTGGTATGAAGGGTAAGGGAGTCTCAGTTCTGAGGCTTTGGTGGTGATGGATGAGAATAAGTCTCCTCTAACATTGTGGTCTGTTAGCTTGAGGCTGGCTGGTTTTATAAATCAGATGAGGGGTGCCTGGGTGGCTCGGTTAGTTAAGCGCCCGACTTCAGCTCAGGTCATGATCTTGCGGTCCATGAGTTTGAGCCCTGCATCGGGCTCTGAGCTGACAGCCAAAAGCCTGGAGCCTGCTTTGGATTCTCTCTCTCTCTCTCTCTCTCTCTCTCTCTCTCTCTCTCTGTGTGTGTGTGTGTGTGCCTCTCTCATTCTCTGTCTCTGTCTCTCAAAAATGAACATGTTAAAAAAATTTTTTTTAATTAAAAAATCAGATGGAAGTATACAGATTAAGAAAGTTCTGTTTCTTGGAGACTGACTGATAGAGAACCACATGGGTGCTCGACAATAGAGATTCAGTTACCAGTTGGCCCACCCCGCCCCCCTCACCTCCTGACCCCAGCCAAACACATCCAGAATTCCTGAGACTGCAGGAAATCATATCTGGAAACTGGAACGTGGGACCAGCATTTAATGAGTGGACTGGGGCCGAAGGCAAAAGACCAGAAAGGAGAGGAATATTCCTTGTTGTCTCTACTGCGGTAGGGAAAAACCGAGACAAGTGGAAATTAGGCCTCTTTATAAACCAGCAAGTTACCACTGTTGCTGTGCCTCTTATGCACAAAAAGCTGCATTAAAAAGTCTTCCTCAAAAGAAAAATCAGTTTCCAAATTCCTGAGAGTGTGTGCTCCGTGGAGACAAGATTACGTTCCCATCATTCCTCGATGCTGTGACAGGTTAGTATGAAGCCGGCCGTCAGCCTTCTCCATTCACCCGTTTGCAGTGAGCACCATGGGCAGCTTGGAACATTCCAGGGCTCCCAGGCTGCAGTGGTTGCTCGAGGCACAGAGCTACATGCCCCCCAGGCTGCTGGCAGACTGGTTTCACTACATCCCTAGACGGGGGCCTCTTGGGGGCCTCTTTTTCCCCCCCGAGTCACTCTCGACATTGTAACATAGGCCACGTCTGAAACAAAAATACCCTGGGAATCTTGTGATGCGTAAAGACAAGCCTGGTGAACCACCTGGGAAGGCAGAGAGTCCGCGTGTTACACTCTGAGGTTTACTCGCCGACTGTTTGTACCCCAGCCCAGAGGCCCCTGGAACTGAGAAGTGCTCTCACCCCCTGGATCCCCTGCTTCAGGGGGAAACTCCGCTCTCTGAGGTTTTCCTAACAGCCACAGCCCGGCCCTGCTGCATCTAGGCAGAGCAAACGGCTCAGGTCTGTGATTATTTTGCTTTTAGACGATGGCATTTTCTCTCACCCCGTGAGCTATTCTGATCCCGTCCCCGACTCTCCTGTTTTTATTCCGATGTTTAAGCCTGCTGTGAAACCCAACTGAGCCCCAGAATGGAAAACTAAGGCGGCCACCTTGACCAAAAATTTCACCAAAAGGGTTAGCAGTGATGTGACAGCTACTGTCGACTATAGAGGCTGCACTTTTTTTTTAAAATCTTATTTAAAAAAAAAAACAAAACTTTTTTTTTTTTTTTTAAGGAACCTTGAGATCACGACCTGAGCTGAAGTCTGACGCTTAACGGACTGAGCCAGCCAGGCGCCCTCCAAGGCTGCGCCCTTTCATAAAATTGAATGAAGGACCCCGCTCCCTGCAGCTGAATCCCAACGCTGCTGATGGAAACAAAGAATTCTGCCGTGCTGGGAGCAGCTACCACGTGACCCTTCACTTTGACCGTGGCTCCAGCTGCCTGCGTCCCAAACCGACTCTCCCGTTGATCGCAGCGGCTGCCTTCCCATAGAAGGAGCCAATATTGCTGCAGCACCCCCCACCCCCATCCCCACCCCCACCCCCGGTAGACCTTCCAGGTACACGGAATATAAAAACCCTTATCTTCCAGACTCCATTGTTACGGCGCTCCCAGAAGCCCAGGGGCCGCTGGACGGATCCTTGTAAAGCGCCCCTATGGCCCTGCTCGCAGGGGACAAGGGGCTCCCGGAGACACGCCCACGGGAATGGGTTCTGGCCGTTGTAGGACTTGGCTGCACATTCATACGTCCGTACGCTTCCGGCTTAGATTAAGTCATATCTGAATGAGTCATTTCTCCACCTCCCCATTTCTCACTCTGACGCCTGCACCCTAGACGCGACAGGGCGTCCTTAACCGGATTTCTCTCTGTACCCAGCCTGTCACTCCCAGCCCTCTCAGCGGACACCAGCTGGCCTTTCCAAATGCACATTTTAAGATGTCACTCTTCAGCTTAAGTATCTTTTTTTTTTTTTTTAAGTTTATTTGAGACAGAGCTAGCATGAATGGGGGAGGGGCAGAGAGAGAGGGAGAGAGAGAATCCCAAGTAGGCTTCCGCACTGCCAGCACAGAGCCCCCCAAGGCTGGACCTGAACTCACGAACCGTGAGGTCATGACCCGAGCCCAAACCAAGAGTCCGGAGGCTTAACCAACTGAGCCACCTAGGCGCCCCAAAATGTCACTCTTCAGCTTAGAAAACCCCTGGGGGCTCCAGGCAATGCCTGTCTGATGAAATCTATACCACCCCTCCCCTCCCGCATCCCCCTCGCCGACTCTGGCACATGAGGGTTTGAGGGCTCAGTCTCCCTGGCTTCATCTGCACTGATTTCCTCCCAGAACCCCCCTCCATTCCGCTGCCCATTCCCACCAGGCCCACTGACGCCTCATGTACCCATATCAAGGGCAGGCCTGTCACTCTGCTTGGGGTTCTCACACCTGGATGCAGAAGGATCCAAGAGGTACAGAATCTGTGGCTGTGCTCAGGCCCACGAGGAGCCAAGCAGATGCCCAAATAGTCAAAAAAAAAAAAAAAAAGATGCTCAAAGATCTTTTATTTCCCGGACACCCGGGAAACCTTTCGGTGCCTCTATTGTGGAAGGCTTTGCGTGCATAACAAATCCGGTCTCCCTTCTGAGCACTGAGTTCCTGAAAATTATTTCCCCACTGTCCAAAGGAGGGGGAAAAAATCCTTTCAGGGATTTTCACATTAAATACAACATAGAGGTGACTATTTCTCTCAGTCCTAAAGAAATTACTTTCCGCCGCTCGGAAACAAATTATTGGAAGTCTTCCAATAATGATGTGTCAATGTAACAATACTATTTTTGGAAACAGAGGTTTGCTGTACCAATAGCACTCTTGCTCAAACCTGGTTCTAATGGAAAATTCTTCCCTGAAACGGATTACATAAATACAGAAAAAGTATTTGATAGAGAAATGTAATACAATTTTAATAAAATGTATAAAAATGGTTTCAGCCAAGCTGCTAAATAAGGAAACTTTCCTTATTCTAATGCTTTCTTTACAATTCTCAAATTTTTACATTTCAAAATTCAATTTAATTTAATTTTTTTTAATTTTTTTTTTAATATTTATTTTTGAGACAGAGAGAGAGAGACAGAGCATGAACGGGGGAGGATCAGAGAGAGGGAGACAAAGAATCCAAAACAGGCTCCAGGCTCTGAGCTGTCAGCACAGAGCCCGACGCGGGGCTCGAACTCACGAACTGTGAGATCATGACCTGAGCTGAGGTCGGCTGCTTAACCAACTGAGCCACCCAGGTGCCCCATTAATTTTAGTTTTAATAGTAAAGTTAGATTTAAAAAAAAACCCAAGTGCCATTGGTTGGGGGGGGGGGGGATTCTGTGTTTCCTAGTTTTATAATGCTCCAGAATTTACACTTCAAACATGATTCACTGAAGTCATAAACTCCAAAGTGGATGTGTCTTGTTATTATAACATTGGGGTCTCAAAGTTCATTATGTATCTAGAAATTTCCTAGAATGTATGATTTGAAAAAGCAAACACATGAAGCCTCAAAAAAATTGTACTTTCCTTATGAACATTAATAACTTCCCGTACGAGGAGTGCCTGGGTGGCTCAGTTGGTTAAGCATCAGATTCTCGATTTCAGCTCAGGTCATGATCTCATGGTTTGTAAGTTTGAGCCCCGCATCCGGGTTCGAGATGACAGCACGGAGCCTGCTTGGGATTCTCTCTCTGCCCCTTCCTCGCTCTTTCTCTCTCTTGCTCAAACTAAATAAACTTTAAAAAAAAAAAAAGAACTTCCTGTAGGAGACATAAATTTGGAGCACAGTTCAGCAGATGGAACACAGTCATACAACTGTGACCATGCAAATCCTGTGTCACTGGAAGCCAACAGCCCCTGCACAGGCTTTCTGATCTGTCCCAAGGTTGCAGCCAAGGTGGTATGATCCAGAAGCTACCAGTTAGGATTACCAGAGGCAGGGTTAGCGGTTATTTGTCCCGAGGGTCCTTCCAGCAATTCTGTAGACCCCTTGTTCCCTGTATTAATCCCCTTTTGATTAAAGTACCTGGAGTGGTTTCTGGTATCTCCTTCTGAGTAATACAGAAACTAATCCTTCCTATAATATGATAAGGCAGATGTTATTTCCCCCATTTCAGAGATGAGGAAATTGAGGTGTCCTGGTGATTCATTTCAAAGACTAATTCCTCCTTCTCCTATACCCTCTCTCCTCATGGAAAAAAATACTTATGAGATAAATTGCTTACTTTTCATGCTTATGTGAGAAGCATGAAAAGTACTTAATCATGGGTAAGAAAAGATGTAAGATGCTTATTAAATAAACTGAAGAAGTCAGCCTTGGACTTAAAAAAAAAAAAAAAGACTTTCATCGGAATGTCAGACTACTCCAAAGAAGGTAAACTTGAGGCACTCTAAGAGGTGCCCTTCAGAGCAATAAAAACGGCAAGATTGAAGTGTGTGTTTAACTGGTACCAACGTTCCTAAGAAATGTGCCTTCTTTACTAACCTTCAGAACAATGTATAAGATAGACATACCTGGCAAAGCCAGGCTATGGCAATTGTTGGCGCTCCCCGTTGAGGCAGGGCGATTATGTATACGATGGATCATGAGAACGCGTCTCTTGGATCTCTCACCACTGGGAGTTTAGTCAATCAAAGGCTTCAGCGGCTGTGCCCTGAAATCTACAACCGCATTTGCCCTGAAGTTTTGGATTCAGCCAATAACTAGAGCAGCCAGAACAATAGAGCAGGACCATTCCCTAGAGCCATGACGTCTCTGACATCTGATTTGGCTTGGGGACCCCTGATGGCCCCTTGCGTCTTCCTGAGATGGCCCTGGTCACTGCCAACGGACACTCCCTTCCTCTCTGCTTGACTCCGTTGGGTTTGCACTGTGGTCAAACAGCCTTCCTAGACTTCAGGGCTCCTTCCCTATTTCCTCTCACGGGTGGGGCCCTAATAAAGTCCTTAATGTTTAATCTCATCTTGGCATTGACTTCTCCCAGCACCTTGACTAATGCATTCACTAAGTATCAAAAAAAAAAAAACCTCATTCTCTGCAATTGAACCCAGGGAATAAGGACTCACTCACTTCCAAAATGAACTGTGTTTGATGGTGAATACAAGTGAGAGACACCCTAAAATGCCTTCTTGAGTATTCACTCTGCTCCAGGCACTGGGATAAGAGATATTCTGACATTTGTAGTGAGGTTATACTTTCACCAAGGCTGAAATTTAGATATGCAAAGTCTGTATAAAAATTTGGTCTGTCTAGGGGCTCCTGAGTGGCTCAGTTGGTTAAGTGCCCGACTCTTGATTTCAAGGTGGATCATGATCTCGCATTTCTTGAGTTCAAGCCCCACATTGGGCTCTGTGCTGACAGTGTGGAGCCTGCCTGGGCTTCTCTCTCTCTCTCTCTCTCTCTCTCTCTCTGCCCCTCTCACTCTCTCTCAAAATAAATAAATTAAAAAATATATATTTTAAAAGGTTTTGTCTTCCTACCGAGCCCTTAACTTTATTCATTTTAAAATGTAGATTGATCTGATAATTCATACAGTCCCATTCGTGCCTTCGTGCCTGATTTCCTTTTTTTGTTTGTTTGTTTTTAATGTTTATTTTTGAGAGAGAGGGAGAGATAGAGCTTGAGCGGGGAGGGGCAGAGAGAGAGGGAGACACAGAATCCAAAGCAGGTTCCAGGCTGTGAGCTGTCAGCACAGAGCCCAACACGGGGCTCAAACTCATGAACAGCGAGATCATGATCTGAGTGGGAGTCAAACGCTTCACCGACTGAGTCTCCCAGGTGCCCGGTGCCTGATTTCTTTGAATTAAAAAAGTTGTCTCTCTGGTAGCCTCTTCTATTTCCTGCCTCCCTTCCTGAAACAGTGGCTGGCCTGTGGAAGGAATGTGGTGAAGGAAACTTAGCTCCTCATCGTCTTCTTTCTCTGCTTGTTCAGAATCCCGCAGGGCTGATAGCGGCTGGTTTGTCCTCACCCTGGTTCCTGCTGGTGCGGGTCCTCAAGTCTCCGTCACATCGTCCATCTGGCCTTTGCCAGTGTCTGCCATGGGGCACTTGGCCCTGCCTCAGCAGGCACATCACGGTCACAGACCGTGACCCATCTGAGCATCTGGGGGCCCATCTGAGCATACACACTGAGGATGGCTGTAGCAGATATGTCTTTCGAGGTGACGTGGCCAGTCCCACTAGGTGAGGAGGTGTTGCAAGATGTGGCAGCTTAATGGAGTTGGAATGGGGGCAAGGGCACCAATACGTCCACCCTTGATTTTGGTGTGAGGCTCACCTATCTAAAACTCTCACCCTGGGGCGCCTGGATGGCTCAGTCGCTTAAGCATCTGACTTTGGCTCAGGTCGCCCTCTCACGGTTCGTGAGTTCGAACCCTGCATCTGGGTCCATGCCAACAGTGGATTCTCTCTCTGGGATTCTCTCTCTGCCCCTCCCCCACTTGTACACGCTCAAGCGTGCGTGGGCTCTCTCTCTCACTCGCTCTCAAAAATAAATAAATAAACTTAAAAAAAAAAAACCTCCCACCCTCACCACACACACACACACACACACACACACACACACACACACAAACACTGCTGACCAAAGCCTGGAAAGGAGAAAATCGAGGGGCACCTGGGTGGCTCAGGCGGCTGGGCGTCTGACTTTGTCTCAGGTCGTGATCTCGCGGTTTGTGAGTTCAAGCCCCGCGTCAGGCTCTGTGCGGACAGCCCAGAGCCTGGAGCCTGCTTCGGATTCTGTGTCTCCCTCTCTCTCTGACCCTCTCCCCCACTCATGCTCTGTCTCTCTCTCTATCAAAAATAAATAAACATTACCCAAAAAAAAAATTTTTTTAAAGAAGAAAATCGAGACACATAGGCCTGAATATCTACCATTTCCCCAAGACTTAATAGGGCATGCTTTCTGTCTCTCATTATGTCCTGTTTCAGACTTCAAATGTTCCACGAAGCCATCATGGAGAGCAGTGAGTCCTGACTTGGGGACGTCTGTTGTGGGGGACGCGGAACATGCATTTTGTTGGTGCAGGCGGAGTGTGTTTTTGGAGTTCTCAATTCTTCCAACAGCTCCCTGGTTCCACAGCTTCCTGTTATGTCAGGGGACATTCTTCACAGAAGCTCCACAAGAGTCTGCTCCTCTGCCAGTGATTTGTCAACTGCGAATGCCCCAATAAATCCCTTCCCACTTCGGGGAGCAATAGTGGATTCTCTCCTCTACTGCTGAACACTGACCAGAGCAACTCCATATTGAAATTGTTTAGTTAACTGTCTTCCTCACCTCACCCTTGAGCTCCTTGAAGATCGCACTGTGTTTTCATCTCTGCAGCCTCAGCAGTGACTACCTTATTCGGGGCCCAGTAGGAACAAGAAGGAACTTTTCTTAGGGATGAAATAGCCCACGGGGAAGGCGTGGAACAAGAGTCAACTAGCAACTTTGTATCAGAGCCCAAAGTATATTCTCTTATTCTTCATGGGGCCCCAGGATCCTTGGGTCTCCAGCTGATAGCTTTGCTTTAGCAGTTCATCACTTACGGCCTTTATTCTGTCCATCACCTTATTGTGCAGGTTAAAAAATCTAACAAACTGTGTTATTCCCTCGATATGTAACTTGCCTACCACATTGCCTTAGATTTGTGGATGAATGAGGTTTATAAATATTTTCTTTGTATATATTCATTTTGTCTTCTTTCAAGTGTCTTTTGTTCAGCTCTTTGGAAAAAAAATAGATATTTTAGACAGTTTTAACAAATGTGAATCTTTCTGCCACCAAAAATGTCAAACTCAAATTAAAAATATGGTTAAAAATTTCATCTGATATAGATTTTAAGGAAATAGTCTGATATCTTCTCTGGATTGTTACTATTAAATGAAATTGTCCTCCAATTTTCTTGGAGGGAGAGAATTGCTTTGGAGGATCTTTAGAGGTTTTCTCTTTATTGATAAGAGGTACAGGGGTCAGTCTTCTAAATGGCAACATTTATTTGTTCTAGCGCTCTATAACGATAATCTTCTAACTTTAAAACCAACCTTAAATCACTAGCTTGTAATAAAACAAAATTCTCTGCCCGGAAGGCAATATTAAACCACCTTTCTTTCCCAGATTTGTCTCTTGTGTTATGATTAAATCCATGTTACTATGCTAATGGACTTAAAGATTTTAGAAGAAAGAAAAGGAGGAAAAAGTGTTATAAAATGATTAATAACTTCTTGGTCTCCCTGACTACACAATTCGTGGTGCTAATCCCCTGACTACAAGAATACTTTTTGCAAAAAAAAAAAAAAAAAAAAAAAAAAAAGTCTTACTGAGACCTGCATTATGTTAAGGGAGGCAGATTGGCTTTGCTGTGTTTCTACAAAGGGTCAATGTCAGTTATACACCCTGTGCTTTACACACTCACTCAACGAAAGCCCGCCGCCCCTTCCCCAATCCCTCCCTCCCTTCCTCTCCCTTTTCCCCGCTCTTCCTTTTCTTCCTTTTTCTTTCTCTCCTACTTTTTATTGTAAAATATTATTATACCTTAAGCCCCTTTAAGGTCCTCAAACTAAGCAAGTTCAATTTTGTCTTCTTCATAATTCTGCCTACCATCCACCCTTGATCAATGGAAAACTTTCTGAAAAGTCATATTTGCATATATTTTAAAAATTAAACCTATAGGAAGGTATACTATGAAAAGCCCAAGTCCTTCTCTGCACCCCATCTCTCAACATCACCTACCAAGAGTACCATTACTAACCTTAATATATGTATTTTTTATATCCATATGTATACATATGTAAAGGTTAGAAATATATTTGTGGGTATGTATGTAAGGATAGATTTCATTTGTGTGTATATATTGATTGATAACTATAGATACTGATGTAGATTTATATATGTCTGTGTAAAGATTCACGTATGCTTAATTTTTTTTTGTATTTATTTTTGAGAGAGAGACACACACAGAATGCAAGTGGGGGAGGGACAGAGAGAAGGAGACACAGAATGTGAAGCAGGCTCCAGGCTCTGAGCTGTCAGCACAGAGCCTGATGTGGGGCTTGAACCTACGAACCACGAGATCATGAACTGAGCCAAAGTCAGACACCCAACTGACTGAGTCACCCAGGCGCCCCTATACGTGTATATTTTAAGGCTTAGCAGTGGGGGGCCCCTTGGTGGCTCATTTAAGTGTCTGACTTCAACTCAGGTCACCATCTCATGGTTTATGAGTTCGAGGCCCGCATCGGGCTCTGTGCTGACAGCTCAGAGCCTGGAGCCTGCTTCAGAATCTGAGTCTCCCTCCCTCTCTGCCTCTCCCTCACTCACACTGTCTCTCTCTCTCTCTCTCTCTCTCTCTCTCTCAAAAATAAACATTAAAAAAAAAAAATAAAAAGGCTTTTCACGGTCAATTACTCCTTTGACATAATCAGTAATTAATTTCCTTCAGGGTACTTGGAGTGTTGACCTTGGAGAGGGAAGTTTGTGGAGGAGCGATCATCAGTTGGTCAAGGAAATTCAGTGTGCTCTAACGAAGAATGTGTCTGGTCTTTGTCCCCGGTTCCTGACACAGCTTCAAAAACTCTAGGATCTTCTGAGTCATAGGAATATCCTTGCTATGCTCGTGATCTGACTGGAGATGGGCCCCAGATAGGGTCAGGATGCAGTCTGGTCACCAGAAAGATTGAGCAGTTCATTAGAGGGTCGAAAGTCCTCCAGGAGACTGAGTTCAATCACAGGACCATTGAGTTCATCAATCCTGCCTATGTAATGAAATCCCAATTAAAAACTCTTGACGCTAAGGCTCTATGCCCACATTCCCTCCAAAGCATAGGCCCCCCAAATCATGCGTATGTAAGCTTTGCCTTATTCCTGGAGCATTTAATATGGGTGCTTTACTAAATTTCTGCAATGACACAATCTCTGGGTGACAAACCACACGAAATTACACTTCCTGTTGGTGTTGCTAAGTATAATAGGAACCATCAGAGCTGGTTTCTAATCCCCTGTTATTAACAAGACCTGTGGTCTGTGGAGTTATGTAACTTTCCACTGCCTTAGTTTTCTCATTCGTAACAGAGGCAGTGAACACAGTGAAACCGAAGAACAAGATGACATTGGAAAAGTGCTTTGAAATGTTCAGAAGTCCTAAGCACCATGATCTTTACCGCCAGCAGATTATTCTAGTGTTGACTCATTGCAGTGGATCCCAGGGGACTACAAGTCTCTAGAATTAGTATTTGCACTGATTTCTTCCTGAGTTTACACAAGCTGAGGCACATGAGCGCTTACGCTTTGCTAATTTGCCGTGGATTTCCTTTTTCAATGTTATCTTACTCAATGTTTGCAACAGACCTGTGAGATAGATACTCTGATGGTTCCCATTTTATGGATGAGGAAAATGAAGGTTAGCAAGGAGAGAATGAAGCTATTCATGGATATCCGATTAGTAAGTAATGGAAACCAAGGCTGTTTGCCTCTGGAACCCTTGACCTTGGCTACAATCCTCTCCACTTCTTAAAATAGACTCCATCATACCAGATCCCTATTCCTCTAACACAGTTAAGGAAGAAAAGGAAAACAAGCTGATTGTCAGTCACTCTACTTTTGTGTTCTTCACTTTCCGTATTTGTCCCCAGCAATAATATGTTCTTTGCAACAACATTGTTGCTTGAGCACTTGGATGCTTATTGTTTTTTTAATTTTTTTTTAATGTTTATTTATTTTGGAGAGAGAGAGAGAAAGACAGAACACAAGCGGGGGAGGGGCAGAGACAGAGGGAGATACAGAATCTGAAGCAGGCTCCAGGCTCTGAGCTGTCAGCACAGAGCCCGACGTGGGGCTCAAACCCACAAACCGTGAGATCGTGACCTGAGCCAAAGCCGGACGCCCAACCGACTGAGCCACCCAGGCGCCCCCCCCTTGGATGCTTATTTTTAAGGAGATTTTCTTTAAGGAGCATTATTAACCATTTTGACTATCAATTGCCTTTTCTTCCAGTATTGAAATTATGCTTGATTGCATTCATTTTTATTTTATTGCATTGGTTATGCCATAGTTAATTATGTCCTATTTCTGAATTCCTCCGCAGAAGTTACTCTCTGTTATCTTCATGCAGTGGACTGTGTTGCATAGAAATTCTCTCACCTGCTTAGTAAGTAATTCATGTGCTACCAGCAAAATACAATCTATAAATCCTATAACTATGCTATCTTAGAAATTACCCTTGATTTGTGAAGGATATCGCATAGGCTGAAATTGTTTGACATAAATATTTTTTAGCTCGCATGTCAATGTGCTTTCAACTGTAATAGGCCCATTTTGAGAGAGCCTTATATTTTCTGTATGCTGGTTGATCACACAGCATGCTAAGGAGAGGAGCTACAATGTGCCCAGGAGATCCACATTCACACGCATAATGTTTGAGCTCTCCTGCAAGGGTGTCATTTGAAATACCAGCATCCTTCATTCTCTCCTGGTCCCCCAACCTTCCCACCCCAATTATCAGATATGGGAAAACAGTAAAAAGTTGTTAAGCTCATGAAGACAAGGCATTGGCTAGGTTCCTGTATCAGCTCAAACAATTCAAGTTTCTCTACAAACAAAGAAATCCCAAATGCCGGAGGTTTGCAACAGCAGAATTTAATTTGTCCTGATGTGACAGTCCAATGTGTGTGGACTGGGTGGCTTTCTGGGCAGTGCCTGAAGATTTGGCTCGTTCTGTTTTGTGGCTCCAGTCTCTCCCAGGGCTTTAGCGTCCTTTATTTCCAGCTGGAAGAGAGCCCTAGCATCCTGAAGAATACCAAATTTGGTTTCAATGTCAATAGCAGCTGAATGAAGCAGATGACCTGGAGAGAAAAGAATGAAAGCAAAGGATGTCAGTTACATGATATGAATATTCAGTGTCACCAGGCTCTGGCTTCCTGGTATGTCCATCTTCACAGCGGGGATATCTGTAGGAAGGTGAATCTCCCTATAGACAGTAACTGGACGAACACTGCCGACTCTGAGACTCTCCCTTGCCTGTGCTCCCTTTTGCAGGCCAGCTCCTTCTGACCCATCCATTCTTTCTTGTTAACACAGGCCCGCCATATCTAGGAAGATTTGAGATAGAATTCTTGGCATCACTTGAGAGCAAGCCCTCGTTCTACTGACCGCCCTTCCCCCGCTTTCAGTGCCCCCCCCCCTCGCCCCCGCACTGTGCTCACTTTGAGGACCTAGATGGATATGGGTCACGCTCTAGGTTTAATGAGATTCATACTAAAACACTTGTAAAGAATGCAGAGAAGATAGAAACATCAGCCAACAAAGCTTCAATGGCATTTACGTTGTGTAGACTATGTTATGAAATGCGATAATTTAAATGTTGTGGATTCACACCATTTTATAACTGTGTCTCGTGAGCCTGTTTAGCACTGGGTCATTAAGATTCCCATCTCCAGAACCACACCCCGTGCCTCCATGATTATATCGGGATGTGCGTGTTACCACCAATTAGGCTCCCGTCTCTGAGGAACCTGCGATCGGGGGATCCACTGGTGTGCCCTCTCACCCCCACCAAGTGACTACATGAGACATTCACTGATTATTAGTTGTCACCATTAATGATGATTTATTATAACACTTACTAAGATATTCTATGCAAAAAAAAAAAAAAACACACTATAAATGCTACTAATAGGCAATTAAGCAGTTTTGTGGGAAATTGTTGTGTTAAAGAGACCCATTTCCCATAAAGTGAACGCATGGCACTTGTAAAATAATAGAAAATATACATATCGGTTTCTGCCTCCAGTTCCTGGCATAGAGCTCTTAAAACTGTTGTTATTTCCTAAGTGATAAGAGCACTAAAAGCATCTTTTTTCCCAATCTTTTCATCTTTGACCCAGGCTCCTGCAGAGTTCTTGAATCCCTCAGGATTTCCTGGGTGACAGCGGTGTCTTTGTTTTAATGAGGCGACTGGAGAGGCCGGTCACCAGAAAAAACAAGCCATGATGAGAAGCTTGGAATTTTCAGCCCTCACCCCCTGCATCCTCCAGAGGAGGGAGATGGGTTAGAAATGGAGTCGATGACCTGTTATGCCTACCAGAGGAAGCCTCCAGCAAAATCCCAAGAGTACCGAGTTTGGAGAGACTCCAGGTGAGTGCACATGTGGGGGTCTGGGGAGAATGGCGTGCTTGTAGGGAACACGGAGGCCTTGCACCCCTTCCCACGTACCTTGCCCTCTGTATCTCTTCCGTCTGGACCTTCATCTCCAGACTTTATCACATCCTTTTGTAATCAACTGGTGAAAACACTAAGTGAACAGTTTTCCGGAGCTATGTGAGCTGCTTTAGCAAATTAATCGAACCGGAGAGCCTCAGATTTATAGCCAATTGTTCAGAAGCACAGGTGATAACCTAGACTTGCAATCGGAGTCTGATGAAGTCGGGGGGGTGGGGGGGGGGGCAGTCTCCTGGGACAGAGCTTTTCCCTGTGGGATCCGGCACTAGCCCTAAGTACATAGTGTCCAAGTCGGGTCAAAGCATGGGACAGCCCTCTGGTGTCACAGATGGCTTGGTGTGGGGGACAGAAGTGCTATGACAGTGGTGGTCGTGTGGGAGTACAGGAGACACCGGAGGACAGGTGCATTTTCCCTATACAGCACTGGACAAAGTTTTGGGGTGACCTAAAGAAGCAGATGGTTTCCTGGGTTGTATATTTCGAGAGCAATTAAAAGAAGAAAAAGAAAAAGAAAGAAAGAAAAGAAACACCCAGCTAGCTGTTAAGTCACTTCTAGCTTGGATGCAGTAGCATCTCAGCGTCTGAAATCTAGTCGGATGGGCTCAGCCCCACACGGATGACAGTCAGCCAATCTAGCTGACCCCTCGATGCCCACCAGAGATCAGGGCTTGAGGTCACAGGCAGAACCATGTGGAGGACCGAAGGTCCACAGAGGAAGAAAGCATCGTGGCTTCGGGAATGGCTCCAGTTCACTGGACCAGTCAAGGCTTGGCAGGTCCCACTGGTAAATATGAGAACCCTCCAGCGACGGGAGAAAGGTAGTGTTTAAACATGCCTTCCTCAGTGACGTTGTTTCCAGGCGGCAGGTTACAATGACAGCAAATATTTAACCAAGGTATGCCAAAGGTACCGACGTTTGTTAGCCAGCAGTCACAGAGACATCTGACAACCTTTTTTGCAAGTCCGGCGAAGCCCTACTCCGTCTTCCGGCTCTCTGTAGGCATCTTGCATAAATGATTCTCTCTTGGCGGGGGGGGGGGGTTGATAATCTTCTGAGGGCAGGATGGGCCAGCCTTATCCTCAGAGGAAGAGCGTCCTTCATGAAGTGGGGAGTGCTGGCCAACAGGAATTCAGGCTTCAACCCCTGTTCTGAACGCGGGGGGCTGGGGCGCCTGCCTCTTGTTTAGACTTGTTCTTCGTGTATAGACAGGACCCGGAGGAACTTTTTAGACCACCGCATGTTCTCAGCACCACCTATTTATCAGTAGAGAAACTAGTCCTGAAATCTGTTCTTCAAATGATCGAATCTCTCGAATACGATTTCCACAACCATATTGGAAGCGCCTAAGTAAAGACCTAGAGTCACCATCAGTTGTGACCACATCGTGGCCTTTCTCAAGGCAAGGGTTTAAAAAAAATTTTTTTAATGTTTATTTATGTTTGGGAGAAAGAGAAACAGAGCATGAGCAGGGGAGGGGCAGAGAGAGAGGGGGAGACCCAGAATCCGAAGCGGGCTCCAGGCTCCGAGCTGTCGGCACAGAGCCCGACGTGGGGCTCCAACTCACAAACCCGGAAATCATGACCTGAGCCGAAGTTGACGCTTGACTGAGCCACCCAGGCGCCCCTCAAGGCGAGGATTTTAACTTGTTTTGTGCTTTGTTCTATCCCCAGTTCCTAGAGTGATGTCTAAATGATTTTATGCACTCAATCCACATTTGATATTTGAATGAATGAATGAATGAATGAGTGAATATTAATCATGGTTAGGGTGCTTTGCATGCTAGCTAAGTTAAATCTTCAGGTCTGGGTGAAAGCTACTTTGCACACACACCCCATGTTGATTCTAAAGAATTTTTTTTTAAATATTTGTTTATTTGTTTTGAGAGAGAGATAGAGATCAAACACGGGAGGGACAGAGAGAGAGGGATTCACAAGCAGGCTCCACACTATCAGCGCAGAGCCTGACGTGGGGTTTGAACCCACGAACCGTGAGATCATGACCTGAGCCGAAACCAAGAGTTGGACGCTTAATCGGCTGAGCCACCCAGGCACCCCCTGATTCTAAAGAACTTTAGAGTAAGTTGCCACATGGACAGTAGAGCAGGAACACTGTTCAGGAGTGGCCTCAACATACGTGGGTTGTGAAACGATAGGAGAGATGGGAGAAAAAGCTCCCTGAATCTGCTCAGGTATTAGAATGTTTTTTATGTGCTTAATATCTCTGCAGGTACCCTTGAGCGATTCTAAGAATGGACCCTTCACAACCCCACTCCTGTTCCTGACTAATCTCTTAAACCTCCGATTATCCATGTGTGTTCGTATTCAGTAGAAGGTTGATAACTATTACTTCTGCTATTATTAGCTGTTCAAAGGTTTCATCCACAACTATGTTTAACACGATGCACTGTATTCCTCATATCCTGTGCTTGGGTAAGAGCTCTTTAGAATCATCTGAAAAAAAGGGTGTGCTTATCACATGCGTTTGGTAGATTGACACCTCTCCACTTACGCCTGCCAGTAATGACTTTGCTATCTGCCGAAGAGAACATTTCTCCTCCACATGCCTTCCTCTCTCTGCTCGCAGCTGAAAAGCTGATCCCACTCTTGCATGTATTCTGGAACCATCTATCTCGTCTTATTTTAACTGGACACATGCTAATTGGGCAGGAATAGGGCCAGAGTGAAGATGCATAGCAGTTAAGGTGAAGTGTTGCCAGAGAGAAGCCCCCCCCCACCCCCCAAGGGGACAGTAACATCCATCGCAAGGAAAAAGATGGGCTCTGTAGGAAGTGAGTATTGATTTGGTCCATCCATCCACTCGTTCTTTTTTGCACACCACTATGAAACAGGAACTCTGAATCAAAGATGAATAAAACCCAGTCAGTGCCCTGGAGGAACACAAGGTCTGGCATGGGGGAGGGGGGAGGCACACACATACAGTGTGCGGGGTCAGAGGTATGCATGGGGAATTAGGAGAGCAGAGAGGTGAGCCCCAAAACCAGCTTGAGGAGGTAGGGAAAGCTGTCCAGAGGTAATAGGTAAGACCTACCGGATATACTTCTGAAGTGACAAGGTTTTTTAATTTCATGGAGATGACACTAATGAGGGAGTCATCAGGCAATAGGAGAGGTATGTTGAATAAATATTTCAGACAGATGGGGAGCTGGGGATGACTCTTAAATCACAATATTTGAGTGGTATGTCTTCGACACAGAAGCAATTCTTTTTTATCTTATATAGAACCCACAAGAATTATAGGGACCTTGGTTAAAGGAATAGCAATTTCTCAGCACCAGGCGCTTTTTCATCTTAAAGCTGAGCTGGGTAAGGGGCATTATTGAACTCTCTTCTTCCCGGCTTGGTAACTAGCAGGTGCCTTATTTGTTCATTTCTGTCTGGCTTGCAGGAGAAGGGAAGGCTGTGTTCTAGCCAGTGGTTTGCTAATGCCGTTGTTCTTTCCCAGAGTGGCCCTTGGGTGCCCTCTGATGGAGAACCCAGGGTGATGATGGCGGACCCAGCCCAGGTCAGCCTGTGAGCACCTCGGACTGGCGGACACTGGAGGTGCACCCCAGTACCTCCACGTTGACACTATTTGCAGTGGGAGAAATTCACTCCTTAAAGTTTGTGTTGGTTTGATTGTTTTCTGGGAAAAAAGTAGTTGCGGTAGGGTTATCATTTTAATCATAAATCGTGTGTCCCTCTGAGGATGTGGGCATGTCGGACGGATCTAAAGAGCTGGTGACTGGGGCCCTGAAGGGCTTATTTACACGATGCATAAAGAAACCACCAGAGCAAATCAGTCACCTTAAGACACATGAGGGCAAAGGTGTTGGAGCATATTACAGGAGGAAAGGAAGCATGAGAGGGAGGGAGGATTTTGAGAATAGTGCCATCTTTTTTTTTCTTTTTTCTTTCATCCAGGTTAGTTAGCATATAGTGCAATAATGATTCCAGTGGTTCATCCCCTACTTATAAAACCCAGTGCTCATCCCAACAAGTGCCCTCCTTAATGTCCCTTACCCAGTTAGCCCCTCCCTTTAGCCCTGACCCCTCCAGCAACCCTCAGTTGAGAGTTGACCCTCAGTTGGCCCTCAGTTGAGGGTTATATTTAAGAGTCTCTTACGTTTTGTCCCCCCTCCCTGTTTTTATTTTATTTTTTTTGCTTCCCTTCCCTTATGTTCATCTGTTTTGTATCTTAAATTCCACATATGAGTGAAGTCCTATGATATTTGTCTTTCTCTGACTAATTTTGCTTGGCATAATATCTCTAGTTCCATCCATGTCATTGCAAATGGCAAGATTTCATTCTTTTTGATTGCCGAGTAATACTCCTATATATATATATATATATATATATATATATATATATATATATACACACACACACACACACACACACACCACATCTTCTTTATGCATTCATCCATCGATGGACATCTGGGCTCTTTCCATACTTTGGCTATTGTCAATAGTGCTACTATAAACATTGGGGCGCATACACCCCTTCGAATCAGCTTTTTTGTATTCTTTTGATAAATACCGAGTAGTGTAATTGCTGGTTCATAGGGTGGTTCTATTTTTAACTTTTTGAGGAACCTCCATACTGTTTTCCAGCGTGGCTGCACCAGTTTGCATTCCCACCAGCAGTGCAAAAGAGATACTCTTTCTCTGCATCCTCACCAACATCTGTTGTTGCCTGAGTTGTTAATTTTAGCTATTCTGACTAGTATGAGGTGGTATCTCATTATGATTTTGATTTGTATTTCCCTGATGATGGGTGATGTTGAGCATTTTTTCATATGTCTGTTAGCCATCTGGATGTCTTCCCTGGAAAAGTGTCTATTCATGTCTTTTGCCTATTCTTCATTGGGTTATTTGGTTTTTGGGTGTTGAGCTTGGTAAGTTCTTTATAGATTTCTGATACTAACCCTTTATCTGATATGTCATTTGCAAACATCTTCTCCCATTCTGTCAGTTGCCTTTAGTTTTGCTGATTGTTTCCTTTGCTGCGAAAAAGCTTTTTATCTTGATGAGGTCCCAATAGTTCATTTTTGCTTTTGTTTCCCTTGCCTCTGGAAACATGTTGAGTAAGAAGTTGCTGAGGCCAAGGCCAAAGAGGTTTTTGCCTGCTTTCTCCTTGAGGATTTTGATGGCTTCCTGTCTTACATTGAGGTCTTTCATCCATTTTGAGTTTATTTTTGTTCATGGTGTAAGAAAGTGGTCCAGGTTCATTCTTCTGCATGTCGCTGTCCGGTTTTCCCAGCACCATTTGCTGAAGAGACTGTCTTTATTCCATTGGATATTCTTTCCTGTTTTGTCAAAGATTAGTTGGCCAGGGGCGCCTGGATGGCGCAGTCGGTTAAGCGTCCGACTTCAGCCAGGTCACGATCTCGCGGTCCGTGAGTTCGAGCCCCGCGTCGGGCTC
>NC_064818.1:14146659-14281174 GCF_023721935.1 Panthera uncia | reverse complement strand
AAAAAAAAAAAAAAAAAAAAAAAAAAACGTTGAAAAAAAAAAAAAAAGATTAGTTGGCCATATGTTTGTCGGTCCATTTCTGGGTTCTCTATTCTGTTCTGTTAATCTGAGTGTCTGTTTTTGTGCCGGTACCATACTGTCTTGATGATTACATCTTTGTAATACATTTTGAAGTCCAGGATTGTGATACGTCCAGCTTTGGTTTTCTTTTTCAGGATTTCCTTGGCTATTCAGGGTCTTTTCTGGTTCCATACGAAGTTTAGGATTGTTTGTTCTAGCTCTGTGAAGAATGCTGGTGTTGTTTTAACAGGGATTGCATTGAATATGTAGATTGCTTTGGGTAGTTTTGACATTTTAACAATATTTGTTCTTCTAATCCATGAGCATGGAATGTTTTTCCATTTTTTTTATGTGTCTTCTTCAATTTCTTTCATAAGCTTTCTATAGTTTTCCGTGTATAGATTTTTCACTTCTTTGGTTAAGTTTATTCCTAGATATTTTATGGGTTTTAGTACAATTGTAAATGGGATAGATTCCCTGATTTCTCTTTCTATTGCTTCATTATTGGTGTATGGAAATACAACCAATTTCTGTGCATTGATTTTATATCCTGCAACTTTGCTGAATTCATGTACCAGTTCTAGCAGTTTTTTGGTGGAATTTTTTGGTTTTCCATACAGAGTATACCATGTGTCTGTGAAGAGTGAATGTTTTACTTCCTCCTTGCCAATTTGGATGCCTTTTATTCCTTTGTGTTGTCTGACTGCTGAGGCTAGGACTCCCGATACTATATTGAATAACAGTTATAGTGCCATCTTTGATAAGAAGAATCTCAGGACAGGTGCCTGGGTGGCTCAGTCAGTTAAGCATTCAACTTTGGCTCAGGTCATGATCTCACAGTTCGTGAGTTTGAGCCCCATGTCAGGCTGTGCACTGATATCGCAGAGCCTGCTTCTGATCCTCTCTCTCCCTCTCTCTCCCCCTTCCCTGCTCGTGCTTGCTCTCTCTCTCTCTCTCTCTCTCTCTCTCTCTCAAAAACAAATAAAACATTAAATAAAGCAAAACAAACAAAAAATTTTAGAAAAAGAAGAATCTCAGGACAAGACAGCTATCAAAATGAGTTGTATTACTCAGCAACAACAACAAAAACAAACAACCCCATTAAAAAATGGGCAAAGCATTTGAACAGACCTTTCTCCAAAGGTACACAGATGGCCAACAAAACACATGAAAAAATGCTCGACATCACTAATCATTAGGGAAATGCAATGAGATACCCCCTCACACCCGTTACAATGCCTGTTATCAAAAAAACTGAAAACAAGTGTTGCTGAGGATGTGGAGAAAATGAAACACTTATGCACTGTTGGCAGGATTGTGAAATGGTGCAGCTGCTTCAGAAAACAGTATGGCGGTCCCTCAAAAAATTCAACATAGAATTACCATATGATCCGGCAACTTCTGGATATATACACAAAAGAACTGAAAGCAAGGTCTCAAAAAGGTATCTGAACACTCAGGTTCTTAGTATTATTCACAATAACCAAAAGATGGAAATGACTCAAATGTCCATCAGCAATGAATGGATAAACAAATCGCAGCATATACAAGCAAAGGAATATCTTTCAGCCTTTAAGGAGAAGAAAATTCTGACACATCCTACAACACGGATGGACCGCAAAGACTAATTATGCTAAGTGAAATAAGCCAGACACGAGAGGATAAGTACTGTTAGATTGCACGTATATGAGGTACCTAGGATAAGCAAATTTATAGAGACAGAACGAGATGAGTGGTTGCCAAGAGCGGGAGGGGATGGGAGAATGAAGTTACTGCTTAATGGGGACGGTGTTTCAGTTTTGTAAATGTTTAAGGTGGTACCTTTTATGTTATGTGTATTTATTCGAGTAAAATTTAAAATTAAAAATTTTTTGGTGGGAGGGTGCCTGGGTGCTTCAGTCAGTTGAGCATCTGACTCTTGATTTCGGCTCAGATCAGCATCCCACGGTCATGGGATCTAGCCCCGAGTCGGGCTGCATGCTGAGCATGGAACTTGCTTAAGATTCTCCCTGTCTCTCTCTCTCTCTCTCTCTCTCTCACTCTCACTCTCTCACTCTCTCTGCCTCCCCCCACCACCAATAAAATAAATAAATACAATTTTCCAATTTTCAAAAGGTGGGGAAAGAGAAAACATGTTAAATACATTCACTTAGTGAATGAAACAGGAAGTGTCTCCAGTGACAAGAGCCATGGGCAGCAGGCAGGACAGGCCGCTCTGATGCAGGTCCCAGCAAGGAATCATGAAATCGATCGTGTGGCTATTTTGTGCGTCTATCAGGTGTGCAGAAAACTTCATCTTCTTAACATCAAGTACCTTTGACTTCCAAGACTGCCACGTCCCACGTGGCTGCCCCAAGCCCAATCCCAGGAGGGGAATCCAATCTCAGCGATGATTGGAGCTGCACCCACACTCAGTCTAGTATTTTGCAGGGTTACCTGGCCCCGTCATTTGTCTGGTCTTCCCCCAGGCCCGCCTTGCGGAGGCTGTGGGCCCTGCCTCACCCTTGATCTGCTCTACATGATCCTTTCTTATCTGAAGGCTTTGCCACTTCCCAGCTAGGCTCCGAGAGGCAGGGTCTCTGGTAAAATTGTGAGACCTATAACTGGATCTAATTTCTCCTGGGGACCATCCCTTCTCCCCAGATGCTTTTTCCCCTTTTAGAGCTATTACCAGAAGACCTGCGAAGATCTTCACTGTCTATTCCTTGTTATTTTGCTTCTTAAAAGCATTTCAGTCAGCCCTCCTCAGGCACACCCAGCAACACCAGAGGAGACAGTGTTGACTTCAGGCTGTCTTCCTATCCAAGGTGACTGAGCCTCTGAGACAAAAAATTCTAAAGCCTGGCTGCTTACTTGATTGGGGAAGGTGGGGGGGGGGGGTAGGTATAGGGAAGACAAACACAATTTAATTTTTAAAATAAAGTATCTTGGGGTGCCTGGATAGCTCAGTCGTTTAAGTGTCCGACTTCAGCTCAGGTCATGATCTCACGGTTCATGAGTTCGAGCCCCACATTGGGCTCTAACAGCTCAGAGCCTGGAGCCTGCTTCAGATTCTGTGTCTCCTTCTCTCTCTCTGCCCCTCCCCTGCTCGTGCTCTGTCTCTCTCTCTCTGTCTCTCTCTCTCTCTCTGTCTCTCTCTCTCTCTCAAAAATAAATAAACGTTAAAAAAATAATTTTTAAAGAAAGTATCTTGCCATGATGACCACTGCTCCCAGTAGCAGCAAAGCTGGCTCCTTAGCATATCTGTCACCTTCCCTTAATCATTGAGTTTCCTAGAGAGTTGAGACTTTGTGTTAAGGGAGGAGTAGGTGACAATTCAGTTCTTAAACAGTGTTGAGGACCTCTCCCTTCTTTTCTCTGATCCTCCCTCAAGGGGGAGCTGAGTAAACTTCAGAGATATGGCAGGAGAAATTGCCTGATTGACAGGGTTACTTTGAGTCTACTATCAGTGGATCCTTCTATCTGGCTGGGATGCCTACGGTGCTTGGTGTAGACGTACTTCTAAGCAACTAAGCTTATAAAATGGAAATTCCACGTGCTAAAGAACCAATTCCAAGGAGCCTTCCCCAGAGATACTATCATGGAGGATGGAGAGGTCCCCTCCCGTGCCTTTACAGGTGACTGTTTTTAGATGTTCAGTATCTTGTCAAAGAACATCCAAACCACAGGAGGACCTATCCCAGATCTTTTTGAAAGGTCAGCACTAAAGAAGTATTTGTTCAGTGAATGAATGGATGTCCTCAAGGTTCCTGTGTTTGTAATTCTATTCAGGCTCCTTATCCTACCTTTCCAGATGCCTTTTCCCCAGAGTGAAAAGAGCCTCTCTGCCTGGAGGGACCATTAACTCCCTGCTTTGATCTGATTTTCTTTCTAGAAGGCACAGTGGGAAGGACGGAAACAACCAGCCCCCCCCCCCCCCCAAATGGGACATGAATCCTTTCAACTCCATCTGGCCAACAGTGCACAGGGCTTCAGCTAGGGGCTCAACTGTAGGGCCAGACTCATCTCCTACCTCCCACCTCCCGCCTTACCAGGGCCCCTCTGATCCGCTATCATCAGGATCCTGATGATACAAGGGAAGCACTTGGGACATGCTTATGAAAACTGCTCAAAATTTTTGATGCTTGGTCCATAGTCAGAAACCTGGCAGGTACCTGCTCCCATCCCTTCTGGGCAGTCTTTAGGCTCCTACACACCGTCATGCTCTAGCTTGCCCACACGGCACCTTGACGTTCTCCAGGAGGAAGGAACCAGCTGATGGCAAGTTATGGTTCAGTACATGAGATAGTCTGTTCTGTTCACGCAAAGAAGAGGAAGGATTTGCCAAGCACACCCAGGACACGGGCGCCCCTCAGAATCTGATAGCGTCTGCCTGAGGGAGGCTAGGGCACTTCTGGACAGTGGCCCTGGCCTCTGGTCACAGGAGACTGCTGCAAATGCCATTTCCCTGTGTGCCTGTCTCTGTCTAAATGTGCCTCTGTTTCTACTTAAACTCTCCTCTGCTCCCTGTACTATAATAACAGCTGTTTATGAACCATCTACTATGTGCTGGGAAATTTCTGAACCCTTTACATGTTATTAATTCACTTAGTCTTCAGAACAACTCTAGGAATGAAGATTATTATTGCCTCTTCTATTGCATAGAGGTTCAGTAACCTGCCCAGTGTGACGCTGACAATGAGTGATGGACATGGGGTTGAACTGAGGCTTCCAGATGCCAAAGATGAGGCCATGGGGAACCCTTGCCTTTTCTAGAGAATTCTATCTGATTCACAGAATATTTAGTACACTGAGGCAAGCATAGCATACGTTTTTTAGTTGTATGATAAGTAAGCTATGTCTATCTTGGCGAAGATGCTTGGACACCATGTCATTCCCAGTCAAGCTGTTCCCTTTATCCTCATGCCCAACTGGCCCAACTGAGGAAGCTCGCCCCCTCGGCTTCTTCTCAGCCGCTAGTTTTCCCCAGCTTTTGGGGTCAGAGGCATAGGAGGTAAAAGTGGCAAATTGGAGAGAAGTAACTCTCTTGTCAACTTCCAGTTTCTGCCTTCACTTAAAAGGACCGTGCAGAGTGATAGATGATGACCCAGAATAGCTAAGCCCAGTGAAGAATCCGCTTTCCGGCTTCCAGGCAATCGAGCGCCATTAGAACCATTCTGCTCTTTCTTGGCTGTGACCTATCATGTTGTAACAGTGTTCTTATTTCGTGTGACGGTTTCTCTTCTTATGGCAACACCCCCTTCCCTCGAGATGCTTTCATACTCACAGGATCACCATGACAGGGGCTCCCAGGCTTACTTTGTTTTATAAAGCTAGGTCAGCCACGCTAGCCTGCTTCCAGGGCTTCGGGGAAACAGTGATAAAACCGGTTACACGGTGGACTGCCCTAATCAGCTGTGGTCATTATCCATGGATTTGTTATTAATGATGTGTTCTGATTCTGTATAGGTCCTTGGATCCTCATATAGCCCAGCAAACCCGGTCCTTTGCCCTTGGCAGTGACTGGCAGGTCTTTTCAGACACTTGGAGCAGCCAAGATTGCATTTTTAAAAGTGCCACTCTATATTTAGCGGGCCAAATTGCCTATGGCTCAGTCTCTCTTTGTACTTCTGTCACCTAAAAAAAGATCACCTTCACATACGAGGTCATACAGATCGGGCAGACATTGATTCTGCTGTCTGTGGGACCCAGGATAACTCCGCTATGGAAAATGCCACACAAGGAGGGGCAACTGAAAAAAAAAATAAAAAATGGATGCTATCCCATTCAACTTTGGCAAAGTGCGGAGCCAAAGAGAATTTTAGCAAGGGGAGTGCAATAGAGGTCCTGGCTTGCCCCAGAGAATTCCAAGTCCTGTCGGGCCAGAAGAAGTCTCAGGATCAGTCTGGCAAAATGCCCTAAGGCTCCCGCTATAACTTTTCCATTTTCTCTTGAAATCTTTTGTCTGTCATTATTGTCCTCTTTTGTTCTCCTTTCTTCCATCCTCTTTCCTTTCTTTGCTTCCTCCCTCTCTCCCTCGCTCCACTGGTTCATTCCTTTCTTCCTCCCTTCCTCCGTATCGTTCATAGTTATTAAGTTCTGACTGTGTTTTGTGCAGTGTAAAAGGCACTGGGATTATCACCAAAGGTTATTAACCCAAACATTACTGTCCCCGCTAGAAGAGTAGACGAACAGAGCATCATCCTGGGCCATTGTAACAGGGTGACACAGAGAGAGAGGGCACTCAGCTGGCCTCCGGGGGGCCAGGGAAGGCTATGCAGTGAGGGTGGCCCCAAGCTGAGTTACTCCTCACAAGATAAAACTGGCCCAGTCTTAAATCATCAGGTCCAGAGGGAAGCACTCTCCTTATTTCTCTTCTTTTAAGCTTGCATGAAGAAGAAAGCAACATCAGGGACTCTCATCCTGGCAAACCCATCACCAGCTCTCTCCTGGCTTCCTTTCCACTCCTCACACTCTGGCCCCTTGTTAGAGAGCCCACACCTCTCCTTGGAGGTTAAGAGAAGGTCTAGAACTCAAAAAAAAAAAAAATCACAGAAGAAAAATCATCACACTCCATGTATGAGCAAAATATTTTAAAATTTATTGCCTGCATTTTCAAGGAACGAGAGCTCTGGGGGTTAATGGTGTGCCTCGTGGCTGCCATAAGTAATAAACACTTAAAGGTGAATAGAGATATCTAGTCTGAAATAAGCTTTTTTATCCAATGTGAGTCTTTTAAATAAGAGAGTTTGCTCTTGGCTGTTGTCTTGAGAGTCAGAAGATGTTTTAGGGGGTCTGTGCACAGTCAGCAGTTAGATCTCATATTTATAAGAATGACCTTGGACCAAGGTTTCCAGTATCTTGTGATTCTGCAAGTGAATTACTGTGTGGATTATCACATATGGAGGGAAGAACTTTGTTTTCTGAAAATGAAGTCGACTGAGGACTGAAGTCTCCACTTAATTCTGCCTGTTCAGGGAGGTTTTGTTTCTTTTAGGTTAAAGGTTCAAGATTTTCAGGCTTTGAACTTGATCAAACTGAAGTTCAGTTTCTCTGCGATTTCTGTTCTGCCTTCCTCCAGTCTCCCAGGTTGTGTCTGCATGCAGAACGTTCCGCTCTTGTGCTGTCACCTGGGTCCTGTTGACCGCACTGGCTGGGCTATCATGCTTGATCTTTGTAAGGCAGGTCTCTAGTCCCACTGCCTGTGCTATGGACCTCCCTGGTCCCACCTGGCCCCAGGCAGATGCCAGCACCTGCTGCTGAGGTCCCTGTCCCTGCCATACCCTGCAATGTCTTCTTACCAGCCCACGTTCCTTCTAGTGCCTAGCCCCCTCTACTGTCCCGTGATCCCCACTGCATATGCAGAAATATCTGCATCTCCCTCAAGGCAGGCACAGGGTCTAGGGGACGTGCTGTCTTAGGCCTTTTTTCTCTGCAACTATCCTGCTGCCATTCCTATAACACTGTCTCAACCCGTCATAAGATTGGGGCTCCTTCTGAGATGCTTCTCTTTCAAGACATCCAAACAGGAAACAGGAGGCAAGTCTCATCAAGTGTCCCTTTTTTTTTTAAGTTTATTTATTTATTTTGAGAGGGGGTGCAGAGAGAGAGGGAGAAGGAATCACAAGCAGACAGACTTCACACGGTCAGCACAGAGCCCGAGGTAGGGCTCGAACTCACAAACCGTGAGATCACGAGCTGAGCTGAAATCAAGAGTCGGGTGCTCAACCGACTGAGCCACCCAGGTGCCCCTCATCAAGTGTTCTTTATCTGTTTCCTGCCAACCCCTTCTGTTCACACACCTACTTAGATTCATTTGAGGGTCTCTGCCGCATCCTTTTCCAGCCCAGGAAGAGTTTCCATGTCTTCCTTTGAGCCAGGGAAATTCACTTGCATTTTGTCCTCATCCTCATTACCTACGGTTTATTGTATAAACCCAGACTCTAAGAAGCCTGGCCTCACTAGGATCTGCAAATCCCCTTTTCACCCAGAAAAGTCTAGCTCTAGCTTTTTGCAACTGTTGTTTTTGAAGAGGGCTTCAGGAGCATTTCTGGGAGTCACAAGGTGACCATTAATTCCTTTGTTCTTGTTTGGATCTTGTCCTCTCCCCCCCCCCCGCCCCCGCAAGGGAGGCTGCCCCGGTGTCGGTGCAGGGACAGCCTCAGGGCTGCAAAAGTGACACAGGTGGATCTTGCTTTTGTTAGCCAGTGGCCATAGGGGTAGATTGTTCCTTTATACTAAATTGTTATGTGAGCTTGCACGTACACAGGAATGGAGAATGCTCTCAGGTCATATTTCAAAATATCTGTCAGCTGCCTGCAAGCTCTCTATGTGTCTACCCTCGATGGCCCAGTAACCCCTTCCTCTTGGCCCTGTACCCTTGCCACCTGCTCCATGGCTTCTGAGCCACAGGCAGCCCTCCGTTGAAGGGAGAAGTGACTGCAGTCGCAAATGCCCATTCCTGTCCTTGGCAACAGTTCCTCCACGGGAAGAGGGAAGGGAGTGTCAAGAAGGGTCATTCTGCCACTGTCACAGCTCTTATCTAGATCAGAAATTAAGCCTGCCTTCCATATGGTAAGGCAAAATTCAAGTGAATAGATTTGATAGGCACCATTGAGGTCTGATTTTACTGACCTATGGCTGAGCCAACAGGAAAAAGGGGATTTATATACTCAGTTGAGAAAAGAATACCTAAAGGAGATGGGTAAATTAGATACAAAGTTAAAACAAACAAACAAACAAACAAGGGAGCCTGATTGGTTTGGTCGGTTAAGTGTCCAACTTCGGCTCAGGTCCTATCATGGTTTGTGAGTTTGAGCCCCGTACTGGGCTCTGTGCTGACAGCTCAGAGCCTGGAGCCTGCTTCAGATTCTGTGTCTCTCTCTCTCTCTCTGCCCCTTGTCCACTCATGCTCTCTCTCTCGAAAATATCATGCTCTCTCTCAAAAATAAATAAACATTAAAAAATTTTAAACAAACAAACAACTTCTGACGGTAACTTCTCTAACAGGTGATCAACATCTCTCTTAATCTTTTCCTGACAGGCTGTTAACATAAATGTCATCTTTTCCTAACTGATGTAAGCAGTAAGTGCCTCTGTCAGCTGGGGATTGATAAGCAAATCTACAGTGACAACACCATGCACTGCCACGGGGCTGTCAGATGGTGACCAATTCAGGAACAGCAAAACCCCATTTTCTCTAAAGTGGCTTCATTTAGCATGGTATGAAAACTGTAGCAAAGAGTTTTTCATTTTTGTAAGTTTGGTAAATATATATATTATACATCTATATATCGATTTAGATATTTTCATCTCTGTATTTCCTTTCTCACGTGTATAAAGGTCGGATGTCTAAAACATAGAGATTCTCACTGTTGAAAAGAAGCAGGTTACAAGGAGACACGTGTTGTCACCCTTCTGAACTTGAACATCTCAAAAGCTCTCTTTTTGATTGGTTCCCTGAGGCCAGGCTCATGACGGTCTTTCCTAGGGCTATGTTAGACCTCCAGCAACCCTCAGTTTGTTCTCCATATTTATGAGTCTCTTTGTTTTGTCCCCCTCCCTGTTTTTATATTATTTTTGTTTCCCTTCCCTTATGTTCATCTGTTTTGTCTCTTAAAGTCCTCATGTGAGTGAAGTCATATGATTTTTGTCTTTCTCTGACTAATTTCACTTAGCATAATACCCTCCAGTTCCATCCACGTAGTTGCAAATGGAAAGATTCCATTCTTTTTGATTGCCGAGTAATACTCCATTGTATATATATACCACACCTTCTTTCTCCATTCATCCATTGATGGACATTTGGGCTCTTTCCATACTTTGGCTATTGTTGATAGTGCTACTATAAACATGGGGGTGCATGTGTCCCTTCGAAACAGCACACCTGTATCCCTTGGATAAATGCCTAGTAGTGCAATTGCTGGGTCATAGGGTAGTTCTATTTTACTTTTTTGAGACACCTCCATACTGTTTTCCAGAGTGGCTGCACCAGTTTGCATTCCCGCCAACAATGCAAAAGAGATCCTCTTTCTCCACATCCTTGCCAACATCTGTTGTTGCCTGAGTTGTTAATGTTAGCCATTCTGACAGGGGTAAGGTGGTATCTCATTGTGGTTTTGATTTGTATTTCCCTGATGATGAGTGATGTGGAGCATTTTTTCATGTGTCGGTTGGGCATCTGGATGTCTTCTTTGGAGAAGTGTCTATTCATGTGTTTTGCCCATTTCTTCACTGGATTATTTGTTTTTTGGGTGGTGTTTGGTAAGTTCTTTGTAGATTTTGGATACTAACCATTTACCTGATAGGTCATTTGCAAATATCTTCTCCCATTCTGTCAGTTGCCTTTTAGTTTTGCTGATTGTTTCCTTCGCTGTGCAGAAGCTTTTTATTTTGATGAGGTCCCAGTAGTTCATTTTTGCTTCTGTTTCCCTTGCCTCCAGAGACGTGTTGAGTAAGAAATTGCTGTGGGCAAGATCAAAGAGGTTTTTGCCTGCTTTCTCCTTGAGGATTTTGATTGCTTTCTGTCTTACATTGAGGTCTTTCATCCACTTTGAATTTATTTCTGTGTATGGTGTAAGAAAGTGGTCCAGGTTCATTCTTCTGCATGTTGCTGTCCAGTTTTCCCAGCACCACTTGCTGAAGAGACTGTCTTTATCCCATTGGATATTCTTTCCTGCTTTGTCAAAGATTAGTTGCCCATACATTTGTGGGTCCATTTCTGGGTTGTCTATTCTATTCCATTGATCTGAGTGTCTGTTCTTGTGCCAATGTTTATTTTGTTTTTGAGAGAGAGAGAAACAGAGTGAGAGCCGGGGAGGGGAAGAGAGAGACACACACACAGAATCTGAAGCAGGCTCCAGGCTCTGAGCTGTTAGAGCCCAATGTGGGGCTCGAACTCATGAACCATGAGATCATAGCCTGAGCCAAAGTTGGACGCTTAACCGACTGAGCCACCCAGGCACCCTGACGCCTGCCTTTCTGATCTCAGATATGCCCACCAGGGATTCCGTCAAAGGAGATATTACAAAAAGCTCTCCAGGACTGTTCAAGAAGCTAGGTATAGTGGGAATTGCCCTTGACCTGGATATTAAAACCATTCCAGGAGGATTCTGGCATTTTGAACTCTTGCTCCCTGGCTAACACTTCTGTGAGAGATAATATTTTCATTTATTTTCCCCACTCATGTTAATGTTATACATTAATATTATACATCCTGTTATACACCATGTATATTCTAGGCATCAGGGTACAGGAATGAAGAAGACAGATAGGGTGTCTGCCCTCACTGATGAGCTTCATGCCCTATTTTGATAAATATTTAACAATCACTAAGATGTGTATTGAATGTCTACACGGTGCCAGGCACTGCTTTAACGGTGGGAATACAGGTGTGGGCAAAACAGAGCTCTCCTCTCACAGAGCGACAGAAGTGATAAGCCAGCAGAGCCAGGAACGATACAATGTTTCTCTGCCCCCTGTCATTTCTGTATTCCTCTCCTCCCCACCCCATCCAAGCCCTTGGAAGATTTTCTAGCTATAAGAGTTTGAAATTAGATAATTCCCCTCCACGGTTTACATGGTCACCAAAGTTTTTTACTAGGCAAAGAGGGAGGACTCAGAACATTTCGTCCAACTCTTCCATGTTATATTTGCAGAATTTGAGATTCAAATAGGTTGTAACTTGGCCCTCAATCATTACTGCATGGTATAGTCAACACTGGAGCCCATGTTTCCCGATCCCCATCCTTGAACTCATCCTACTTGGTCCACTGGTTGTATGAAAACAGCTGATGATAGCTACATTTGCCATACATGATCAATGATTGACTTTAAAATAAGAATGGACTTATTTTTTTTTTCATATGGAAGTGTTTTTTGACCAGAAATTAATTAATTAAGTGTAAAAAAAGGTAGACCGGAAGTGTGCAGAAACATTGTTATCTCCAGGGAATATTAATGGTCAAAACTTAAAACTTGAAAATCATCGTGATTTCGATTTTTCTTTGTAATGGATACTTGGTTGTGGGAAGAAAGTTTAGAGATTACATATAGTCTGCAATTAGGTCACTGCCAATACAAGATCATGCTAATATTAAAAATTTGTAACCCAATGTTCTTTGGTTTGGAAGGATGTTATTTATTGTTTGTATATGTATCTACTCACTTAGAGAATTATTTTCCAAGGTGACCTTGTCATGGAATGCAGAGTTAGTTCCAGAAATCCCTGGAGTGTCCTTATAGCCACCTAGAATTACAATAGACAGCGAGAATCTAGCCTCCTAAGGGCTAACTTGGAACATGTAGAGGAGAGAAAAGGGCTAATGGCAGGTGAGAGATTTAGATGCATGTTTCAGGATTCAGCTCTGGGTTTTGTGACATCAGGGAAACCATTGTCAGCAGAGCTTTGACCTTCTTGGGAGACAGATAATAAATCTAGCACATCAGAGTGATGGTGGAGCTGAACTGCTGAATGACAAATAACAGTGTTGCTGATGGGCTGTGGTAGAAGCCTAGTATGTGAATGTTCTGGAGGCGCTGTCCTCTCTCTGAACACCAAAATACCTGTCACTTCGGGGGGTTGACGTCCTGTTCTTCTCAAGCCATTGAGTGCACTTATGTTGCAAGACAGAGAATATGGCACAAGCAACGGTTCTTAGCAATTTAGTTCTTATACATACAATGCTTAAGGGTCTAATTGAAATATAATAACACGCACCCATGTTGTACCAGCGAATTTTGCCACATGCATACACCTGCACAGTCACTACACTGTGAAGACAAAAACATTTCCCCTACCTGGACAACTTCCTTACCAGTCTGCAGTCAGTTCGCTCACTGGAGTCAGTTGCTGTTCTGCCTTGTAACAATGTAGTTTAGTCTTGCCTGATCTAATATTTTTGTATGAATTGAATCAAACATGGACTTTTTTTTTTTTTTTTTGGTCTGGTTTCTTACATGTGGTGTAACGTTTGTGAGATTCGTCCATGCTGTGTTAGTAGTTCATTCCTTTTCATTGTTGAGTAGAATTCCACATGAAACCTATTCACTTGATGTTCCTTCAGGTGTTTTCTAATCTGGGGCTATCATGAACAAAGCTGCTATGAACATTCTTGTACAAGTCTTTTCAGGGACCTGTCTCTCTTTTGAAGAAACACACAAGAGTGGAATTGCTGGGCTATAGGTTAGATGCATGTTTAACTTTTGTGTGTGTGTGTGTGTGTGTGTGTGTGTGCAAATTTCCAACATTTCCAAGTGGTTGTGCTATTTACACTCCAGCCAGTAGTGTACAAGAATTCCATTTTTGCTCAATCTCCATACTACCAACTTCTGAAATGGCCTGGTTTCGATTTCTTTCTTTTGCCCTGCTAGTGGTTGGGTAGTATCATCTCAGCCTCTTGATGAAAACTAATAATTCTGAGCATCTTTTCTTACCCTTATAGACATATTCACATTCTTCTGTGGAGTGCTCAATTTTTATTGGGTTGGTTTTTTTTATTTGTTATTTTTTGACCTTCTTGTTTTTATTTTAATTCTAGTAAACATACACTGTTATATTCGTTTTAGGTGTACAACATAGTGATTCATCATTTCTATATATTACTCAGTGCTCAGTGTGTCTCCTTGCTTAATATTGACTTACAGTAGTTCTTTATATATTCCAGTTACATATGTCAGATATAATGTGTCACAAACATATTTTTCAGTCTGGGTCTCACCTATCATTTTTTTTTTTTTTTAATGTTTATTTATTTATTTATTTTTTTTTTGAGAGAGAGAGAGAGAGAGAGAGAGAGAGAAGGAAGCAAAGAGAGAGAGAGAGAGGGAGACAGAAAACAAAGCAGGCTTCAAGCTCTGAGCTATCAGCACTAAGCCAGAGGCAGGGCTCCAACCCATCAACCCTAAGAGCATGACCGGAAGTCAGAGACTTAACTGACTGAGCCACCCAGGCACCACACACACACACACACACACACACACACATACCTATCATTTTCTTAATGGCACCTTTAAAAAATATATTTTAATAAATTATAATTTATTTTCTTTAGCAATTATAATCATGAAATCTTTGCTCCCCTAAGGTTGCACAGATGCTCTGTCATCTTTAATATTTTTCTTCCACGTTCGAGCCCATTTACTTGGTGTCAGGTGCACCAGGCCTGCATCACCAGCTTGGGTTTCTCTACCTGCGCCGATACTCCCGAGCCCGTGAAGCCCGTGCCACCCGCTGCAGCATGCCGGTGTTCTGATCCAGAAGCTTCTCCCGGTTCACCGGGTCCACCACGTCCTCCGCCATCAGCTTCATCCTGCGCTCCAGGGTGACCACGACCGCAGAAGGCCAGAGCAACGGCGTGAGGCACGGCACCTCCCAAGCTGTCGCGGGTCACGGCACACACGTGGCGCGGGCTGAGCTTGATGAGCCTCACGCGATCCATGAAGGCGGCGAACGGCGTGGGGCGCATGCGCCATGAGATCTGACATGCGCCGTAGGGACAGTGGCGGTGCTCGTCGGCTTCCCAGCTTGGCGGTCTTGGCTTGGGTGGGGGTCAGGGACGGGATCCGGAAGCTGGGCAGTGCTTTGTCTTTGTCCTGCGGGACCTGCAGTTGCCCGGCTCAGGCGTCTTCTGGGCCTGTTCCCCAGGCGGCCTTGGGCATGAAAGGTTGAGCTCAGTGTGCAGCTCAGTGTGCACGGTGGCCGCGTCCTCTTCCGGGAAGCCGTGCACTTGCCCCTGCGCCGTGGCCGCCGCGGCTGTTTCTGCACCTCACGCCCAGCCCCCGGCTGCTCCTGGATCCTCATCTTCGCCGTGGTCTCCTTCTGGTGCGAAGTGTACGCCAGGATTGCCTCGCGCTCACGCAGGTAGCCATCTGGGGGCGACGAGCGGTCGTGGCGGGGCTGCGCACACAGGTGGCAGCCCTCGACATCTTGAGGGCTTGCTGGAATGTTCTGGGTCCTGCAGCCTGTGGCTTTTTTCTCACTGTAGGGGCAGGCAGTCCTCACCCTGCAGGTCTTGCCATAATGCCTCCCTCACAAACGACTCCTTGTCCCTTCGTTGCTTCTTCAACTGTATCTATGCCGTGCTTTCTTTCAGAAACTTCGTGGCTTTATGTTTATGTGTGTGATCCACCCCAAATGAATCTTTGTGTTTTAGCGTAAAGTAGGAGGCACGGTTCATGTTTTTCTATGTTTATTTAGTTATTCCATTTGTTGAAAAGACCTTTCTTTAATGAATTGCTTTGGTGTCTTTGTTGAAAATTATTTTGGAATCTCTGTGTGTCTATTGCTGGACTTTATTTTTACACCAGTACCACTCTTAAACTATCTTAAATACTGTAGATTATAACGAATGTTGAGATCAGAGTTCTTTTTCAAGATTGATTTGGTTTGGCTAATCTTGGACCTTGTCATCTCCATATAAATTTTACAGTGAGATTACCAGTACCTACAAAGAAGCTACTGGGTGTTAAGAATGGGATTGTGTGGAACTATAGATTTGGGGGAAACGGGCATATTAAAAATACTGTCTTTCAATCCAGGAATGTGTTATATATGTCCGTTTATTCAGAGCTTTAAAAAAACTTTCAGCAACTCATCGTAGTTTTTAGCATTTAAGTCTTACACTTGCTTTGTTAAATTTATTCCTAAGTTAAATTCTTTGCATTCTTATGAGCGAAACTATTTTTAAATTTTGTTTTGTTTACACCTATTACGTAGAGGTGCAATAGACTTTTGTATATTGACCTCATATCATGACCTCATATCAATATCAAGCTTGCTACATTCACTTATTGTAGTGGCTGGTTCATAGACTCCTTGTGTGCATACATCATTAGGTCATCTGTGGATAATCACAGCTTTACCTCTGTTTTCTGATTTTAAGGTCTGTCATTTATTCCCTTGCCTTATTGTACTAAGATCTCCAGTACAATTTGAAGAGAAGTATACTTCAGTATACTTGCTCTGTTCCTGAAATTTGGAGGAAAGGGTTCGGAAAGGTAGCAAAATATGCCACTTGACTTTCATTATTCAATTCAGTTCAACCTTTCATTATTATTCAAGGCCCCTCATTGTCTTGAAGCCTACAAAGTTTGGTGTTAGTATAGTTACATCAGCTTTCTTTTGCATTATTTGCATGGACTATTTAAAAAAAGTTTCTTGTGAGTTCCTGTTTTCTTGCCTTTGTCAAAAGGTATCATTTGGTTTCCAAATATTTGGAGATACGTTGGTTGTCCTAATGGTACTGATTTCTAACTTAATTCTGGTGTAGTCAGAGACTATACTCTATATGATTTCAGTCCATTGGAATTACTGGGACTTGTTTTATAGTCCAGCATAGGGTCTATCTTACTGATAGACTTGTAGAGGCTTTTGGTCTTGTGTAGGCTCTTGGGCTTAGGCTTTGTTAGAGTAGGTCTCTTTCTTGTTTTTCATGGTAGGGTAGGGAAAACTGCTCCTGAGATATGATCTTTACTCCTAAATCATGGCCCTCTGGTGTCCAGTGAAAGCAAGATGTGTTTTCCATGCCTCCACTAGAGCTGGACTCAAACCCAAACTCCATCTGCTCAGTCTGGGGCATTGCTGAAATCTCTATGCAGCCGTCTCAGCCTTTCAGAGTAAATTCTTTGATTCACCTCACACATGTGTAGTTCAGGTACAGCCAAGGATTGGGGCTCCCCTTACTATAATTTTTCTGTTCCAGGATTTCTCCCCTCCGCCCCCCCAATTTCCATCTCCTGTCTCCTCAGGCCCATACAGCTGAATCTTTCTACTTGAGCTCTGTTAAAGGTTATGCCGACTTAGAAGTGTCTTCAGGGGAAAGGCTGAATAAATGTGCATTTCACAGAAGTGGGTCCCTGGTTTGATTGTATGCCGTCCATCGTCAGCTTGCTTTCTTTGCTCATCAGTGCCTTCAGGTATTGTCTTCAGTATTTTATACAGCATTTATAATTGTTGTTTATAGGAAGATAGTCAAATATGTTTTTATTGGAAGTCTGAACCTGTGATTCAATTTAAAACACAGATGGAGGGGGCGCCTGGGTGGCTCGGTCGGTTAAGCGTCCGACTTCAGCTCAGGTCACGATCTCACAGTCCGTGAGTTCAAGCCCCGCGTCGGGCTCTGGGCTGATGGCTCAGAGCCTGGAGCCTGTTTCCGATTCTGTGTCTCCCTCTCTCTCTGCCCCTCCCCCGTTCATGCTCTGTCTCTCTCTGTCTCAAAAATAAATAAACGTTAAAAAAAAATTAAAAAAAAAAAAACCACAGATGGAGTGTAGATACCACATTTGGAATCTTGATCTAGATCGTTTGGGTTTGCATCCTGGCCCTGTCACATTTAGCTATGGCCTCTTGCAGTCTTGTGTATTCTAACATTCTCACCTATAAAATGGAGGTGATAATAGTTCCTAAGTCACAAGGTTGTTGTGAGAATAAAACAAGTTAATTCATGTAAAGCTCTTAAAATAGTATCTGACTCTGACATTTGACAAATATTAGCCAAATCTCTTTGGAGGCCCCTTGTTTTTCTTTTGTGAGTAAAGAGAAACACTTTATCTTTAGCTGTTTCTCTTTGACTTAATTCCAGAATGTGATTCCAGTTAATTAGGGTCATATTAAATTATATAACTTTGCTGGTTCTTATTCTAGTGTATTACACTTGAGGTAAATGATATTGTACATATACTTTGCATGCCAACAGAGCTCTTGTTAATTTTTTTTTTTATTATTATTTTAGAGAGAGAGAGAGCATGCACATGTTGAGTGAGGGAGAGGCACAGGGTGGGTGGAGAGAATCTCAAGCAGGCTCCAGGCTCAGCATGGAGCCTGACACGGGGCTCACTTCCACGACCCTGGGATCGTGACCTGAGCCGAAATCAATAGTCGGATGCTCAACTGACTGAACCACCCAGGCACCCCAGCAGAGCTCTTATTAACGATGTAGGTCGTTCAGTAATTTCTTTTATCAACCTTTTCCCCCTGAAAACTTAAGATTTGCTTTTCTTTTTTTTTTTTTTTTTTAATTTATTTTTGGGACAGAGAGAGACAGAGCATGAACGGGGGAGGGGCAGAGAGAGAGGGAGACACAGAATCGGAAACAGGCTCCAGGCTCCGAGCCATCAGCCCAGAGCCTGACGCGGGGCTCGAACTCACGGACTGCGAGATCGTGACCTGGCTGAAGTCGGACGCTTAACCGACTGCGCCACCCAGGCGCCCCGAGATTTGCTTTTCAATTGAAGGTATATTTAATGTGCTTTTCTCTTCAAAATGCATATTAAAAAATCTTCAAAGCTGAGTTTATAAACATGATGCCAGAAGTAAAGGAATGGTCATATTTTTGCTGCTTCGTTCACTTTTTAAAATAGAATCAAGGTAATATTTTTGAACTCCATCATCTCACTGCCAAATTGGGACTTTTTATTTTTATCTCCAAACAAGCACTTTTTTCTTTTGGACTGACCTTAAGTAGCAGTGAGTCACCGCACTTGTAAAGGCAAATTCCAAATCCAGGCAGGACAACAAAATATACTAATGTGGTAGCATGTGAGGGGTAGTATAAAATGCCGCTCCAAAATGTGATCGTACGAGTTCAGGACTTGTCACCCCAAAATAGGCTGCTTTGGTATATTGATTATTTTGAACTGTAGGCAACTGAAAAATAGCAAATGCAGAGAGAAGCTTATCTGCCGAAAGACAGATGCTCCACAAGGAACTCAATTGCCCTAGGTCCTCCTTGGGGAGTTTCATCAACCAGAAAAGATCAACTCCTGTAACAGGAGAGGAAACTAGAAGTCAACACCACACCCAGACAAACCATGTCCTAAACTGTCATACCTCCCATCTCTTCTTCTGAGGGCCCATGCATCTTTCCTAAAAATCATTTACTCTCCCCTGAGAGTATGTGCTTTGACTATAACAGAATTAGGTTAGAACTCAGTAGCATTAGGATAACCAACATATTAACACCTTTCTACAAAGCCCAGGGGTCAAAGAAGAAACCACAAGGAAAAATTTAAAAATATTCTATGCACACAATGCAGAAAGAAGCTGATAGAGCTATATGTTCCCAACAGTTTGAGCTACCCGAAGTTGTGCTTGAGCTTTTCCTTAAGCCACACCGACTTGAAGATGTCAGTGATTAACTTGCTGTAATTCTAAATATTTGGAAATGAAAGACCTTCATAAAATATCCTTAGAGCAAGCTAGGTATCTGCAAAATTTGGAAATAATTTGCCACCACCTCGCCCGTTGCAATGGCTGTAATTGTTTCTTTCTCTACACCGTGAAGAGCTTATTTCTGCACCCCTTGACTCTGGGCTAGAATTGTCTCTTGCCCTGACCAATAAAAACGCAGCAGAACTCATGTGCCAGTTCCAAGTTAGCTCTCGAAAGGCGTTGTGTACTTCCGCTGGCTCCCACACAGCTCTGACCAGCTGCCACGTGAGCAAGTTTGGGCCGGTTTGGAGGGTGCGAGCACACGGTGTGCAGATGAGCCTTTCCACGAGGCCTACCTTGACCTGTCAGCTCCAGCTGTGCCAGCAGCTGACCAAAAATACAGGAGCAGGTCCAGCTGAGACCGGCCCAGCATGGCCCGGATCACCAGAACTATCCAATCGTGCACACACACTCGTGAACTCACTAAACGATGGTTCCTTTCACTCCACTAATTTTGGTGGTGGTTTGTTACATAGAAATAACTGCCTGATACAAAAATTGATGCCCAGAAGGGGCAGTGCTGCCATAATAAAAATTTTAAAAATGAAGCGTTGGCTTCATAGACTCCAAGTAAACCCCTGTTTTTCTGATCATCTTATACCTCTCAGTACTTAGAATAATCCAGGCCCCCCAGAAATTGAGGAAATACCTAGCTGACTCTCTGTTCCTCCTTCCCCTCAACAAAATCTTCTTCTAGAACTTAACGTGATTGCAGATAACTCTACTTCCCAGGAATCAGCAGCTGGGAGGATAAATAAGGAAGAAAAGGCCTTCTGGAGTCACAAAATTTAAAACCCAGTGTAGCGATGGGGTTTAATTAGATTGTTTTCCCAGCATGTAATAAAAAGGTGCAGCGTGGCTGGATCAAACCTGGATGGAATGCCGTAGTGGAAGGAGGGAGAGATTGCACAGCCAGAAAGCAACAGTACCGCACTGACTGTCGAGAGTATTGACGTCACTAGGAAATGAGAGATCCACATGGAACGTGTGCACACTTGTGCACATGCGCACACACCCTAGGAAGGACAAGCCACAGACTCGGGCATCTTTCATATCCCAGCTGCTCTCTCTGTCTTGTCTGTCCTGGCCTTTTCTGTCTGGAGTGGCGAGGTGCCCATATGGGGAGTAATAGACCACCATTGGAGAGCTGGCTGTGTGCTGTTATTTAGCTGGAAGCCAGACGGGAAGACGAACAAAAACCCCGGGCCCAGCCATTCTTTGTGCAGCCCGACACCCACATAGGCTGCCAGAACCTGTGCTTACAGGGGTTTACTTCGAGATGAGGTCATTAGAAATAAACTTTCTCTAATAGCAAGCATTGACTCTGTCTTCTCAAAACGTTATTGTGGAAATCACTTTCTAAGCTCCTTCTTTTTCCTTGAGGTTTTCCTAGAAAAAAATTAGATTCCTCTCTGCAATCTAGAGAAAAGTATGACTCAACAGTTTTGTTGACCCAAATTGTGTATCTGTGAAATCTGTCCCTGGGAGAGATCCAGAAACAAGCACAGAAGGAGAGTCCTGAATGACTGACAGTTTTTTATGTCCATTTGTCCCAAAGCCCTTCAAGATAGAAAATGACTTAAGGTCTTTGACTAATGCAGCATCAACTAAGGGACAAGAACATCCGATTCCGATCTCATACTCTAAGTTTGTGGCAGTCTGGGCGCTGTTTTGCAGCAACCTTTGTTATGACCTCACTTTATCTTTTATTTGCCCGAATGAGATTGGCCATTTCCAAGAGAGGCCTCAAGCTGGCTCAGAACTTTGAGAATGAACCTGCGTTGTCATACTAGGCAAAACTCAGCCAAAGATGAGGCATCCTGCTGGTCTGTTTTTCATTGACTGCATTTTCAATTACTTCCATTCTGCATCTAGTCCAAGTGGAGAGGAGATTAAAATAAACATAAATCACGCTATCGTAGTTTCAGGGATTAGAAGAAATAGCAGTAGGCACGGCATCTCATTATAGCTCTATGTCTGTAGGAAGAGCAAATTCTCTCAAAGCAGAGACATTGTGATGTCTTCGATGCTATAAAATACTAAGTGATAATAGCCTAGAGAAAAATTGAAGAGTGAAGCTCAGGTCTGCTTGCACTTGCTAGAGGCTTAATGCGTCAGAGCAAAAGCCATAAAATGGAGCTAAAATCATAAGGCACGTGAAAAAAAATGTTCAGTGTTTATTTTAAATAAACCTCCTTTGACAAAATTCTATATTCATCAGAACTAAATCCACAAACCATCACACTCCAAGTTGATGTCTGGTTCCTAAAGGTTTTGAGACACGGAATGTTTGATGCAACCTAATAATTTGCTCCTAACAATGGGAATAAATGCAAGTTCTCTGGGGCATATACCTGGGAGTGGAATTTCTGGGTCACACGGTTCCTCTGTGTTTTACTTTTTGAGGAACTGCCAAACTCTTTCCCACAGCAGCTGCAGCATTTTACGTTTCCACCAGCAACGTATGGGTTCCCATTTCTCCACATCCGTGCCAACACTGTTGTCTGTTTTTTCGATTGTAGCCCTCCAAATTGGAATGAAATGAAATCCAATTATGTTTTTGATTTGTGTGGTTCCTTATTGACTATCGGTAGTGAGCACTTTTGTGTGTGCTTATCAACTATTAGTATACCTTCTTTGGAGAAACGTGTGTTAAAATCCATTACCCATTTTTAATTGGGTTATTTTTTGTTACTGAGTTTGGTAAGTTTTTCACATACTCTGGCTATAAATCTCTTATCAGATACATAGTTGGCAAATATTTGCTATCGTTCTGGGGTTTGGGTTTCACTTTCTTTGTATCATTTGCAGCACAAAAGTTTTACATTTTTATAAAGTCTAATTTCACATTTTTTCTGAAGTCTGATTTTGTTACTTTTGCTTTTGGTTACTTGTGCTTTTTCCCAACCCAAGATCATAAAGATTTACTCTTACATTTCTTGTAAGGGTTTTATAGTTTTATCTCTTACATTGACATCTATAATCCATTTTGAGTTATGTGTGTGCTGCGGGAGAAGGGTCCAACTTCATCTTTCCTTTTTATTTAAAAAAAAAAATTTTTTTTTAACGTTTATTTATTTTTGAGACAGAGAGAGACAGAGCCTGAACGGGGGAGGGGCAGAGAGAGAGGGAGACACAGAATCTGAAACAGGCCCCGGGCTCTGAGCTATCAGCACAGAGCCCGACGCGGGGCTCGAACTCACGGACTGTGAGATCGTGACCCGAGCTGAAGTCGGACGCTCAACCGACTGAGCCACCCAGGCGCCCCTCATCTTTCATTTTTACGTAGATATTCACTTGTCCCAGCACCATTTGTTTAAAAGACTATTCTTTCACCATTGAATTGTCTTGGCATCCTTGTTGAAAATCTGTTGACTGTAAATGTGAGGGTATATTGTGGACTCTGAAGTCTATTACAGTGGTCTGTATGTCTGTCCTTAGGTCACACCTTGTAGCCTTGGTAACTGTAGCTTTGTTGTAAGTTTCAGAATCGGAGAATTTGAGCCCACCAACTTTGTTCTTAGTTTTAAAGACAGTTTTGGCTTTTCTGGGTCCCTTGAATTTCTATATGAATTTTCAGATCAGCTTGTCTATTTCTTCAAAAAAAAAAATAAAAGAAAAGGCAGCTGAGTTTTTAACAACTTCAAATTGTTTTGAATCTGTAGATAAATTTGGAAAGTACTGTCATCTTAACTGTATTAAGTCTTCTGATCCAAGCACATGGGATGCTTTCCTTTTTTTTTTTTTTAGCTCTTCTTCATTGTCTTTCAACATTTTGTGGTTTTCTTTTTTGCTTTTTCCTCATTTTTAGTTATTTTGAGAGAGAGAGAAAGAGAGAGGGAATCCCAAGCAGGTTCAGCACTGTCAGCGCAGAGCCTGATGGGGGCTCAAACTCACAAACCGTGAGATCATGACTTGAGCCAAAATCACGAGTCGGATGCTTAACCAACTGAGCCATCCAGGCACCCCAGCATTTTTTGGTTTTCGATGTACAGGTTTTACACTTACTAAATTTATTCTTACATATTTTTTGATGTGACTATAAATGCAGTTTTTTCTTAATTTCATTTTCAGGTTCATTGCAAGTGTATAGAAATAAAATTTATTTTTATGTTTATCTTATTTCCTACCATCTTTCCTACTAGAACTTACTTATTCTAATAGATTTTTAGTAGATTCCTTAGGATTTTCTATATTCAATATCCGGTCATCTCCAAATTGAGATAGTTTTAATTTTTTCTTGCCAATTTCATGCCTTTCTATGGTATCTTTGTTATTTATTTATTTTATTTTATTTTATTGGCCTACAAAGAATGTCCAGTACAATATTGAGTGGCAGTGGTAAGAGCAAACGTCGTCTTTTTCCTAAGGAGAAAACATTTAGTATTTCACCATTGCTGTGGGTCTTATACTTTTTACTAGGCTGAGAAAATTTCCCTCTATTTCTACTTTGCTTTGTGTTTTTATCCTGAAAGGGCAAAGCCTCATGAAGAAATGTTCTCGTCCTTTTCCTTCCTTCCTTTTTCTGCCTGTAACTTGGATTCAGTGCTAGAGTTACAGCAGCTGTATTTTAACGATGATCATAAAGGCCAAAAGCTAAATCTTGCCATTTTATTGTTTAGAATAGGCGGAACCCAAATACTTGATGGCATTTTTGAGCAGTTGCACTTGCCCTGGATGATCCATCCCTGAACTTTGTGCCATGATAGAAAATCAGCTGGAATCTGAAGCTCTTGGTAAGATGGTTTTAAACCCTTTATAAACCCTTGGTAGGGTTGCTCTAACTTTTTATTTTTAAATTTATTTTATATCATAATAAATGTACTTTCTAATCCCCATTCCCTATTTCCCCCAACTCCCACTCACCTCCCCTCTGGTAACCATCAGTTTGTTCTCCATAGTTAAGAGTCTGTTTCTTGATTTGTCTCTTTTTCTCTGTCTCTTTTTTTCTTTTGCTAATTTGTTTTGTTTCTTAAGTTCCACGTATGACTGAGATCATATGGTATTTGTCTTTCTCTGACTGACTTATTTTGCTTAGCACACTCTGTAGCTCTATCCATGTTGTTGCAAATGGCAAGATTTCACTCCTTTTTATGGCTGAATAACACTCTTGTGTATATACATGTACCACTTTATCCATTCATCTACTGATGGACACTTGGGATGCTTCCATAGATTGGCTATTATAAATAATGCTGCAATAAACAGGGGTGCATATATCCATTTGACTTAGTGTTTTTGTATTTTTTGGGTAAATACCCAGTAGTGTAGATTCCTGGGTCATTGGATAGTTCTATTTTTAACTTTTTGAGGAACTTCTGTTTTCCACAGTGGCTGCACCAGATTGCATTCCCACCAGCAGTGCACAAGTGTTCCTTTTTCTCCACATCCTGGCCAACACTTGTTTCTTGTGTTTTTTATTTTAGCCATTATGACAGGTGTGAAGTGGTATCTCATTGTAGTTTTGATTTGCATTTCCCTGATAATGTGTGATGTTGAGCATCTTTTCATATATCTGCTGGCCCTTGGTATGTCTTCTTTGGAGAAATGTCTGTTCATGTCTTCTGCCCATTTTTTAAATGGATTATTTGTTTTTGAGGCATTGAGTTGTATCAGTTATATATATATATATATATATATGATTCTAACCCTTTATCAGGTGTGTCATTTGCAAATATCTTCTCTCATTCAGTAGGTTGCATTTTAGTTCTTGTTTGTTCCTTTCGTTCACCATGTAGAAGCTTTTTATTTTGATAGTCCCAATAATTTATTTTTGCTTCTATTTCCTTTGCCTGAGGAGACATATCTAGAAAAATGTTACTCTGGCTGAGGTCAGAGAGTTACTGCTTTTACTTTCTTCTAGGATTTTTATGGTTTCAGGTCTCACATTTAGGTCTTTAATCCATTTTGAATTTATTTTTGTGTATGGTGAAAGAAAGAAGTCCAGTCTCATTCTTTTATAGGTAACTGGTTTTCCCAACACCATTGTTTGAAGACACTGCCTTTTTCCCCATTGAATATTCTTTCCTGCTTTGTTGAGGATTAAGTGATCAGATGATTGTGGGTTTATTTCTAAATTTCCTGTTCTATTCCATAGATCTATGTTTCTGTTTTTATGTCAGTACCATACTGTTTTCATTACTATGGCTTTGTAATATAACTTGAAATCTGGAATTATGATACCTCCAGTTTTGTTTTCCTTTTTCAAGATTGCTTTGGCTATATGAGGTCATTTGTAGTTCCATACAAATTTTAGGACTGTTCCAGTTCTATGAAAAATTCTTTGGTATCTTGATAGGGAGTGCATTAAATCTGTAGATTGCTTTGGGTGATATAGACATTTCACAATTCCCACGAGCTTGGAATATCTTTCCATTTCATTGTGTTGTCTTTAATTTCTTTCATTGGCATTTTTATAATTTTTAGAGTACAAGCCTTTCACCTCTTTGGATAAGCATGTTACTAGGTATTTCATTGTTTTGGGTGCAGTTATAAATGGGATGGTTGTCTTCCTTTCACTCTTTGCTGCTTCATTATTAGTGTATGTGCATGCAGCAGATTTCTGTTATATTGATTTTGTATCCTGTGAGTTTAATGAATTCATTTATCGGTTCTAGTAGTTTTTTGGTGGAGTCTTTAAGGTGCTCTCTATATAATATCCTATGATATGCAAGTAGAGTTTTACTTTTTCCTCACCAATTTGGTTGCCTTTTATTTCTTTATGTTGTCTGAGTGCTATGGCTTGGACTTCTAATACAATGTTGAATAAAAGTGGTGAGAGTGGACATCCTTGTCTTGTTCCTGACCTTAAGGGAAAAGCTCTCAGGTTTTCACCATTGAGTATGATGTTAGCTGTGGATTTTTTATATAAGGCCTTTATTATGTTGAACTATATTCCCTCTAGACCTACTTTTCAGAGTGTTTTTATCATGAATGGATGTTGTACTTTGTCAAATGCTTTTTCTGCATCTATTGAAATGATCATATATATATTTTTTATCATTTCTCTAATTGATGTCACATATCACATTGATTGTTCTTTGAGAATATTGAACCATCTTTGCATCCCGGGAATAAATCCCACTTGATTGTGATGTATGATTTTTTTAACGTATTGGTGGATTCAGTTTGCTAATATTGTGTTGAGGATTTTTGAATCTATATTCAAGAGAGATGTTGGCCTGTAGTTATCTTTTTTGTGTGTGATGTCTTTATCTGGTTTTGGTGTCAAAGTAATGCTGGCCTCATAGAATGAATTTGGAAGTTTTCCTTCCTCTTGTATTTTTTTGGAATAGTTTGAGAAGAATAATATTAACTCTTCTTTAAATGTTGAGTAGAATTTATTTGTGAAGCCGCCTGGTCCTGGACTGTTGTTTTTTGGGAGCTTTTGATTACTGATTCCGTTTCATTGTTGATAATTGATCGGTTCAAATTTTCTATTTCTTCCTATTTTAGTTTTGGTAAGTTATATGGTTCCAGGAATTTATCTACTTCTTCTGAGTTGTACACTTTGTTGGCATATAGGGTTTCATAATATTCTGTTATAATTCTTTGTATTGCTGTGGTGTCAGTTGTTATTCTCATCTTTCATTAGGAAGATTATTTGGGTTTTCTTTCTTTCTGTCTGTCTGTCTTTCCTTCTTTCTTTCGTCTTACTAGAGGTTTATCAGTTTTGTTGATCTTTTCAAAGAACCAGCTTTCTTTGGTTTCATTGATCTGTTGTATTGGGTTTTTTTTTTTCTATATCAATTACTTCTCTAATATTTATTATTTCCTTCTTTGGGTTTTATTTGTTAGGTTGTTTGAGATTTTTTCTTGCTTTTGACGTATAGACTTCCCTCTTGGAACCACTTTTGCTATATTCCAAAGGTTTTGGACCATTGTGTTTTCATTTTCCTTTGTTTCCGTGTAATTTCTGCTTTCTTCTTTAATTTCTGCTTGACCCATGTATTGTTTAGTAGCATGTTATTTAACCTCCATGTATTTGTGCTCATTCTACATTTTTTCTTGTCATTGATTTATAGTTTCATAACATTATGGTCAGAAAAGATGCATGGTATAACTCTGATATTTTAAATTTTGTTGAGGCTTGGTTTGTGGCCTAATAAGTCATCTATTCTGAAGAATGTTCCATGTGTACTTGAAAAGAATATGTATTCTGCTGTTTTAGGATGGAATGTTGAGTATGTCTGTTAAATGTACCTGCTCCAGTGTGTCATTGAAAGCCACTGTTTTCCTCTTTGATTTTCTGTTTGGATGGTATGTCCATGGCTTTGAGTGAGATGTTAAAGTCCTGCACTATTATTGTATTACTATTGATGACAAATTATTTTATGTTTGTTGTTAACTGTTTTATGTATTTGGGTGCTATTGTGTTAAGTGCATAAATATTTATAATCGTTATATTGTCAGATTGTCCTCTTTATTTTTACATAGTGTTCTCCTTTGTCTCTTGTTACAGTCTTTGTTTTAAAGTCTATTTTGGCAGATGTAAGTATTATTACCTCAGCTTTCTTTTGGTATCTATTTGCACAATAAATGTTTCTCCATACACTCACTTTCAATCTTCAGCTGTCTTTTAGTCTGAAATGAGTCTCTTATAGGTAGCATATAGATGGGTCTTTTTTTTAATCCACTGTCACCTTATGTCTTTCGATTGGAGTGTTTAGTCCATTTACATTAAAGTAATTATTGGTAGATACATATTAATTGCCATTTTGTTTCTTGTTTTGTGGTTGTTTCTATAGATTTTCTCTGATCTTCCTTCTCTTACTCTCTTTTATAGTTTTTTGGTTTTCTTTAGTGATATATTGGATTCTTCTCACTTTATTCTTTGCACATTTATTACTGGTTTTTGTAGTTATCATTAGATTTGTGTATAACATCTTCAGCATATAGCTGCCTATATTAAGTTGATGGTTGCTTAAGTTGAAATTGTTCTTTACTCCTCCCACATTTTAGGTATATAGTGTCATATTTTACATCCCTTTATTTTATGAATCCCTTGACTGATTTTTGCATAAATAGTTATTTTACTGCTTTTGTATTTTACTTTTCATACTCTCCCTTTATGGTCTTTGTTTTCCACCCAGAGTCCCTTTTAATATTTCTTCTAGGGCTGGTCATGAATTCCTTTAGTGTTTTGTTTGTTGTTTGTTTATCTGAGTAACTCTTTATCTCTCTATTCTGAATGATAGCCTTGCTGGATAGAGTATTCTTTTTTTTTTTTTTTTTAACGTTTATTTATTTTTGAGACAGAGCATGAACAGGGGAGGGGCAGAGAGAGAGGGAGACACAGAATCCAAAACAGGCCCCAGGCTCTGAGAAGTCAGCACAGTGCCCGACGCAGGGCTCTAACTCACGGACCGCGAGATCATGACCTGAGCCAAAGTCGGACGCTTAACCGACTGAGCCACCCAGGCGCCCCCTGGATAGAGTATTCTTGACGGAAGATCCCATTCAGCACTTTGAAACTATTAAGCCTCTCCCTTCTGGACTGGAAAGTTTCTGTTGAAAAATCTGCTAGCCTTATGGGGGTTTCCCTTGTATGTAACTGTCTTTTTTTTTTTTTTTCTTTTGCTGCTTTAACAATTTTTTTCTTTATCTCTATTTTTTTTTTTCCATTTTAATACTGTGTGTCTTGATGTGGATCTCCTTGGGTTGAATTGTGGGGGGAGGGATCTTTGTGCCTTCTGGATCTGGTACCTGCTTCCTTCCCCAGATTGGGCAATTTTTCAGCTATTATTTTGTCAAATAATTTTCCTGCTCTTTTTTTCACTTTCTTTTTCTGAGGTTCCTATAATGCAAAACGTAAGATCCCTTGTTACGTTTGATGGAGTCACTGAGTTTCCTAAGACTGTTCTCAGTTTGCATAATTTTCTTTTTTCTCTTTTGCTTAGCTTGGTTACTTTCCATTGTCTGTCTTCCAGGTTGTTAATTCATTTCTCAGCTTTATCTGATCTGCTGTTTATTCCTTCAAGTGTATCTTTCATTTCATTTATTGTGTTCGTGAATCTGATTAGTTCTTTTTTATCTGTGTTAAGGGTCTCACTGATGTTCTCCATTCTTTTCTCAAGTCCAGTCATTGTCTGTATGACCATTATTTTAAATTATCAGGCATAGTCTTTATATCTGTTTCACTTTGGTCTCTTGCTGTGGTTTGCTTCTTTCATTTGGGAGATACTTCCTTGTCTCATTTTGTCTGATTTTTTGTGTCTGTTTCTCTGTGTTGGGAGGGTCAGCTACTTCTCTTGCTCTTAGTGGTAATCGTTTTATGAAGGAGAGGTCCTGTAGTGCACTGCTGTGCAGTGTCCCCTGTTCTCCAGGGCCTGGTGCTTCAGAGAGTGTCTCCTATGTGTGCTTGTTCTCTGCTTTTGAGACCTTGGCCTTTTTCCTTCAGTCCAGTTATCTACAGAGGCTCTCCATGACTACTGTGGGCAGTGTTTGATCCCTTGCAGGGGTGGGGCGTGTTTTAACAAGATGTACAGTGGTTCTCTTGCAGAATGAGACCTGCCCCTACTGCCGTCGGGACTGAGGTTCCATATACCCTGCGGGTTAAGAGTTTTGGTGTGGGCAGGGTTTGCTGTGGGACTAAGGCGAGAGTGACTAGGAGGGGCAGAGCTACCTAAGCATGGGGTGGCGGCTTGGTGTAAGCAAGTTACTTAAGGAGTGTCACACCGTGATGGTTCCTGCAGGTGGCTGTTATTTATTTTGGGGGAGAGGTAAATGGCACCTGCCAGCTCCTTTGTTCCTGGAGGGGTCTCCTCAGGCTCCCTGTCTCTCCAGGCTGTGTTCTGAAGCAATCAGATCACTCTCCCTCCATCCGCCCCCAGCGGTTTTCCCACTGTTGGTTCTATGCTTGATCTACACAGGCCCTTTTTCCTGCTCTGTCCTTAAGGGCACGGATTCCACTTCTAATGCCCCCACCCTCCGCTCTCCAGGCTCTCCTAGAGCCTCGCCCACTGATTTTTAAAATTCCAAGATTAAGTCCCACTGCTTTTAAGAACTCACAAAATTAGGCCCTTCTCACTTTCACAGGCAAATATTATGGGGATTTGTCCCCCCTGTTCGTGGTCTCCCTGGCGTAAAAGTCTGCTTTCCTTTCTTCCCTGTGCCACCAGCTCCCTCCCCACTGCAGATAGCCTCAGTCTGTTTTGCTCCCAGACAGCATCTTCACCCTTCCGACCTTCTTCCATGTGTGGAAGTTCTGCCATAGTTGGACTCATTTTGTGGGTTACTTACGCCGATGTGAGTGTTATCTAGCTGTATCTGTGGACGAGGCAAGCTTAGTGTCCTCCTGCTCCACCATCCCCAGCCAGCCTCTTTCTTAACCAAATCAGAGATGCTTTTAAATAGCATATTCCCTATTGGCAAAGCTGTTGAACCTCAGAAAAGCCTATTAATCTCTGTGAATTTCAGTTTCTATACCTTTCAATTCGAAACAGTAATACCTACTTGATAAGCCTGTTGGCAGGCTTAGCAACAATATATGTAAAGGCACTCACCAAATGGTGACTACTATTATATTTTATATGCAGTTCTTAAAATTAGAGTGAATTGATCAAATGGAAGAATCCTCAAAGTCTAAATGGAGATATGGGCCCTATTTTTTGAAATTTGAATGTATTATTACTTAAAAATACGGCCAGTGCTTGGTGATCTGAGCGAATGTGTTCAGAGTATTATTTATAGATATTTTGAAGTGAATTTTAGCTAGGGTGTTGCCGTTTACTTCACCAAATCATAAACACGTGTTAATGGCAGGTATCAAAATTGGCAAAGTTAATGTCACCTTCTCTATTTTTTAAATTTATTTTTACTTCGTTTATTTATTTATTTATTGAAGGATAGTTGACACAATGTTGCATCATTTCAGGTGTACAACACAGTGATTTGACAAGTTTATACATTATGCTATGTTCATCACAAGTTAGCTACCATATGTTCGCCATACAGTGCTCTTTTGAGACCACTTATCATACTCCCTGTGTTGTACTTTTATCCCTGTGACTTACCCATTCCAAAATCAGAAGCCTGTATCTCCCACTGCCCTTCAGCCATTTGCCCATCCCCCTACTTCCCTCCCACCGGCAACTGTCAGTTTGTGTATAGGTGTAATTCTGCTTTTTGTTTGTTTATTTATTTGTTTTGTTTTTTAGATTCCACATGTAAGTGGAATTATGTAGTATTTACCTTTCTCTGACTGACTTCACTTAGAATTATATCCTCTAGATCCGCCCATGTTGGCACAAATGCCAAGATCTCATCCTTTTGTATGGCTGAGTAATATTCCATGGTTTATATACCACATCTTTCTCCATTCGCCTATTGATGGACGCTTGGGCTGCTTCCATATCTCGGCCGTTGTAAATAATATTGCAATAAACATAGGGGTGCATATATCCTTTTAAATTAGTGTTTTCATTTTCTTTGGGCAAATACCCAGTAGTGGAGTTACTGAGTCATGGTATTTCTATTTTAAATTTTTTGAGGAATCCCTACACTGTTTTCCACGGTAGCTGCACCAGCTTATGTTACCAACACAGAAGTTCCTTTTACTCCACATCCTTGCCAACACTTGTTATTTCTTATCTTTTGTTTCTAGCCTTCTGACAGGTATGAGGTGATTGTGGGTTTGATTTGTATTTCCCTGATGATGAGCGATACTGTGCGTCTTTTATGTGTCTGTCGGCTATCTGGATGTCTTCTTTGGAAAAATGTCTATTCAGGTCCTTTGCCCATTTTTAATCAGATTTTTTATTGTTTGTGTGTGTGTGTGTGTGTGTGTATTTTGGCATTAAGTAGTGTAAGTTCTTTATATATTTTGGATATTAACCCCTTATGGGATAGATCATTGCCAAATACCTTCTTCCATTCAGTAGATTGCCTTTTTGTTTCGTCCATGGTTTGCCTTGCTGTGCAGAAGCTTTTTATTTTGGTATAGTCCCAATAGTTTATTTTTTCTTTTGTTTCCCTTGCCTCAGGAGACATATCTAGAAAAATGTTGCTATGGCCGATGTTAGAGAAATTACTGTTTATGCTCTCTTCTAGGGTTTTTATTGTTTCAGGTCTCCCATTTAAGGTCTTTAATCCATTTTGAGTTTATTTTTGTGTATGGTGTAAGAAAGTGGTTCAGTTTTATTCTTTTCTAGCTAGTTGTCCAAATGGCACCTTTTCTTTTTAAAAAAAGGTGAACTCTCAAACCGTGAGATCATGACCTGAGCCAAAGTTGGAAGCTTAACCGACCGAGCCACCCAGGCACCCCTATATAAATAATTTTTTAATTAAAGAATACCTATTCTAGTTTGTTCACTCACAATGTATATTGTAGGTTAAGTGTAGATTGAATAATTTCATTAATTAAGTCCCTTTTATATTCATACATCTGTTAAAGGGAGACTACAGTCCAGTTAGACTAACACAATTTTGTTTTGATAAAAGGAAGGAAACCCTCTGCATGGCAAAATTTCCTCAAGAAACAAGGTTTCTTTTTTAAATACTGTGCAGATAAGCATCAAGTGGATAACCTAAAGTTCCAACTGAAGAAACTAGAAAAAGAAGAGCAATGTAAACCCAAAGTATGTTCAGGGAAAGCAGTAATAAATAGCAGAAATCAACATAGTAGAAGATATAAAATAAACAAAGCCAAAAGATGGTTCTTTGAAAAGATAAGCAAAATTGATGAACTCAAAACAAGATTGACTTAGGAAAAAAAAAAAAAAAGAGAGAAAGAAAGAATGCAAATCACCAATATTGGGAATGAAAGAGAAGTCATTACAGATCCTACAGACATTAAAATAAATTAAAAGAATATTATAAACAGTTTTAAATCAACAATTCGACAAATTAGATGAAATGGACAAATTCCTCAAAAGCTAAAATTTACCGTGATGAAGGAAAAAACTTAAATAGTAAATGTGAAGAAAGAGAAATTGAATTATCAAGAAACTTCCTACAAAGAAGACTACAGGTCAAGAGTTTCTCACTACTAAATTCTGTCAAACATTTAAGGAGAAAATGGTGCCAATCGTATAAAACCTCTTTCAACAAAACAGAGGAACGTTTTCCATCCCATTTTATGATACTAGCATACCAATACCAAATACCAAAACTTGACAAACCATCACAAAGAATAGTAGAAAAGAAAAATAAACTTACAGACCATTGTTACTCAGGAACCGAGAAGGAACACTAAAGAAAAAAATTACCAAGTCAAATCAGAATATAAAAAGGATAATACATCCTTACCATGTAAGGTTTACCTTAAGTATAGAAAGTTGGTTTGACATTCAAAAATTAATATAATTTACTCTCTTACTAGAATAAAGGAGGAAAATCATATTTCAAGGGATGCAGTAAAAATAATGAGCAAAATTCAACATCCTTTCATGATGTAAGTGCCCCACAAACTGGGAAAGCAGGAGACCGTTCTCATTCTATTAAACATCATCTATAAAAATGTACAGCTAACATCATACCTAATGGTCATCATCCTAGATAAAGATAAACTGAGACCAGCTTGAATTACCAGAAATTAAGTTTATTCAAGAATAGCAGAGGAATTGCATTTTGGGAAATGCGTGCTGTAATGAGCTGCCAGGCGGTTCTGCTGAGGGTTTGGGGTGGGCTGTATTTATGGGACAGGAGTGCAGAAAGGGGGAAGTCCAGCCAGAGTCCAAGCAGTAAATTCCTTGGCTTGAGGATGGGGAGAGATTCTTGGTGGATGCTCATTGGTCAAGAGATAAGTCTTGGTATTCTGTAAATCAGGCATTTTCGGGAAATGAGTCTCCCTTGTTAAGTTCTGTTCTTCTGAGGGCTCGTGTGTGAGATTCTTCATTTCATATCCTTCAAGACCATTTTTAGATTGAAATCTTTTCACATGGTAAAACAATTGAACCCTTTAACCTAAGATTGGAGACAAATCAAGGATGCCCCCTCTGACCACTCCTATTCAGTGATGCATTACAGGTTCAAGTTGGTGTGATAATGTAAGAAAAATAAAGACATGAAAGTAAGAAGGGAAGAAGTAAAAGTGTCTCTGTTTGCATATGGCATCATTGTTTACACAGAAGAGTCTTAAGATATTTACAAAACAAATAGAACCAATAAATGACTTTAACAAGTTTGTAGGACTCGAGGTTAAATGTACTTTTATATACCAATAGCAAAAGAACTGAGAAATAAAATGAAAAACTGTCTTTGAAAGAATTACATATTAAATGACTTAGGAATAAATTTAACAAAAGATGTGCACTGAAGACTATGAAGCATTGTTGAGAGAAATGAAAAGGAACTGAACTAATGGCAAATGTAGCATATTTCTGAATTAGAAGACTTAATACTGTTAATGCCATAATGGATATCAGTTATTCTCAAGTTGATCTGTAGTTTCAGTGCAATCCCAGCCAAAATCCCAACAGACATTTGGTGTAAAAGTCCACAAACCGAATTCTCAAGTTTATATGGAAATGTAAAGGGCTGAAAATAGCAAAACAATTTTGAAAAAGAACGATTGGAAGAATTACATTACCTGATTTCAAGACTTACTATACAGTTCCAGCAATTAAGAGTGTTTAACATCCTTAGGTCGCTAAAGAAATGCAAAATAAAACGTCAACAGGATGACACCATACACTCACCAAAACGGCTAACATAAATCAACAACACACAGAACTCTCATACATGGTCATTGGGAGTGTCAAATGGTACAGGCCCTTTGGGTTTTTTTACAAATCTTCACGTATTCCAAATTCTACCTTTGGTTTTACCCAAGAGAAGTGAGAGTATAGGTCCACAAAAAAGCTTGTGCAAGGATATTCATAGCAGCTTTATTTGTAACAGCTCCAAGCTAGAAACAGTTGCAGTGTCCCTCAAAAGCAGAATTGTTGTAAATTCATGCTATGGAGTACTACTCAGCTGTGAAATGGAACGGGCTACTGATACACGCAGCAATGTGGATGAACGTCAGAAACTTGCTGAGTGAAAGTGTACTTCCTGTAAGAGTCCCTTTATATGAAGTTCTAGTATAGGCAAAATATTGTATCGTTAAGAAAAAAAAATCAGAACTTTGAGGGAATGGGGATGGAAGTTACTGGGAGGACATACAAGGAGTCTTTCCGAAGTGAAGTTAATATACTGTATCTTTATAGGGGTTCGAGGTTCAAGTGATAAAAGATTATTTATTATATATTAAAATATATACCCTATTCATGTCAATTTAACTCAAAAGAAAAAATCTGTAAGGAAATACGGAATTCTGATGAATGATACGCATGCTGGAGTGTTTTGAGGAGGAACGTCTGATGTCCTCAACTTACTTTGAAAAGCATGAAAATAAGATGGATTTGTGGTTAGAGTGATGGAGAGATGGAGAGATATAATAAGTACTGAAATTTTAGTTGTTGAGTCTAGGTGGTGGGTATACGGGTCATCAGTGTAACATTGTTTCAACCCTCCTGTATGTTTGGAAATTTCTATAATAAAATAGAAAACATTGGGATGGTATCAAACCACTTTGGTATTTAGATTCCATAAGATATAAAAGATAAATGTAATGATTGTTTCTTAAAATGCCTGTATGTATAATACTCCAGAAATTATCATCTTTGCAAGCATGTAAACTTAAAAAAAAATTTGTTGTCAACCTCACAACATGCAGGGTGACAGATTTTTTTTTTAATTTTTAGCTTTTAATGTTTATTTATTTTTGAGACAGAGAGAGAGACAGAGCATGAACGGGGGAGGGTCAGAGAGAGGGAGACACAGAATCGGAAGCAGGCTCCAGGCTCTGAGCTGTCAGCACAGAGCCCGACACGGGGCTCGAACTCACAGACCGTGAGATCATGACCTGAGCCGAAGTCGGACGCTCCACCTACTGAGCCACCCAGACACCCGAGGGGTGATAGATTTTAAACGTGTTTCAGGCACAGGCACAGGCAAAAGAAGTTTGAAGACAGGTGCCCAAATACCCCTTTGTGCTAGTTGTGTGTATTCACCATCACGTCTGGACCTGCTCCCTGTCTGCAGGGTTTCAGACTTAAGGTGTGGACCCTGTTGTCCAATTTCTGTGACCTCGGGAATGCATGCTGTCATATAGCGGCTAATGTATACAGTATACGAATTCATGCCATGCTGGTGGCACTTCCAGGTAATGTGTATGTTTTGCAGTGATACTGTGAATCACATGTGTTCCTCTACGAGTGGAGAGCCAGAGGGTCTTAGAAGCCAGTTGGGGGAGATTCTCGGGGCCAGGCAGAGCCCAAAGAAGTCTGGCTCCATCAGCGTGTTGTAGCAATAGTCAGGTAGATATTTGGCATTTAGATGTAGGCCAAGAATGCTAAAACTCCTTCAATGCGTGGGATAGTCATGCCCGATAAAGAATTGTCCCACACATCCTGCATGATTTTCCGTGAACACCTGATCTATGCTTACGTAAGTCCGCTTTATATGTCAAATCTCCTTTGGTGTAGAAACCTGAACTCTTCTCTGTTTCCGGTTTCAGAAAATTCTGTTGCTTCTGCCATTGTTCTCCGGACGTGTGAGTCGCTAGGATAACACACGCCATCACATCATGCGCGTAGCTGCTGCTTTGCTGGTGACTCAACATAGACGAGCCAGATGCTGCAACACGTCCTCTAGTGTGGTCGCACCTGAGCGTTTACATGTGGAAAGACGTACCCTTTTACGTCAAGTGACTCTCCTTCTAGTTTAGCTTATATTGCTGTTCTAGTGCTTTGTTGTATTGAAATTCTGTGCGTAGGCGGTAATATTATTTACAGATTTCATTTCCAAATACTAAGGAGGTTGTTACAATTTATTTGTCAGAAGAAGGGAGCAGGGGGTCCAATAGGATTGAGGAACTCTGGCCTGTAATGCCCCTGGGATTTAGCATGCCACGCTTTGTGACCCTTAAGGTCATCACTTCACCAGTGTACGTACTCAGAGTAACAACTGTGTCATGGCTGATCTTTGTGGAAGGATTTCTTTGAATCCCCTGCTGGCCTGTAGGTCAGTGTATGAACAGCATATTTGCATCCCTGCCCGCCACCGCATATTCATATGTTGAAACCTATCATATCATATGTTGAAATACCGTATGTTGAAACACCATCCAGTGGGATGGTGTTGGGAGGTGGGGCCTTTGGGAGGGGATTAAGTCACGAGGCTGGAGCCCCTGTAATGGGATTTGTGCCCTTCTAACAACAGATAGGAGAGCTTAACTTCCTCTCTGCCTGGTAAGGACACAGCAAGACAGCCATCTGCAAACAAGGAAGCAGGGCCTCACCAGACACGGGATCTGCTGGCACCTTGATCTCGGACTTCCAGCCTCTGGAGCTGTGAGAAATAAATTGTTTAAGCCACCTGGTCCACCTGGTCCGTGGTGATTGGAGATAGCAACCCAAACAGACTAAGTGGGCTTAAATCCAGCAATGCCTCTGGCACCTCCACAGGTGTTCTTAATCTGAAAGGAAGCCCAGATAGGTGCATTTCAGCACCATTAAGACTGTTCGAGAGCCTGAGCCCAGCATGAAAACATTCCCTGAAGTAACTCACCCACCGAGATGCCCAGCCCGAGTGCACAGGCGCAGGATTCCCAGGCACCCTAATGAGCCCAAATGGGAGGAAAACAAACATATGCAAATACAGAGCAGGAGTAAATACAAACACATCTGGTTCTGGAACTCATGAAGGCGTCGCTACAAATGCATCCAGGCAGCAGGCTGTGTCTGAGTGTAAAGGCAACACAGGCTGTGGAAATGAGGAGAATGTTTGATATTATGCTAACCAGCTGGCCACCCGCCAGGTTCCGCATTCTAAGAGGAAACCAGGTCGCTCCAGCCCCACAGCTAAGGCCCAGGGAGGAGACTGCAGTGAATGTGTGTCAGGACCTCAAGAGCATCATGGTGCCATCTAGGGGTGGAGTCTGAGCTGTCCCTGGAGCCTGGCAGCCTTTTGCACAAGGTTACCCAGGATCTGATGCTGCAGCATTTTGCTTGGCAAACACTAGTGTCAGTTTTTATTCACACTCACTATTAGATCTCATAATATTGCATGTTTCACATGAGTTTTCTAGTTTATTTTTATTTTTTTTTAATTAACACTATTTGGATAGGTAACATGCACGGCATGAGATTCAAAAGGTGCAAAATGGTACCAAAAGAAGATAAGACCCCCTCAGCTCCCTGGTCCTCCAGCTCTGTGCTTCTCCTCTCCAACAGCGTCTTGTACATTTTTCCAGAGGTTTGCACATATTTTTACGCGGACCATCGCAAATTGTACACATTGTTCTGTTTTTTCCCCCCATTTATTAAGTTTTTCAGAGATGATTCTGTATCAGGGTATATGGAACTGATTTGCTCTTTTTAATGATTGTGTGGAATTTTACAGAGTCACTGAACTGTGACTTATTTAACCTGTCCTATCTGGATGACTATTTAGGTTGTTTCGTGTATTTTTCTATCATAAACCATGCTGTGATTAACGTTCACATCTTCTGTGTATGTGTGTGCTCATGTACACAGTCATTTTGCACACGTGTATGAATATCTCTGAGGACACATTCTGGTGAGTGGAATTGCCAGGTTAAAGGGCATGTGTCTTCATAATTTTTTTTTAAAATTTTTTTTTAACGTTTATTTATTTTTGAGACAGAGAGAGACAGAGCATGAATGGGGGAGGGTCAGAGAGAGAGGGAGACACAGAATCTGAAACGGGCTCCAGGCTCTGAGCTGTCAGCACAGAGCCCAACGCGGGGCTCGAACTCACGGACCGTGAGATCATGACCTGAGCCGAAGTTGTCTTCATAATTTTGAAAATGCTTGCCAAATGTTCCTTCAGGGAAATGATAACAATTTACATCGCCAGTGGCAATGTATGTATGTGAGTTCTGTTCCCCCCCCCAGCACAGAGCATTCTCAGACATTTTCATCTTTGCTAACATGATCAGTGAAAAATACTCTCTCAGTAGGCTTCATTAACAAGATACTGTCCTAAGCATCCACCTCTCTTAATCCACATCGCTATCCTGTTGGATAGCTAAAATTTTGTTAATTTTGAACATTTTACTGATGAGCAAACCAGGTTAGGTTGAATGATCTGCAGAGAGTCACAGAGCTGGAGTGAGACAAAAATCCCCAATGTTTTGTATGCAAATGCAGCTCTTTCCACAAGAGCAGAGATGCCTCCAGTGGGTAAAGTAGCTGTGGCCCAGAAAGCAGAAGATTTTGGTGTATTGAAAAGAAAACCGCAGGCCCAGAATGGCGTCACTTAGGCCGACTTAGCAAATCGTGACTTAACACCTAACCTAATTTTAGTTTCAACCTCCCCCAGAAATGTGGTCTTAATCCATCAGTTCAGAATTTTCTGATCACCAAAGAGCTCATCTGTCATGTGGGCCCTCCAAAAGAAGCAGAGGTGATCTGCATGATAAAACCCCTGCCCTTCTCTCTAAGGGAAATGAGCTTTTCTTTTCTTTTGCTAATAACTCCTTGCTTGCCCTTCCTTCTGAAAACCTTCCATTCTGTTCAACTCCTCCAAGCTCCCCTCTCCTTGCTAGATGGGACGCTGCCTGATTCATGGATGACTTCATAAAGCCAATCAGATCTTCACATTGACTCGTTTGAATTTTTGTTATTTAACAGGTTCCTGCTGGAAGAAAAGCCTAGATGCCCCACTGGAGACCTAGGCCATAAAAGAGAGAAATTGGTTTCAGGGGCTTAATCCCTTGGGGGGACTTCTGGGAAGTGGTATAAGGCACACAACTCAGAATTATCCCAGCCGAGGGGTGAGGAAGCTGGAGTATTTATATACCAACTCTCAGGAGTCACTGGTCAAAGGCTGTTCCCAGGGAGGTGAATCCCCTAGTGCTTAGGCTCACCATGTCGGAGGGCAGCATGGGTTCCGATGGTCCAGAAAATGCCCCAGACATGCCAGTCGTGGTGGCTGCAAGCTGGCAGGAGTGCATGCAAATGGCAGCGTGAGGGACAAGGACAGGGCGCAGAGGTGTGCCCTTCAGTGTAGTCACTGGAAAGTGGCCCAGGCTTTCAGTAGTGACAGTGAGGGCAGGGAACTGCATTGTACTCTGCACCCCGGTCCTGGTCAGGGTTGAGCAGAACTTCTGTCTGCCCAGCTTCCCCCCCGCCCCCACAACCCCTCATCTCTACTCCAGGCTTAACCCTTCCTATGAGGACCGTTGGTGAACGTTCAACCCCAGAAGCACATGAATCATTTGCCGGTTTGACACACACAAGTTAAAATTGTTGCACAGACATAACAATTTGAATACAGTTGCAAAGGTTTCCCCAGAAGATCATCTGAGGACCCCCGGCAGGTCCTTTGAGATCTAGATCACCTTCCATCGGAGTGTGGCTTCCTGCTTATCTAGTAGCCATGCAAACCCCTCTTCTCTTTCCTCGTCAAACACTCTTGATTACCTGTCCTTAAGCTGATGACAGACGGATTGAATTGCAAGGTGATCGTTTTTAAAGGTTTTATTTTTTCAGTTTCACAATATAATTATCTATTTCCACAGCTTCATTAGGGGAAATGAAGAGCATTTATGCAAAAGTTCGGCCAGGAAATACGTGACAGCTTGTAATCAGATATAGTCCCAGCAAAGACTTGAACTTAATTGGTGTTCTCCTGTTTTGAATTTTTATAATGTGCATTTGGAGCATCTTTTTTATTTTTTTTTTTAATTTTTTTTTCAACGTTTTTTATTTATTTTTGGGACAGAGAGAGACAGAGCATGAATGGGGGAGGGGCAGAGAGAGAGGGAGACACAGAATCGGAAACAGGCTCCAGGCTCCGAGCCATCAGCCCAGAGCCTGACGCGGGGCTCGAACTCACGGACCGCGAGATCGTGACCTGGCTGAAGTCGGACGCTTAACCGACTGCGCCACCCAGGCGCCCCTGGAGCATCTTTTTTAAAAAACATCTGTGCTCTCATTATGTGTTACTTGTGTTGATTTGGGTTTTTCTTTAGCGCCTGTGTCCCTAGTATTATTAACCAGGGCACGTGAACTGCTGGTCCTCTAAGAATTTATATGCTGGAATAATACATTAGTCCAGTAGTGTTACTGTGCGTGGATAATTACCGCGTTGCCAGAATTCCCTTAGCATGGGTGATGCACCTCGGTTTCTTCATTTGTAATTCTAGATGAATGTGCCGACTTCATTCCCGGGAGATTTGATTAAGTTACTCTTTAACTTCCAAACTGCACTTTCTGGCCAAATCAAAGGAAGTCTAATTTGGAGGAAAGAACTAATTATTATAAAGTAAAACCTTAATCATTTTCCATGTTATACATTTGTCCTGAAACTTGCCTCTTTGTTTTTCTCTGTGCGGAGCTCACTGGGAACTGTGGGGAAGGCAGAGACTAACTGGATTCTACCTGAAAAACCATAAGGGAAGGCAGAGCCAAATGCTGTTCAGACGTCAGCGTGAGGCAGGCTCCAGGGACGCAGGCTGAACAACAGTTTTACCATTTAGTAGGCTAGCCTTCGAAGGGGATGGCGCGTAAAGCTGGGGAGGGGTGTGAACAGGTGTTGCAGTAGCAAGAATTAAAAAAAAAAAAAAAAAAGCCCAGACTAGGTCACCATTTCCACCCTCTACTCCTGGGGACTGGGAGGGTAGGAAAAAAATCAAACATTTGTCTCATCAGAGTATTTATTTTTAGAATACAGAATCCTAGAGTTTACTACAACTTATATTCATTTTTAATGCTATATCCTTTTTGGTATATATAGAAGTTTTTAGTTTTTTCATATCTTTATAGAGTGAAGTAATTCCTGAACATGGCAAGTGGTTCTCAAGACTATGTGGAAAAGAAAACGCTTAAGGAGAGTAAGGACAATTTTGAAAAAGATGCCCTGTGATAAAACTTGTCCTATAAGATATCACAACAGGTTATAAAGCTAAAGTAGCTAATGGGATGTGTCATTGGCATGGGGATAAAAAAAGTAGATAATGGAACAAAGTAGAAAAGTAACAAATGGTCCCGTGCATGTTGAAATGTTTATCCTTATGTTTAAAGTGAAAATTTTCAACTTTACAACATGTCAAATCCGTTCTGTAGAGTGAAGTTGTAAATATGAATAGCAAGACATTGAAATTTTAGGAAAAAAATCATAGAAGACCGTATTACTGTCTTTAGATAAGAAATTATTTTGGGGGGCACCTGAGTGGCCTAGTTGGTTAAGCATCTGACTTCAGCTCAAGTCATGATCTTGCAGTTCGTGGGTTCAAGTCCTGAGTCCAGCTCTGTGCTGACAGCTCAGCTGGGGCCTGCTTCAGGTTCTGGTCTCCCTCTCTCTGCTCTTCCCCAGCTCATGCTCTGTGTCTCTTTCTCAAAAATAAAATAAACATTAAAAAATAAAAAAAAAAAATTATTTTTCAATTAAAATATTAGTTTCCAAAATACATGAAAAAATTCATAGAAGTCAGGAGGAGGGCAAACAATTCAGGAAAATAATGGAAAAAAAGAATCAAACATTTCACAAAAAAGGATACCTAAATAATAAATATTTGAAATCCATGCCCAAATTTGCTAGCAATTCAAACAGTGCTAATTACATTAATGCTGTGAACAACAAAGTAATGGCTATGAAACTTATGCTCCCACTTGGCAAATTGGATAAAACGAAGGAGATGTTCATGGACATTGGACAAGTACTGTGATCCTTGAGACAAGGGAAACTCCGCAAATCGCACATTCACCCTGCCTTTCCACTCTGAGTCTGGAAGGATGACCTGGGAACTAGAGTCTGAGCATAAAACAGCAGTTGGTAGAGAAAACAGAGATCAAAATTCAGTGGACTCTAAAGTTCTGACCTCTAATTCCAACAAATGTGTTATCTCTGTATGTTTCTATATTTTTCCTATTAGTAGTCACATTTTCTTCATTGCTAGTTATTTTTTTCTTGTAGGCTGGGTTTTAGGAATGCTGCATTGTCGAGAGCCTGGATTTTGTTGTCTTCCTATAAAAAGTGTTGAGGTTTCTGGCAGGCAGTCCGTTTGCACATTGGTGTGATCCTACAGTAGTCTGTTTTGGGGCTTTGTTACAGAAGTTCTAGAATAGCCCTTACTCTAGGGCTAGGCATAGCCTTTACTTGGTCTCAACAGAACAGCCAGGATGTTCAGCAAGGTCTCTTTACTGAGACTATTTTGAACTTTAGTATCTCCTAGAATTGTAAGACCTTAAAAACCCCCATCCAACTCACATGCCCCTAGCTGTTTTCTCCCAAGCTTTGCCCTGTGCTTGTAAGGAATAATATCTACCTAAAGATGCAAGGGAATGTTACACAGATTTCTGTAGTTCTTTCTGCATGTACTTCCTTCTTTTTGGAACCCTGACTTATAAGCTCCAGCTACCTCAGCCAGTACCATTGAGTTTTGGGGTCAAGGAGGGTGGGCAGGAAAATTAAACTATGTCCACAGCAAAACATTCAGATTTGACAAACCCAAGTATTGAATTACAAGTGTAAATAATGTTTGTTTATTTTTGAGAGACAGAGACAGAGTGAGCAGGGGAGGGGCAGAGAGAGAGGGGGACACAGAATCAGAGTCAGGCTCCAGGCTCTGTGCTGTCAGCACAGAGCCCAACATGGGGCTTGAACCCATGAACTGTGAGGTCATGACCTGAGCCAAAGTCGGATGCTTAACTGACTGAGCAACCCAGGTGCCCCCCCCAATGATAACCTTTTAGATTGGTTCCGATATTGTATTCCAAAAAAAATAATGAAAAACTTCATATAAACTCATTTCATCTGTTGTATGTGTGTATATCTGCATAAATGTATTTTTTTATTTTTAATTGAAGTATAGTTGACATACAGTATTATGGTAGTCTTAGGGGTACAACATTGTGATTTGACAATTATTTATATTATGAAATGATCAGCACGAGAAGTGCTATTACCATCTATCGCAATACAGTGTTATGACAATGATATTGATTATGTTCCCTATGCTGTACTTCTCTTCCCTGTGACTTACTTGTTTTCTAACTGCAAGTTTGTACCTCTTACTCCCCTTCATCTGTTTTGCCTATCCTCCCACCCGCCTCTCCTCTGGCAATCAGCAGTTTGTTCTCTGTATTTATGAGTCCATTTCTGTTTGTTTTGTTTTTTAGATTCCACATAAAAGGTAAAAGCACACAGTACTTACGTGTCTCCGTTTGACTTACTTCACTTAGCGTAATACCCTCCAGATCCATTTATGTTGTCACAGATGCCAAGATCTCATCCTTTTGTATGGTTAATATCCCATTGTGTGTATACACACCACATTTTCTTTATCCGTTCACTTGTTGTTGAACACTTACGTTGAGTCCATGTCTTGGCTATTGTATATAATGTAAAATATTCATAAAGGTGAGTATATCTTTTCAAATTAGTGTTTTCATTTTTGGTGGTAATTACCCAGTAGTGGGGTTGCTGAGTCATATTATAGTTTTCTTTTTGATTTTTGAGGAACTTTCATGCTGTTTTCCACAATGACCACACCAATTTCCATTCCCACCAACAGTGCATGAGGGTTCCCTTTTCTTCACATCCTTGCCAACACTTGTTGTTTCTTCTATTTTTGAATGTAGCCATTCTGACAGGTGTGAGGTGATATCTCGTTGTGGTTTTGATTTGCATTTCTCTGATGGCTTATAATGCTGAGCATCTTTTCATTCATTTCTTTGGCCATCTGTTCTTCTTTGGGAAAATGTCTATTCAGGTCCTGTGCCCATTTTTTAATTGGATTATTTGTTGTTTTTTGATATTGAGTTGTACAAGTTCTTTTATATTTTGGATATTAACTACTTATCAGATATATTATTTGCAAATATCTTCTCCCATTCAGTAGGATGCCTTCTCGTTTTTTGTTTTGTTTTGTTTTGTTTTGGTTTGTTTTTTTTTTTGATAGTTTCCTTTGCTGTGCAAAAACTTCTTAGTTGGATGTAGTCCCAATTACTTACTTTTGATTTTGTTTCTTTTGTCTGAGAAGACAGATCCAGAAACAGATTACTAAGGTCGATGTCCCAAGAGTCTACTGCCTATGTTTTCTTCTAGGAGTTTTATGGTTTCAGGACACATTCGGTCTTTAATCCATTTTGAATTTATTTTTGTGTATGGTATAAGAAAGTGGTCCAATTTCATTCTTTTGCATGTAGCTGTCCAGTTTTCCCAACACCCTTTACTGAAGAGACTGTCTTTTTCCCATTGTATATCCTTGCCTCAGTTGTCATAGATTAATTAACTGATCTGCACAATACATTTCTAATTGTGCACAATACATACTTGAAAGATTACATTTTGAATTTATAACTTGTAATTCATAATGTCTATAGATAGGCCAAATATCCCTCCTTAAAACATGTACCTGTTTAGATTCTCACTGGCAATAAATAAGAGTGCCAGCTTTCTTGTATCCTTGCTAACGTAGTATATTATCAAATTCTGTAATTTAAACAAAAATGAAAGATAGAATTACTTTGAACTGTAGAAAATGGACTTGGGGAGAGAAAGCATGAGGGCAAAGAAACTAGAGAGTTATTGCTCTAAGTGAGAGAAATATGGCAGTAACAATGAGAATGTAGAACAACGGATGGTTTTGAAAGGTAATTAATAGCTATAATTGACAAGATTTGGTCACTGCTTTTAATATAAGACATTAATTTTATCATTTATAAAATCAAAATAGGAGACCTATGTTTTCAAAAACAGGAGACGCTTTAAAGAAATTATAGTCTGTCCCCATGATGGTATGTCATATAGCAATTAAAAATCAAGCTGCTAAGAAACATACCTGATAATGAAAGAACGATCATAGTATAAAGCTAAACACAAAAAATTGGATACAGAACTGAAAATAAAGTAGATCTCAATTTTGCGTTGTTATACCAATATCTTTATTTTTAAGGAAATGCACCAAAATATTAACAGTGTTTTAACTATTCTTCCTGAATGGTTGGATTATAGATCATTTTAGTTTTTGCCTTATGTGTTTCTAAATAGTGTACACTTTCTTCACAAATGTACTATTTTGTATAAGAGAAAAAGCAGAATAGTAGCATTAAGAGGACTGTATAACAAGAACTGCCATTTCCAGTTTGATGCCAGTGACTTTTAAGTCATGGACATTTTTATTTATCTTTCTTCAAAGCTAGTTTCTCTTTAATGTGTTCGAAATACAGTTGAATTATGTTGCCCCTGAAAAGGTGAGTATGGTACTTGTAAAATGCAAGGTAATGGCCCTGCTTGCTCTATATAAGTGATGGAAATCCCTTCTCCAGTTATACGTAAGTACTCTTAAAAAGCTCCCCTAAAACCCAGACTGCTTAACTCTTTTCCTAATTAACCCCAAACCAGTTTTGATTCTCACTGTGTCTGTAATTGCACAATCCTATCCAGAATCTTATTTATTGCCCAAGAAGCATTAATGTGAAAGCAATCTGACAAGTCTTTTTTTTAAATTTAAGGTTTCTGCATTTATTTCCTGAAACTGTTGCAGTGTATTTTTTTAGTGAATTTTTTAGTGAATTTATACTCAGAAGAAAAGCAAGTTAGACTGTTTTGTAATTTTGAGGTAGAAAACGTGCTTTATAGACATTAATATATTAACTTTCCCATTCATGCTGTAATTGGCTGTGTGCTAATACATTTTTTTTTTTTTTTACTTTTTTGACCTAAATAAAGGAAGTAAAGAATCATAAAGAAGGAAGTTGACATAGAGTAATGGCTAAGTTCAGTAGCAATTTGTCCTTATTAATATTTTAAAAAATTCCTTTAAAAAATCTTCCCTAAATGTTCACCCCTAATTATATTCCCAGCAAATGAAACTTTTAGTTCCAGATTATTAACTATCTTCACTATTCAATTAATCATAAGAGCACAGGGTTTGGTCCAGTTTTTTTGTGTGGGTTTTTTTTTTTTTTTTTTTTTTTTTTTTTTTTTTTTTTATAGCAAGCACTTAAGATACCTTTCCATAAGTACCCAAAACCAGAGTGCACTCCTTTTTCTGACTGCTCTGGGCCAGCCACTCTTTTCCACTTCGTCTCCGTTGTGCCTTATAGGGTCACAGCCTTAACTCAGAAGCAGCCGTCAACTGTAGACGAAGACAAAATAAAGCAAGCATGAATAGAAAGACACTTGCAGCCTTGAGTGTATTAACATCTGTTGGTCACAGTGGAAGCCTGGATGGCTTATAAACTGATGATGCCTGTTGAAGTGTGTGTGTGTGTGTGTGTGTGTGTGTGTGTGCGCGCGCATGCGCACGCGTGCATGGTTAGATGACACAAGTCATTGTCAAAAGAACAAAGCCATAGATCATATTGCTTGCATCTAAAAAGATCACTGTTGTTCTTAGCAGGATGTAACACTTACAGCAAGCCATTTAGCCAAATACAATGGAAGTCTTGTAGTTGGCTAGGCTTCTGCAGGTGATACTGTGGTTGGTGCCATGGAATGTCTGGCATTTTCCATTCTGCTCTCCTCCTGTCTGGTAATATAATAACTCCAGGAGTTGTAGTAATAATACGCTTTTAAAGATATGGAATAGATAATGGTCACATTTCTAGAACTGAAGTCTGTCTTGTAGATATGTGTGTGTATATATATATATATATATATATATATATATATATGTGTGTGTGTGTGTGTGTATACACACACACACATATATATGTAAAAGAATTCCATTGTAGAGTATATAATATGTTATGATATCCTCAAGAATGCAATTGGTAATATCAATTAAGCTTTCTTAGAACCAAGAGAAAAAGTACAATTATTGTTAATGGTCCCTGAAAATGTGCTTCTCAGAATGTATTAAGCGTTTAAAAGAAAACTTTGGTTCTTTTTAATTTTCAGAGGAACAGAACTCCCTTGCATTGTAGGAGTCTCAACCAAATTGTTAAACAAGAAAAAATTAAAAATCAATTAATTGTAATTCTCGAATATTGTGAGTGTATGCTCTATATGCTGAAGTGTAAAGGGAATGAATGAGGCCTATCAAGTATTTTCTTTAGAAAGTATTGATATTTTTTAGGTATGAAAATGGCTTTGTGGGTAGGTTCTGTTTTTTTTTTTTAAACAAATCTTATCTTTTAGAGAGCCATACTGAAATATCAAAAGATAGATTAGTATAATATCTAGGATTTGCATCAAGATAATCTGAAGGGGAAGGCAGACAGAATAGTTGGGGAACAGAAAATCACACTGGCGATGAGTTGATTATTGTCAAAGCTGAGAGATGTGCACGTACGGGTTCATTATACCTTTTTGTCCCAATTCTGTTTACATTTGAAATTTTACATAATACAAAGTTTTTTAAAAAAGGATTTTCTGCGAGACGCATAGCTAGTAATTTACAAAACCCTTGGAATGTGAAAACATTGTTCTAAGCTTCTAAGCACTTTACATATTTATTCAATACTTACAAGAACCCCAGTGAGATAAATACTGTTATTCACCCCATTTTATATTTGGGGAACTGGAGGCACAGAATGTCAAATAATTTGCCAAGTGTGCGTTGTCTGTGTGCTTTAGCCACTTGGCAAAGAAACACCCTCTCTTGTTTGGCCCAGACTCGTGACGACAGGGCAGAGAGAGCCTGGACCTAGACCCTGTGCCGCACAGCTCCACCCCTGGTTCTCTCCTCCTGAGATACTCCACTTCTGGAATCCCTCTTTGTGGTAAACTTGTTCTAGTTTAAGAAAGCATTTTGAAGGACTCATTTCCAAGGGTTCTGTTATTTTCATATTTTTTCTGCTTTACAAAGAATTTCTGTTAAATCTCCTATCACCTTGGATTTGTGTTTGAATTGTTGCATTCTGTTGTTACGATTTGTGATACAAGGTGCAGAGGCAGAAAGCAGAGCGAGAGCGAGAAAAAGGTTAACTTCCCGTGAAGCGTTGGGGAAATGCATCATGATGAGGAAGAAGAGAGAGAAGACTGGCATGGAGGCTGGGTCAGATAGATAAGCCAGGGTGTTCATCACAGAGGGATGCTGGAACAAAGACCACAAAAGGTGCATGCATCAGTTGGCCGTGGAGGTTCAGACAATTGCATGTGGACGTCACCAGCTTCGAGGCAGAGCCCATGATGGGGGCCTGAAAGGTGAGGGACTCATCTGGAGCATCCACAGTTGGCAAGTGCAGCATAACCTAGAAATACATCTAAGAGGACCACATGGAACGAGAGGCCAAAAAATCAGCAGGGAAATTAGGTCGGACTAAGATAATGACTCTGTGCATGTCAATAACAGCAGTGGCCACACTTCTGCCTTTTGGACGTGTCTCACCTTTGGCTGTCCTTCCCCTCCCCGGCATCTGATGAGATTTCACAGATGGTCTGCCTCAAATGTTTCTTCTTACTTACGCCCTGTGGTTTGAATCATACAGAAACTCTGGACTGATGATATCCTCAGTTGTAGGCAGAATCATGCCATCTCTGCCCCCCTCTCTTCATACAGCTGCCTCGGGACACAATTTCCTGCTCCAAAGACCCTCTGTGCTCACTTGCAGCCATCCTAAACTCTCCTAGCATCCTGGAAAGCATAGTCTTGACTGTGCTGGGGGAGCCTCAGAGATACCGTGGGAGATGCTGTTCTTTAGGGTGATACGAAGGAAGTGAAGTGCTCCACCATGTCCAGAGTGGTTCCGTAGCCATGACCTCACTTGATCCACACGTTAGCGGAACGGGGTGACACCGCTGTAAATGGAGAAACTGAGTCTCACAAAGCCAAGGTCACCTAACAGCTTAGCGACAGATGTGAATGAAGCTCTCCTGGCTGCTTGTGTTGTCTTTTGTTTCTGTTTGTGGTGGTGTTTATTTGATAATTTTATTTTGTTGTTATGCAAAAAGGACCATTTAAATTAGAGACAGAATAATAACATTCTCCAAAATTGTTGCTACCAGAGCCATTATTTAACATTTTGGGGAGCATGTGCTTGATAGAAACTGACTGTTCCTACCCTGTCAAGATGAGATTCCCAGGAGCCTAACTGAAGCACTAAGGTTTGCTTTCCTCAGAGCTGCTAAAAATTACAATACAAACACAATACTGATTTGCATTTACACAGCTCCCCTTTCCTTTGAGGCCCTCGGAGCTTGTAACAAACATGCATTTCTGTATTTCCATGTTGACATGATGCCTCCTCCCATGGTGCCCAAGGCAGTTTGCATATATTAATCTATCCAGTCAGCCATTGAAGCCGTGTGGGCGTTTGTGAAGTTTAGGGCCAGGCCAACTCCTGAGCCTGCTCAAGTTTACAGTCATCTGATCCTTTGATGTGAGCAGACTCTCAAGCCGAATTTGGGTTAGGTGGTCATAAAAGGTGCCACACAAGACAGAAGATCATCATCCGGCTCAGTGTCACTCAAAGCGGGGTCAGGAGACCACCCATAATAGAATTACGTGGGTGCTTAGTAAAAATGTGTTTCCTCGTCTCCACCTCAGACCTACTGAATCCAAATCTCCCAAGTGGCCTGACCTGGAGCTCCTTTGATCTTCCTGTGGCTCAAATGTGAAAACCCCAATCCAGTTTATCCTTTTATTCTAAGGGGAATCGAAACACTCCCCAGAAAGGTGAAGGGAAGTCTCTGCAGAACCCTCATGAGCTGCGGTGGCTGTGGTCTAACTGTCCCCCGCTGTCATCACTGTGCTTGCCATCTGAGGCTCCCAAGGGACCTCCTCCACCTGACAGGCAGGTGTGCCGTATTTTACTGTGTGTCTTTTTCCAGGAAGTTGAGCCTCACCGTACTTCATATGAGACAAAAACCTTCTGGCCATCAAGCTTATTTGAACTACCAGTAATATGATATAATTTATTACTGACAGCTGCCTACAGCGTGGCCTGCACTGGGCTTATTCACTTGAGAAGTATGATCTCACTTAGGGTTCATAATAATAATTCTACAATGTGGACACCACCCTTTTCTCCATTTACAAATTCTTTAATGAGGCAAGGCAAGATCGAGTGACATATTCTGGGACATGCAGCTTCTTAGGGGCAGCTGGGATTTCCATTCAGAATGGAACCCCTTTGCTCCCCAGACTCACCTTTACCCCAGAAGAGACCTGATCCACTGTGGAGTTTGACCACTCGATCGGCAGGATCTGTCATTGATGGTCACAGAGCACTTTAACTTCCTCATTGACCTAAGTAAAACAGCCATCCCTACACACACACACACACACACACACACACACACACACACACACACACACCTTCCCCATCCTCTAGTCTCTCCCTGTTTTGTTTCAATCACAGAATCTGCCACAACGTGGAAATGGATTTGCTTATTCCTGTGTTCTTGCCTATCCCCCCACTGGAATTTAGGCCCCGTGAGGGCAGGACTCTTGCCTGTTCTGTCCACCATTGCATCTTCTAAGCTTAGAGCAGGGTCTCATCCTCAGTAAATGTTTCTCCAATCAGTAAGCAAACGAACCCTTAATCTTTGGTTTCAGTGTCTTCCCAGAGTTTGTAGAAAACCATTCCCGATACTGGAATTGATCTGCTGTCTCTAGAAGGGTGGATTGGGACCCACTTTCCAGTCCTGACCTGCTGGGAGAAAACGTATAGCATTTTAAGAAAGCCCATGCATTGTGATGGTTACCATCTCTTAACACTTGGGGTCGCTATTCTTTCTGTCTTCTGAAATCCTTTGACCAAATAGGCACTACTGCCCACTTGTCTCTAGTCCCTGAGTCTACAGTGTCTAAATAGAACAGATTAGAGCATTGTTGTCAGAGACTCTGGGACCACGTTTATGTCCAGATAAGAGGAGCCCCTGACCTGAGTCCCAGGGTATAGAGACCCTTTCCTCTTGGCTGTGCCTCTTAGGTTGGAATGAGAAGTCTGCGGGGCCTCTAGGACTCCAGGCCATCCCCCCCGGACTGTGCTCTGTGTTTTTGCAACCTGGGAATTCTCTGGCCAAACGTTCCCAACCCCATGGGGTGACGGGATCTGCTTGGACTTCTGTCCTAGATCCATTGTCCCAGAAGTGCTCAGGCCCAAGGGGCAATTGTGTACAAGGGCGTGTTGACAGAGCATGGCTGTGTTGCGGGGGCGGGGGGGATGGTCCACGTATGCACGTAAGGACCTTACAGGGCAGGATGGAACCAAGGCTGGGAAGAGGAAAGGGTGGGCCAGGGGCCAGTTTTCCCTGCCCCATCGTCTGCCAGCCCAGGCTTCTGAGCACGTTCACTACCAGCCTGGTCTTCGGATCATTATGAAGGTGTATGTGGCGAGGTGGGATGAGAGGACATATTTGAGTTTGCTGACTTGGTTTCCAACCGTTAGATATTCTAGTCATCTGGCACGTAGCCTCTGTTTGTGCCCTGGCCCCGGGCCCTGCAAGTGTCAGGACGAGCCTGAGTGGCTTCTGAAAGCTAGGCTTGACGGTGGTAGCAGTATTTAAATGTCCCATATGTGCATCTTACCTCTCAACTTCATTTTTGGGCTTCCTAGGTGTCTTTTTGCCTCAGTCATGCCTGGCACATAAGTAGTTCATGACTAATGGCTACCTCTACGGTAATGATCACACGCCGTCCCGATAAACAGGAGAGCCAAATGCACGATGAGCTGGCAGTCGGCCTTTAACTCTCCTGACTCCCAGCGTCGGGTGCAACACACCCCCTTTACACAACGGTAAGTCAGAGTGTGCGAGAACTCAGCCGTGTCTGTGTGCTCCCCCCCCCCCCACACGCCTGCTCGGAGGCTGTGCCACTGACAGCAGGCACGTTGCTTGTCCTGAATTTTTCAATCACTCTCCTCGCGTGGCTGGAAATGGTATGAAGAATTCATGTTCTAACTGAGTGTATAACCCTCTTACCACAGACACATTTGTACTTATTTTTAAATGTTTTAAAGGATATTTTTGGTTTCGTCAAATCAAGCAACTTGAGCATCATGCAGGCTTAACTTACATGTTCAGCAAACCCACAGTTGCTGAAAGAGGGCTGTGGCGTTTGAAGGAAGAAAAGTAATTATCCGTAGAGAGCCATTTCACTTCTGAGAGTCAAGGCTGCTTCGAAAAGTTTATGTCCCGGTGACTGATAGAGATCAAAACGTAGATAATCCAGCCCCCCGCCCGCCCCAGAATGTGTGGGTGCCTTGTTTACCACTGAAATAGCTTTGGGGCTGGCAGAACATTCCATTGGCCTTTAGACTTATAATATCATAAAGGCATTATCATATCTCCTATTTATTGTTCAGAAAAGTGAAACCAAAAATAGACTCCCTGAATCCAAAACTCAGAAACACAGAGAACAGGTGGGTGGTTGCCAGGGGAGGCAGTGGGAGTGAAACGGGTGAAGGGGGTCAAAAGGCACAAACTTCTGGTCATAAAATAAGTATTCCTTGGAGGTAATGTAAGCACGGCAGCTCTAATTAACAATACTGTATTGCATGTTTGTCGCTAAGAGTAGATCTTCAAAGTTCTCATCACAAGAAAGAAAAAACCTGTCAGCTATACGTGGTGACAGATGTTAACTAGACTTATTTGTGGTCATTTAACAACAGATACAAATATTGAATCATCGTATTGTACACCTGATGCTAACATAATGTACATTAGTTATACCTGTTTTTATTTATTTATTTTTTATATGTGATTGAGTTTATTATTATAAAAAGGGGGAGAAAAAATGAGGTTTGAGATAGGAAGGAGACAGCTGGAGAGGGATTTTCATACTGGGCCTACAATCCACAGGCCTCAGCAGCCCTGCCGTGGGTCTGCCCGATTCTTTCGCATCAAGAAGTTGATCTTGCGAGCCATTTCCATGTTGTAGATCCGCCGGCAGGTTTCATAGCTTTCCCTCTGTCGTCGGCGACAAGGCTTTTCATAGTACTGCCGTCGCTTAATGTCCTCAATGAGCCCATCCATGGTGAGAATTCTGTTTAGGGTCCTGTATGCACCTTCCACATTTCCTTCCTGTACCATCACAGTCCTGGCAATGAACTTCGGATGTTTTGCCATCACCTTGGGGTTTAAATCCTCACTCTGCAGGATCCCACGCCCTCCAGAACCAGCCTCCAGGAACCAGTTATACCTGTTTTTAAAAAAGACCAAAAGGGGGTTAGATATAGTCTCACAAACACAGAGGTGCTGATTTCTCCTATGAGAGTCCTAATCCTCTCTGACTCTCCTGGTCCGGCCTCCACATGTGACTGGTTCCTTCTCAACTTCTTAGAAATAGCTTGTTATTTCCTGCATAATTTCCTTTCTTTTCTCTTTCTTTTTTTTTTTTTTTTTTTTTTTTTTTTTTAGAGAGAGCGTGAGCTGGGAGAAGGGCAGAGGGAGAGGGAGAGAGAATCTTAAGCAGGTTCCATGCTCACCACGGAGCCCAATGTGGGGCTCAATCCCACAACCTCGGATCATGACCCAAGCTGAAATCAAGAGTTGGGTGCTTAGCCAACTGAGCCACCCCAGCGGCGCCCCTCCTGCATGATTTTCTTAAAGGGATGGACATGTAAGTGGTCCTCATTCATATCTCAGAGTATAAAAACACAAATAATTGTTACCCATTTAAATATGTAGAATCTCATCGACAGGAGCTTAAAAATAACCGCCTGAACCTGGGTGGTCCACATCTACTGGGGACGTGCAAAGTGGAGCCAATTCTGCCATGTTGCCTTCTGCTGTGTTTTGTCTAGATTTTGAGAAGAGAGGCCAGGAAACAGGCCACGAGTACCGACCACGGAAGCCACGTGCGGTTGAACTACTGACCTGGTTCCCCGCACCCCATGTGAACGGCTCTCTGTGCTGCTGGAATCCGTTGGGGATTCTATACTTCTGTTTCTAGCAGCTTCATTGAGGTATGATTTACACACAATAAAATCACCCACTTTTTAAGTGTTAAATTCAATGAGTTTGGAAACTCCGTAGAGTCAGGTGGTCACCAACGCACTGCAGTTACACAGCATTTCTCTCACCCTGAAAGTCCTTCCTGCCCCTTGCTTTCCTCTGTTTTGGAAGGTGCGACGGCAGATTCAACATGCATCAGTGTTAGGGCTGAAGTGCACCCACAGACCGCCCCTGCTAGAGCGTGGAGACGCTGTTGTGTACCCAGTCTTGCCTACGGGAAAGGAGAAATCACTGCTTTAGGCTAGAGATTTCTTTCTTTCCTTTGGGAAAATAAACATCAGGTGCCGGACAGCCGGTGTTCTGCTCTTGTGTGTGGATGTTGGGTTTATTTGCAGTGCCTTTTGAAGCCGCACTTACCTGGTAGGCCCATGGGATTCTTTATTACTGCAGAGTTACTTAGGTCAGCAGGGCCCCCTCCTGAGCACCCTGGAGATGAGGTTGTGGTGGCGGATGAGCACAGGCTCTGGGGGGTCAGGCGGGCCTGGGTTCTGGTCCATGCTTTGCAATTTTCATACGATGTGACCTTGAGAAGGTTACTTAATTCCTCGAGTTTCTCCTCTGTCAGGTGGTGATAAAAAACGTCATCTCATAGGATTAGGATGAAGGTTAAAAAGATTGCTGCGAACCTGCTACCACAAGGCCGGGCACACAACAGGCCTTGCTGATTTTGCATCCAGCGGATCTCCTGTAGATGAGATGTGCGTGCCAGTTGAGGCCGCTGCCTCCTCCATGAAGCCCACCGCCCGGGCCGTGTGGAGGCAGCAGCACTCAGCCCCATGCAGGTCAGCCGGGCTCGTGCTGCGTGTCTGCCCATGACGGCCATGTGTCTGTCATCAGGCCACCACTATCCACCTGAGCCCGTCTCCTCCCCCAGCCTCTCGAGCTTCTGTGACAGAGACCCCTCCAGCCACTCAGACGCGATCCTGGAGATGAAACCTGTTTGTGCTCTTGGGCTGACCAGGAGTTTTCTGTTTGTGTGCAGAACCTACCATCCCCCCCCCACCTTTTTTTGGAAACAAAACTCAACTTTATTCATTTCTGATTTGAAAAAAAAAATACAGTTTCATAGGTTCCTTTGTGGAAATTTATAGAAAACCACATGTCACGTTGCTGATTATCTCCAGACCCAGAGGAACCACTTCATTTAAAGAGACTCTTTTTACAACCTTTTCTTTTCTAAGACTATTTTGTAAAAGTATTTAAACATTTTTTTTAAAAGCATAGTATGTCCCTTTAAAGAAAATACAGTGGTCCATCAATTTACTAAATGTTTTTTTCAGCCCCTGACCCTGTAGTCAAAACTCAAGGGGATAGAAACATCCAGAAGGCCTGGTCATCCCTGCAGAAAAATTGGAATAAGTGGGAGGAAGGCTGTAGTGACACAGGCCTGAGAGCAGAATGTGACAGGTGCTCCAGCAGAGTGAGAAGGGCCCAGCAAATGGAGACATAATGACAAATTGATGACCGGGGGGGAGGGGGGCGCTGAGTAAGGATTCCTACAGGAGGTGACATCCAAGCTGGATCTCCCAGATGGGGAGTGAAAGGAAAGACGACGTGATAGGAAACTCAAGGGGACAGACCGGATGACTGTGTGGTAGTTACATGCAGGCTGGGTTTGGAAGGGCCGCCTGGTCTGCTGTGCTTGGGGAAGAGGGTGAGGGGAGTTTGGCAACAGCCAAGGCTGGTGAGAGAAGTCGGGGAAGCCCCTTGGAGACAGAAATGCGTGACGGTCCCGTGGGAGGCTTTGCAGATGAGACGAGGAGAGCCACCTGAAGACATACCTTCACCTGGCAAATCTGGGAGAGACATTCCCCCAAAGGCCTTGATCGGGGGGCAATATGGCCAGAATGTTTGTATGTGAGCAGAGCTCTATTACCACCATGCCTTGGTGTTCACACTTCTGTGTAATTGGAGTGGGGAAACCTCATCGAGGCAGAACACCAAGTGGAGGGCACGGCAGGTAAAAGGGGAGGCCCAGGTTCATATGCAGCCAGGCAATGCGTGCAGGAATCTGCCCTCACCTGCCTCACCTGCCCTGCACTGCTCACGTCCTGTTGACCGGCGGTGGGGACCAAACTACTCCCTTGTCAGCTGTGGGGTCTCACCTTCCTTTCTCTCTTCCCATGCGATTGTTCCGTTGCAGTGTTTCAATCTTTTTCTGCTATTGCCCCCACTAAAGGGACACGTTGAATTTATTTACATATTCATTCATTTAATTTCTGTGTAACGCTAGAAAGTAAATGTTGAAGAATACGACTTTATTGGGTAGAGTGAAGCTTTGGAAGGCCACAGACTATTCTAATACCTAATTTTTTTTTTTAACCTCCCCCCTGCCAAGAACTGGTTTCCATCCCCTTGGTGGTGATATCACCCCCATGAAAATGCATGTCCTGTTGAATGTATGTGTAAGTATAAATACATAAACACATATTTGATCATAAGCCATTCTAAATCTTTTTCTAGAAATAACTTCAGTATAAATTATCAACTCCGTTTATGACGTAGATGCAATAAGCTTTCCTAAAGCAGAGACTGAATTTGAGATACTAAACTTAGCCAGTGGGCTCATTTACAAGGGTAACATTAGTCTGTGAGTGATTTATTGCCTGAGGGGGAGTGGTGTGGACCTTTATTTCTTAATTGCTCCCATCCAAAATGTTCTGGGACTTCCAAAGAGCATACCATAAAAATGAAATTTTAAAATGGCAATGCCATTTTATAGGGAAAGCTGGAATGATATATGTGGGTGATATGCCAATATGAGCGGCTGATCCAAGACATTGGCCTGAAATTCAGTGAAGTTAAAGGCAAGAATAAGATGAAAAATTATTACTTAATGAGAATTTTCAAGGCACTTCAAATAGATGAAATTTGAGTTGAGATTATTTAACTCCAAGAGAAAACAAACGAGCTTCTCTGCCACGTGAAACCTGTGACGTGACTTAGTCCCAGAGCTCCTGGACGTGAAGACTTCAGTGACTTTAAACTGGGGGACCTCAGCATAAAAAGGGGGTTTTTCTTTGCAGACTGCAGGAATTAGTAAGTTTTTTTGCGTCCATTTTTTTGACCAATTTTTTTCTTGCTGTGCTAAAATATGCGTAACATAACATTTACTGTCTTAATCATTTTTAAATGTATAGTTCAGCATCATTAAGTCCTTCACATGATAACCATTAGCACCATCCATCTCCAGAACTCTCTTCATTTTGTAAAACTGGAACTTTGTACCCATTAAACAGTAACTCTCCATTCCCCTTCCCCCCGCTCCAGTGATAACCACCATTCTACTCTCTGTTGCTGTGAGTTCACATACACACACACATACACACGCACACACTCACTCACGCTCACAATTTCTTCTTTTCCCTCCACATATACGTGAGATCCCGGCAGTATTTGTCTTTCTGTGTCTGGCTTATTTCACTTAGTATATGCCCTCCAGGTTCATCCCTGTTGTCACAAATGGGACGATTTCCTTTTTTTAGGGCCGTGTAATATTGCATGCATATATATATGTATACACACATATGCATACACACACACACACACACACACACACACACACACACACCACATTGTCTTTACCTGTTCATCTGCCAGTAGACATTTACATTGTTTTCCTGTCTTGGCTATGATGGATAATGCTACACTGAACGTGAAAGTGTAGATATCTTGTCAAGATAGTCATTATATTTCCTTTTGATGTAAGGAAATACGGGATATGGGACTGCCAGATCATATGGTAGTTACACTTTTATTGTTTCTGAGAAACCTTCATCCTGTTTTCCGTAGTGGCTGCAACAACTCAGACTCCCAGCACGTGCAGAAGGGATACATCATTGTGAGGCAGGTGAGTTGGTATCCCATTGTGGTTTTGCAAATCCCTGATGGTTAGTGATGTTGAGCACCTCTTCTTGTGCCTGTTGGCCATTTGTATGCTGCCTCTGGGAGGAAAAAATGACTATTTTTTTTTAACCTAGGGAATTTAGCTATTTTTCATTAATTGATTAATCCTCACGTGTATATGTTTTCTTTAAGATTGTATAAATTTTTACATTTACTATTTTCTCATATTCTATCATTTATTTCTCATTTTTTAAATAGTTAAACATTGGCTTATTTAGAAACACTTTTAATTGTATGAGCTGGGAAGTCTAATTTTATATTATATAAATGTATATGTTTTTGCTAAGAATTAAGCAGCTTCGCTAAATCTAAATATTAGTCCTCTCTCTTCCAACTCTGTTCTTTGAGTGCTTGAGAATTTTAGGTATACCACCTTTTGAATTGGTACTGTTAGTACTCCGAATGAGTTAATAAGTCATATGTAATGTTATACCTCCACCATTAAAGACTCTGGTTCCAGAAAACGACTTGACGTAAGATTTGAAGGTCTTCTTTGTTTGGAATGACTCGTAGAATTTTTCTCTAACTAAATACCAGTGAGGCTGGACTTGGGCAAATGATTGGCCCAGTCATCTCACCTTTGAAAGCTTCTGAAAGACTATAGGAACATCTCTTTGTCATACAGTCCTTCCAGGTTGTTGGAGTTCTTGAAGTATCTTTAAGTGCCTATTAGTAACACGTCTAGTGCACGTGACTTGGTTCATGTTTCTTAAATTCTCTGCGTCTTGGTTTCTTCCCTTGTAAAATGGGTATAAGAAATAAGAGTAGCCTGCCTTGTATTGTCGTAAGGACTCAATGTGTTATGTAGAAGGCATTTAGTACTGGGCTTAGCTGCTGGCTGTTATTATTATTAATGCTGATCACATTTCAAAATCACCTATAACTTAAGATAAAATTAATTAATAAAATATAATTTAATAAGTTTTGATATTTCACTCCTAATTGATACAATTAACTTTATACTTGAGGCCTGAGTAATCTCCAGCTGAACTCCATGCCCCATCATCTTAAGCTGCCTGCAGTTCTCCAGTGTGCTTATTCACCTTCCATAGCTCAGCATCTCTGGACGTGTTTCTCCTGGTGCTCAGAATGCCCCTTCCCAGCCCTGCTGCCCCCTCTTACTCCCTGACCCCCTGCCTCTCAGCCGTCTTACAGGGCTCAGCTCAGGCCTGATCTTCTCTGAGATGTCCTCCCCAAATCCCGCCCAGCATCTCCTGTCCCCGAGCCACCCCTCTAGGATGGTTTACGTGTCCCTTTTTTTCATGATTTCCTCAGCTTGTACTTCCCTCTGTTACTCATTCGCTTCTTCATTAATGCGTCCACTTCATAAACATCTGCAGAGAGTCTATCATGTGCCAAAAAACACTTTCCGTGCCACTGAATTATCAGCCCCCTGGCTCCTGGCGGGCACGGTATCTAACTGGCATGTTAGAGCTCCAAAAGTAACGACTACATGAAACAATTCCTTCCAGGATGCATACTGCCCCTTAATGTTACTTTCTGAGGCTCCCTTCTTTAATCCATCAAAATCCTTTTAGGGAATTCTGAGGTATTCTGTAGTCTAATTTGAGCCCAAAGAAGGGAGGATCCTCCTTACTAGAAAACAGATGAGAAAGTGATAATGTAACTCAGACGTTCTGTCATCTTCCGGGGAGAAATGAACCACTTATCAATTTCACTAAACAAGTGTGGACAGTACTTCCTATGAACCTCGTATAAAAATGAAAAACGGGCATCTGCGTGGCTCAGTCAGTTAAGCGTCTGACTCTTGATTTCAGCTCAGGTCATGGTCTCGCAGTTTGTGAGATCGAGCCCCGTCAGGCCCCGCACTGACAGCACAGAGCCTGCTTGGGATTCTCTCTCCCTCTTTCTGCCCCTCCCCCGTGCCTGCTCGTGCTTGCAGGCGTGCGTGCTCCGTCTCTCAAAATAAATAAAATTTTTAAAAATTTTAAAAAATAAAAATTAAAAACAAAAAAGGCTTCCCTACTGCTGCCCTCATTGGAAAACTCTTTCAGGTTATTAGGATTCCCAGCTCCTGATCTGGTAGAACAGAGTGGAAAGAATTTGACTAATCAGAATCTGTTTCCTGCCCTAGAAACACACACACACGCAGGCACGCACACCCCCCTTTCTATATCACCCCTGTCTCCACGGGTGCTTGTCTGGACCCGACATCAAAGAACTCACAGCCCCTACTCCTGCTCAGGGAAGGAGAGTCGGAAACAGGCCCTTGTTGAGGTGTGTGTGTTTCTGGATACTCTTGCCCTAAAGCTCCTTAACTAGGAGCAAGCACTGCATCTTCGTATCTACTCGTTGTGCCTGGAGTTTCCAGGAGCAAAGGAGACTCTAATGGGAAACACTCTCCCCCAGTCTTACGATTGAGTTCGGTTCCAGTTTGCTTAGTATTTTTGCAGAACAGATGCCAAGATGGAGGCACGTTCCGTCCTCCCAAATGTAACTGCGAGCATCCTCAGAGCTGCCTGGGCCTGGGGACAAGGCATGTTAGTTAGCGTGTGCCCCCTCTAGTGGCTCTGCAAGAGCACAACACAGGTGTTGAGAGCGAGGCGCACTTTGTTTTCCTTGCTGGGGTGAGCATGTTTCAAATTGTTATTTGTCTCAAATTTTCGGGACAGCAGGAAAACCACACCTTGTAATTTAACATTAAAGAATAGTCAAATTTTGTGTGAGCTTCGTTGTATCTTTTTAAAACTATTTCACCTTAAAGAAATAAAAGTCATAACTTTACATAATGTAGATGGGGATGCAAAAGTTCTCTTTTTTAATTTTTAAAAATTATTTACTTTTCAGAGAGAGAGAGAGAGAGAGAGAGCGCATGCGCATGAGTGGGGGAGGGGCAAAGAGAGAGAGGGAGACACAGAATCCGGAACAGGCTCCAGGCTTTGGGCTGTCCACACATAGCTGGATGCAAGGCTCGAACTCACAGACCACGAGATCACGACCCGAGCCAAAGTCAGGTGCTTAACCAACTGAGCCACCCAGGTGCCCCGGGGATGCAGAAATTCTAGTTTGTTCCCTTCTCTTTGAATTTCCCGTCGATTCGGAATCCCACACAGCCTGCTTCTGAGTAAAATGTGCCAAGGCCAGAGCCAGCTATGATTTTGCACCTTGTTTCACACTGGAACTTTCAGCCTGGCAAACTGATTATACGTTACATATGAATAGAGAAGGTGAGATCTGTGTTCAGTCGGAGCCACCCTGACACTCCGCATCTGGCTGTTTGTGCGTTTCTGTTCCTCCACGGGTCACTTGCCGCAGAATCTATTGCCTCAGAGGCGGCCCAGCCACACGTCCTCAGTGCCTCCTGGCACGGGCAGTAATAAGTCAGCAAGGCTAGCAGTGGCTCCCGTGCCATAAGGTGGCACGCTTTATGGGCCGTGCCTGCCTTGCTGCAGTGTGATTTATCCACCCCCATGTGCTCTGCACGGCTTGCTCCTTTTATTACTTAGCAGAGGTTTGAAAAGAAAGAAACCTTTCCCCAAGCCATTTGCCACCATACAGGTGGCCGGCCCTGTCCTGCCTCCTTTGGCCGTTTGAGCAGCACGCTACCTATGTGGTGGCTACTTGGATGTATCACCTTGACTCAGTGAAGGGATCTCCACGTTGCTGGTAAAACATGATTGCTGGGTGTGCCTGGGAGGGTATTTCTGGAAGAGATTAGCATTTGAATCTGTAGACTAAGTAAAGTAGGTTCATTCTCACCAATGTGGGTGTGCATCATCCGACTCGTCGTAGAAGGCCTGATAGAACAGGAAGGCAGAGGCAGGACGAATTGTCGCTCTCTTCTTCAGCTGGGACTACCGTCTTCTCCTGCCTACAGACATCAGTGCTCCTGATTCTGGGGCCTTCAGACTCAGACTGAATCACACCGCTGATTTTTCTGGGTCTCCAACTTTCTGATGACAGATAATAGCACTTCTTGGTTCCCATAATTGTGTGAGCCATTCCTCATGGTAATTCTCCTCTTACATATCTGTCTCTGTATTCTCCTCTTCCTCTGGAGAACCTGACTTACACCCTCCACAACATCTGTATTTTCCTTATGTCCTGAGTCCTTCCTGAAATGCCTTGCGTTGGGCTCAGTCTTTTCAGGTACTTTCTAAAGAACCGAATGATGTGATTGGGCAAAGGCATTGGGCAGTGTGACCAGTTTACCAAAAAGCATCCATTAGAAATCCAGTAACAACAACAACAACAACAACGACTGGGGTTTTGAGAAATTGGATCTACGAAATTGGACCTGAATGGAGGGCCAGTTCAGGGCACCCGCCCTGATCATTGGTGATCAAGAGGAGGGGACCAATCTCCACCAGGTCTAAAATGCCAGCGCGGTGTCCCCTCCTCACCTGGTGGCACTCATACTCTCCAGCCCCTTTCTGGGCTGGTCGATAGAATTGTTTCATCTGATTTCTTGTCATCATCATCATCTCATTCTCAGCCAGCTTCTCCTCCAACACTCACCTCTGACACAGGTGCTGTTTTCATGTGGCCTTAATGAGGACTGAAGGCAGCCCGGCCACAGTCCAGGGCGTCCTAAGTATATGGCGGTATTACAAGACTTTAAAAGCGTTCTGAGACCACTTCTGACATGTGGTGGGGTCTTCTGGACACCAACAAGCACCTCTCAGATACCAGCAGCACGTCGAGAGTCAACTCAGTTCTGACACTGTCGACCCAGAGACATCATCAGATCCCATCGGCCGCGGGCTCAGTCCCACAAGCCTGCTTCCCACATCCCCTTCAGACACCAGTCACCAGCCCAGGTTCCCTGTGCTTCTGACTGACCAGCAATGTAGAAAGAGTTTCCATGACCCCCTCCTTGGACTTCACACTCCAGTACCAAGTCCAGGTGTTACTTGTACTTCTGACTGACCGGCTGGAAATCAGAAGTCCCCACAACCCTCTGCTTGGGATCAATGAATTTGCTCGGACATCTCACAGAAATCAGAGAAACGTGTTACCTACTGGATCATCGGTTTGCTAGAAAATGGTACAACTCAGAAACAGCCAGATGGGGGAGATGCGTAGGGCAAGGTCTGGGAGTGGGGGTGCTCAGAAGCCCCATGTCCTCTACCAGTGGGCCATCGTCCCCAAATCCCCATGTGTTCACCAACCTAGCAACTCCCCAAGTACTCTCCTTCTGAGTTTTTATGGAGGGCTCCAGTACAGAGGCACGATTGATTAAATCATTGGTCATGGGTGCCGGCTCGAAGCTCCAGCCCCTCCCTCTTCTCCTCCTCAGGAGTGGGGTGGGGTGGGCCTGAAAGTTCTCACCCTCTATTCACATGGTTGGCTCCTCTGGCAACAGGCCTCCATCCTTAGGTACTTTCCAGAAGTCACTTCATTAACGTAACAGAGGAAACCTTTTGGCTCCCATCACTTAGGAAACTCCTAGGGTTTTAGGAGTTCTATGCCAGAAACCAAGAGCAAATGTATATCTCTTATTGTAAATTGCAATATCACAGGTTTGTTAAAAAAAAAAAACAAAACTTCTTTACAAAGTAGCAGTGACCTTAATAATTTAGACTAAGCCTTTTAGAAAAGACTGGTCGGTGGGGGGCCTGGGTGGCTCAGTCAGTTAAGCTTCCTTCCGACTTCAGTTCAGGTCATGATCTTTCAGTAAACGAGTTTTGAGCCCCACATCAGGCTCTGTGCTGACAGCTCAGACTCTGGAGCCTTCTTCAGATTCTGTGTCTCCCTCTCTCTCCGCACCTCCCCCTCTCATGCTCTGTCTCTCTCTTTCTCTCTTTCTCTCTCTCAAAAATAAATTAAAAAAAAAACATTAAAAAAATTAAAAGGAAAAGACTGGTGGCACTTTTTTGAAGAGAAAGTTGTAGACACACTTGGTTATGTTCTAAGACTCAGTCGGATTGGTAGTGTCTGTGCTCTCACGTTCAAATCCCTGGGTGAAAGGTCAGAGTTAATTGTAGCAAGAGCTCGCAGTAGTAGAATAGTGTTAGCAGCATTTGCTGAGAGCTTACTGTCTCAGTGCTTGAAATGCATTAGCTGCTTAAGCTACTAGGCCGCGAGCTGGGTGCTCTTACTGTCCTCGGTTGACAGTGGTGAACCAGGAGCATGGAGTCTTCAGCTTCAAGGTCAGACTAGCAGAGACCTCAGAATTTGAACACAGGCCGTCTGGTCCCAGCTCCTCTGCTAAGAACCTCCCACCGGCAGCCTAGGCCGTCTCCCAGGGCAGGCAGAGTCACGGACTTCGGTGCTGTGGGGACATCTGATCCCCCTCCTCAGAGACCAGGGCAGGAGTGACTGCTCTCAGTTGCTCCGTGATGCTGGTAAGTCTTGCTTTACTGACCCCATCGTTTGGGCTCCTGCAGTTTCTCTTCTTGATGTTGGTATCGGGGTAATCTTAAAGCATTTCTAACTCCGTGGTGTCTCCTTTTTCCTGCGCGTGCGAAAGCCGTAGACATACGATGGGCCAGATGGCAGTATATGTGCCTGTACCGGTGATGTCATCCCGAGGACTGGGACATCACTCTCCCTGCATTCCCTCAAGAGCCGTCACCTCCCAGGTGAGCATCAATGCCGCTCAGCAGGCACACTGCAGAGTAAGATGCGTTCAGGCCTGGTTCATTTCATTTCTCCGTGAAGGAAGGAGCTCTGGTAGATGTGTTCTCAGAGGCAGGAGCAGCCTGTGAGGAAGAAGAGGGCCTGAGAAGTTAACCTGGGGGCCACGTTTCGACTCCATGCTGACCCATGGAAACCCATTTAGGTAATGACGTGACTCTCGCAAGGCTTACTCTCTCTGAACCCGACTTTCCTCAGAGCCGTGCGCCGCCGTGCCCCTGCTTGCCTCACTTAGCCCAGGCCTCACGCAGGGGAGGTGCGCGGGGAGTCTCCGTGGAGTGAATGACCAAATGAATGGTCCACGTAAGACACGTGGCAAGCATAGGGTCCAGTCAGTGGATGGTGGTTCCCTTCACTTTTCTTCCTCCCTCTTCTTTGGCATCATAGTCCCCAGGTACCTGGGGGGTTAGTAGAGCCTGAACGGACATTCAGAGATGGTCTCTCTTACCAACAGGATGAGTTGTGCACAGTGACTCATCATCCTAGTCGAGGAGCCACAGTCATTACAAAGAGGCCAGATACAGATACTCTACTTAGTATCTCTCTGAAGGCCGCACGGGACTGGTTTGGGCCAGAACGTGGTTGTCAGGGAGAGGACAGTCTTTTGTGAGTCCCTGCTAGGCAGCTCTCCCCCCACGGCCACAAAAAACATGTTTTCCTACCTTATAGAAGTGACCTAGGAAGGTCGTACTTGGTGCTCTTTCCAGTGAAGGGGTAGGGGTCTCTGTTGGGTGAGTTTCATGCCCTGCCTCGCAGCCCTCCCAACTCCCCCCTAACCAGCACCATTAGATTTGGCAGCAAGAAGAGCTACGTTGACGCCCACCTGCCACCTGCTCTCGCGGGCTGGCTTCAAAGGCTGCCGCTGGCTTTGGAAAGCGCACGTCCATTCCGTGTTCCATCCCAAGGTGGTTCACTGTCGTGAGATGGGACGTGACGAGGCCCACGGTTGGCATGGAGGAAATGCCAAGAAGTTGTAGAATGAATGGTCAGTAATTCAAGATTCCTGTTCCTCCTGCCTCCACAATACACCAGACTCTTACGACACAGTTTCCATAATGAAAAATGGAAAATAACAATAATTGCCCCAGCTTGCTTTGCTTTTGTGTGCCTTAAGGGATGTCAGATAGATATTACTTGCAGACACTTTAGGCTCCTTTAGGGAGAGGTGCCCGGGGCTCTTTCCACATAAGCATTTATGATTTGGGAGAATTTATTGTAGCCATGCTAATTTAAACTGGCCAACGGGCCCAGGGCATGAGAAGTTAGAGGACACTTGGACACAATCGTTAAAATCCAGCATAAGACACCTACCTACCTGCTTGGTTCTTCTCCGGGTTTCACTGCCCCTTCCTGCCACGTAGCCCATCCGCATATCTCTCCTGAGGGCCACCGTCCGGGGCGGCTGCTCTCAGAGGTGGGGACCCACCTGCGGCAGCATCTGAGCGCCTCTGCCCGGCTCTGCAACTCGGTCCCCAGTTGCTTCATGGCCTTTTCCTTCCTCTTTCACGCCTCCCTTTCACATGTTCTCGGCCTTGGAAACATTGCTCTCCCTCATGTATTCCTTCCTCCACTTTTCCTCCTTCCTCCCTCCTCCCAGATTCTTTCATCACTGCAGAGAGCAAGCACGCCTGTATGTTCGGCTTTGCCTTGTAGATGCCTTCAGTGCAGGGGCGAAAGGCGGAAGGTCTAATAGTGAGATTTTACGCTGCCATCGAATGACCTAGAGAGGAGTTGGGAGATGGATGGAAGTCCATCACAGGGGCAATTCCTGTGTCTTGCAAGCCTGGATTACTTTCCAGAAATGGTGAAAACTGGCTCGGGGCTCCACACCTGTTCTTCCTGCGTGTTTCCCATCGTGCATGGGGCGCACAGAGCCCGTGATGTTTGACACCAAGCCTCATTCTGTGGGTAATAATATTTCTTGTGTTCCATTGTGGCATTGTAAAACCACAACAGCCATGTGTCCAAAGCCTCGAATAGCTATATATGATCTGGTGACACTATGTAAGACAAGACAGAGACTTCTTTGAAAAAAACCTTTTATAAAGACTCCGAAGGACTTGTACTAAAGTAGGTGCTGCCCAGTCTGTTCCCAGAATGGGGCTGCCCAGGCTGCCTGCCTCCAGCATGATGGCATGTGTGGAGGAGGTCTGGTTATTGCAGGGCTGCTTTGTTAGAACAGCCCTCGGTGTGGGTTCAGTTTTCCTGAGGGGGAATGTTTCGCGCCATCATTTGTCCTGGAAAGAAGTCGCTGTTGTGCCAGGAAATGAGGACTCAGGAGCCACTGTTAGACTACAAAAAAGGAAACCCGTCCTCCTTTATGTGGCAGCTGGAATCAGTTTTGCAAGAGATCTGAGTCACGGAGATACTGCGTGCCCTTCCGGCCACAAAGGAGCGAGCCCCCTCCCTCCTGGCAGGAAGGCAAGTGAGAGGAGAGCCGACAGTGTGAGGGGCTGAGCTTGTGGCCTTCTGTGGCAAGTGAAGACTTGCTCTGTATCGTAGTTCTCTTTGCTCAGTTCTTTCTAGAGGTTAAAGCCGGAGATCTGAGAGCCACAGTAAATCAGAGAGACGAACTTAACTCTGGGGGCGGTAGAGGGAAGGCTCTGATTTTTCTAGCATCTGCCACTGCCTCTGGTACAAACACTCCCACTGTGGCCTGTTTCAAGCTACCAATGGTTTCACATCTGGCTTCAGGATTCCTCATTACTTAACGATGTGTCCTTGTGAGCCGGCACAAGCCGAGCAGGGTCCCCTCCTCCTGACCCCTCAACCCTGTCCAGGCCACAGTGTACGCAGCTGGGGTGTAGGTAAGGGACAAGTGTGTCCAGAGGAGCAGCCCCGGATGATGAGGGTCATTGTCAGAGGAGGCAGCAGAGTTGGTCTGGGATGAGGAAGCTGGAGCAGGTCACGATTTTGGACAGTGAAACCATTCGGTGCTCATGACCCTGAAATCTGGGCCATATCCAGGGGTGAGCTGGAGCTGGCTCATACAGGCTCCCGAGCATTGATTGTCAGATACTTTCAGGAGGAACTCTACCAGTCTGTGCAGTTCACCTTGGCAGCTTACAAGCAACTATAGTTGGAGAACTCACTGATGCCTGGAAATCAACAAAAGCTACACGTGAAGGCCTCTCGTTCCTAGAAACACAGTTGTCCCCGGCACACCCCTGTCTATAAGGCAGGTACAGTGACTGGAAAATGTGGCTTCCCAGGTGTCACAGTGAGATAAATACCTGATGAAGCAAAAGAATCCCTTGTACACAAAAGAACCGCTTCACACTTCTCTTATCCCCTTTAATCCCTGCAACAGTCTTGTCAGACACTTGGAGAAAATATCGGTTTCCCCATTTTACTGTGCAAATGACTGAGGAATAGGGAGAAGAAACAGGAAGAACACCATGACTGTTTAGAAGCCAGATTTATTAAGAAGAGCCTAGAGCTCAAAGGAAGAGAGGGGAATAATTGGGACAGAGCTGGTACCAAGCACCGAGAGTGGGGGAGGTCTGAGGTGTGAACAGATGGGGTAGGAGATGATTCACTGGGAACCAGGTCGGCCTAAAAGCTCTGGAAGAGAAATGCTAGAGCCTTGTGCATGAAGCACCATAGAACACAAGGGATGGTCCCCTCCTTGAGCTCCGCATTTCGCACGTGTACTGGAAAGATGCACTGGTGTTCCCTCCGATCTCCTCTCACCTTTTGTGGCTGGAAGAATTCTGCATGAATTTTCTGGGAGCTGACCCCGTGTTCTCTCCAGAGCCCTGCAGAATCCTAGTTACAGTGTGAAGGAGTGGGGGCATGGTTGCCTCGCCACTGGGACTAAGACACATTTATTAGCACGCCGAGTTTTGCAAATCACCCTACAGTTTCATTAATTCAGAACCACTAATCTGGAATGGCAGGATGATTCAGCCAGACTGAGGTTTGCCTTATCCCGTGTGACTTTAAGGATATAAGCGAGACCATGATGGGAAAGTTTTCACTTGAGAATGTATTTTAAAGAATTGTCAGCGATTCACCTTCCTACAAAAAACAAGAATGTGCAAACGACACCTTCATTAGAACAGGCTCAGCAACGTAATGAGCCAAAAGCTCCTGAGATGATAGATAATATGGAAGAAAAATTCAGTTTAAAATGATCTGCAACTCAAATTCTCCCCATTCCTAGCTGGCCTTTTCTAACTGCTCAGATTGGATTCAATTTAATCATTAGATACTAGAGCTAAGAGAGCCCCACAGAAGAGCTAGCAATCAGGCCGTTACCCGTATTGATTTTGAGCATGTCTTAAGCCTCTTCTCAATCTTTGATCTGGGATTCCTGTTTTCTCCCAAATACCTTTAATTCTTCATTGGTAAAATAGGGAAGAACTATGCTTGCCGAGAAAAAAAATTGCAGTAAAAAATGGGTCCAGTGTATCCGGTATCAAAAGAGTATTTTAATCTGTGCAAGTGCTGATTAATTATAAACAATGGTTGGGAAAAGAGACCTTTCTCTCCCTGAGAGAGAAGGTGTCTCGTGGCAAACACTTATGTGCTGACTGGAATCCGATCTCCTGTAAGCTCCAAAGGGAGCTGAGAGAAAAGAGAATTTAATCTTTATTCATGAACCTCTCTCTCTGAGGGAAGAAAAGGTAAGAAGAACCGAAATGGATTCTGTCTTCTGGGGATGTTTCAGGGAGATGAGTCAGGATAGCAGCTGTTCTTTTGACCACAGAGAGGGGCTCTGTTGCCTTAGAAGCAGCCTCTTCACCTGGGGGCGGGGGGGGAGCATGAGTAGGTGGGCCACACGCTTAGTGAAACAGCCCATGGTAGTTTTCCTGCACAGCACTTCACAATCAGAGCAGTGGTTGGTCAACGGGCTCTGGGCGTTAAGGGCAAAAGGGATCACAGTCTGGCAAGTCTGAGAGCCCGACTTGAGGATCCATCCCATGCCCCACCCCTCCGGCGTGGATCCACATTGATGACGCAGCCACCATATTGAATGGAAGGCCACAGAATCTTCCTGGTCTCCCGTCCACCGACATCCCCAACGACCTGTGAAGGGACCACGCTCATTTCATGCTAGTTCATGGCCCCCGTAGAGAAGTGCCTATTTCTCCAGATACTGTCACCATCATCAAATATTTCTTGAGGGAACAGGGACCGTCTGCCACAGTACTAAGTTGGTCGCAGCGGAGTTCCTTAGGCTTCCCATTTCCTGGATCCCACACATCCTGTGGGAGTTCACGTTTGACCAGAGTTTCTTTTCCTCCAGAGAACATTTTCCTCACAAAGATGCTCTCCGACATTTGTGTTTTACCAGTTAAGTAAGAAATCTGGGACTTAGTACTTGGTTGGTCATGAGAACTGCTTGCCTCTATTTGAGATTCACATCTTCCTCCCACACCTGCAACACATCTGCAGACTGTGTCACATCTGCCCCCACAGTGGCTTTGCTGACTACTCCTCTTCCTACGACCTTCCACATGATTCTGGAAAAGTTGAATCCGGACATTCTGACGGAACAGTACCACTTCCCAGGTCTGATGGTCCGGTCTTGGACTATGAGCGATGAATTCTCCCATGCTAAGTTTCGCCTGTGTGTGCCAAACAATAATCAGAAAACAATGAAACAGAGTTCATTGAACTACCCTGTGTCCAGTCATCCTTGCTTATCAAAGAGTGTTCAGGCACTGCTTTTACCCTGTGTGTGTGGAGGGTGGGGAGGGTGAGGGGAGGAGAATAAGAGAGTCAGAATCGCCCTGGATGAGCTGAAGTGCTTCCCACTCACTCAGGGAAATGTTTTTACTTTTGATGGTTATTATTGTCCCATTCGTCAGATTACCAATTATTGTGTTTTAAAATGACTGTAGATTTTATGGGATTAGCGTTAGTAGGGATAGTAATTTCATCAAAGTAAATAAAAATGCCTTTCACTTCTTTGGTTGAAGATAAGAATTAAGAACTTGGATTGAAAATGGAAACTCAGTAGAGAAGACTAACAAAACTAAAAGCTGGTTCTTTAAAAAGATCAATACAGTTTATAAGCTTTTAGCCATGTTTTACCTAAGAAACAGAGAGAGAAGACTCAAATTATTAATCTCAAAAATGAAAGATGGGCCACAACCACTGATCCATAGATATTAGAGGGTAATAAAGGAACACTATCAACAACTTTATGCTGCAAATTTGATAACCTAGATGAAATGGACCATACCCTTGAAAGGCACAATCTACCAACACCCACACAAGGATAACTAGGTAATCTGAATAGGTTTATATCTATTAAAGAAATTGAATCAAGCATTAAGAACCTTCCAGAACAGGAAGTGCCAAGCCCAGATGTATTCACTGGTAATTCTACCAGATACCTAAAAAATATATGATACCAATTCTGTACAATCCATTTCAGAAAATAGAAGCAGAGAGAAACTTAAACAACTCATTCTATGAGACCAACATTACCTGAATGCCAAAACTAGACAAAGATATTACAAGAAAGAAAAAAAAGTATAGACCAATATATCTCATGAACATAGATTAAAAATCCTCAACAAAATATTAGCAAATCAAATCCAGCAATTTATAAAAAGAATTATACACCATGACCAAGTGGGATTTATTCCAAGAATGAAAGTCTACTTGAACATTTGAAAAGCAATTAATGTTATTAATCATATCCAAAAGCCAAAGAAGAAAAAGCATATTATATAAATGGATGTGGAAAAACCATCTGACAGAATTCAGTGCCTATTCATCTATTCATATTATATATTGGGAAGGTCAAAAAAAACTGTCTTTGTTTGCAAGTGACATGATCATCTATGTAAAAAATCCCAAAGAATCAACACAGACACTCTGGAATCAATACGTGATCCTAGAAAGGCTTCAGGTTTCAAGATTAATATATAGAAGTCAATTTCTTTTTTCCATACCAACAATGAACAATTAGAATTTGAAACAAAAATCATAATACCACTTACATTAATATCAAAGAAAATGAAATACTTTGATGTAAATCTAGCAGAATAAGATTTATATGAGGAAAAATTTAAAACTCTGATGAAAGAAATCAAACAAATAAATAAATAAATGGATGGATATGCCATGTACATGGATGAGAGGACTCAATATAGTCAACATTTCCGTTCTTCCCAGACCGACCTAATAGATTCAGTGCTTTCCCAATCAAAATCTCAGCACAGCGTGGGTATAGACAAAGTATGTATGTTTATGTATGGATATATATGTTGCTAGGAATTTGTCCATTTATTCTAGGTTGTCCAATTTGTCCATGTTTAATTGTTCAAGTGGCTTTTATGATCCTTTGTGTTTATGTACTATCAATTATAACATCTCTTTTATTTGATTTTTATTTTAGTTTTATTAAAAAAATTTTCATGTTTATTTTTGAGATGGGGGAGGGTCAGACACACACACACACACACACACACACACACACACACACACACACAGAATCTGAAGCAAGCTCCAGGCTCTGAGCTGTCAGCACAGAGCCCGATATGGGGCTCGAACTCATGAACTGTGCGATCATGACCTGAGCCAAAGTTGGAGGCTTTGCCTCCCAGGCACCCCACATTTCTGATTTTATTCGTTTGAGTCCTCTCTTTCTCTTGGTGAGTCTAGCTAAGGGCTGGTCAATTTTATCTTTTTAGAGAGAACTAACTCTTAGTTTCATTGATCTTCTCTCCTGTGTTTTTAAAATCTCTATTTTATTTCCACTCTAATTTTTGCTATTCCCTTCCTTCTGCTAACTTTGGGCTTCATTTGTTCTTCTTTTTCTAATAACTTGAGGTGTAAAGTTAGGTTCTTTATTTGAGACTTCTGTTTTTTTGAGATAGGCATTAAATCGCTATGAACTTCCTTCTTAGAACTGCTTCTGCTGCATGTCGTGAATCTTGGTATTCTGGTATTTTCCTTTGTCTGAAGGCAGTTTTTTTCAATTTTTCCTTTTATTTCTTCATTGACCCATTGGTCATTTAATAGCATGTTGTTTAATCTCCACATATCTGTGAGTGTTCCAGTTTTCTTCATGTAGTTGATTTCTAATTTCATACATACCCTTGTGGTTGGAAAAAATGCTTGATATGATTTCAGTCCTCTTAAGTTTATTAATACTTGTTTTGTAGCCTAACATAGGATCTATCCAGGGAAATATTCCATGTGCCCTTGAGAAGAATGTGTATTCTGTTGCTTTGGGATGGAATATTCTACATATATCTGTTAAGACTATTTGGTTGATTGTTTCATTTAAGGATGATGATTCCTTATTGATTTTCTGTCTGGATGATCCATCCATTGATTTAAGTGGGACATTAAAATCCCCTGCTATTATCGTATTACTATCCATTTCTTTCTTTAGGGCTATTAATACTTTATATAGTTAGGTGCTTCTATGTTGGGTGCATAAATATTTACAAGTATTATATTCTCTTATTCAATTGATCCCTTTATCATTATGTAATGCCCATCTTTGTCTCTCATTGCAGTCTATTTCAAAGTCAATTTTATGTGTTATAAGTATTGCTACCCCAACTTTATTTTGGTTTTCATTTGCATGGTACATCTATTTCCATCCTTCACTTTCGGTTTATATGTGTCCTTATATCTGAAGTCAGTGTCTTATAGACAGCATCTAGCTGAGTCTTGTGGGTTTTTTTGTGTGTGTGTGTGTTTGTGTTTGTGTTTGTTTTTGTTTTTTTAAACCCATTCAGACACTGTCTCTTTTGGAATGGAGAATTAAGTTCATTTACATTTAAAGTAATTATTGATAGGTATGTACTTATTGCCATTTTGTTAATCATTTACTGGCTGGTTTTGAATTCTTCTCTGATCCTTTCTTCTCTCTCTCTCTTCTTTTTTGGTTTGGTGCCTTATTTTAGTGGTATACTTTCATTCCTTTATCTTTCCAGTGTTTACTATAGGTTTTTGCTTTGTGGTTACCAAGAGGCTTATGTATAACAACTTAATCTGTAACAGTTTAAGTTGATAACAATTTAAGTTTGATCCACTTTTTTTTTTTTTTTTTAGATTTCAAAATTAGAAAGTTTAGAAGTCTTGTCCAAGAAAATAGTCAGATAAGGACATAGATTTACATACAAGAGATAGGCCTCATAGTAGTATTTTGGTAAAAATTTGGCAATAACTGTATTGTTTAGTTAATAGAGAATTTGTTAAATAACTTGTGGTACTTTCATGTGCTGGAATAACAAAAAGACATTAAAAACCATGTCTCAGGAGTTTTTAAAATTCTGGAACTCTTCATGATATTAAATGAATATGGACATAAAACAGTACATCTAAGTTTACCTCAACATACATATATACATATAAATATATATTTAATAGCTTATGCATAGGAAACACTAATGTGGTTATCTTGGGTGGTTTTTTTTATTTGGTTACTTATAAAAATTATTTAGTTATTTATTTTTTATTACAAAATTTATTGTCAAATTGGTTTCCATACAACACCCAGTGCTCATCCCAACAGGTGCCCTCCTCAATGCCCATCACCCACTTTCCCCTCCCTCCCACCCCCCATCAACCCTCAGTTTATTCTCAGTTTTTAAGAGTCTCTTGTGGTTTGCCTCCTTCCTTCTTTGTAACTTTTTTTTCACCTTCCAGTTCCGCATGGTCTTCTGTTAAGTTTCTCAGGATCCACATAAGAGTGAAATCATATGGTATCTGTCTTTCTCTGTGTGACTTACTTCACTTAGCATAACACTCTCCAGTTCCATCCACATTGCTACAAAAGGCCAGATTTCATTCTTTCTCATTGCCACATAGTATTCCATGTGTATATAAACCACAATTTCTTTATCCATTAATCAGTGGATGGACATTTAGGCTCTTTCCATAATTTGGCTGTTGTTGAAAGTGCTGCTATAAACATTGGGATACAAGTGCCCCTATGCATCAGCACTCCCGTACCCCTTGGGTAAATTCCTAGCAGTGCTATTGCTGGGTCATAGGGTAGATCTATTTTAATTTTTTGAGGGACCTCCACACTGTTTTCCAGAGTGGCTGCACCAGTTTGTACTCCCACCAACGGTGCAAGAGGGTTCCCGTTTCTTCGCATCCTCGCCAGCATCTATAGTCTCCTTATTTGTTCATTTTAGCTACTCTGACTGGCATGAGGTGATATCTTAGTGTGGTTTTGATTTGTATTTGCCTGATGAGAAGTGACGTTGAACATCTTTTCATGTGCCTGTTGGCCATCTGGATGTCTTCTTTAGAGAAGTGTCTATTCATATTTTCTGCCCATTTCTTCACTGGATCATTTGTTCTTCGGGTGTGGAGTTTGGTGAGCTCTTTATAGATTTTGGATACTAGCCCTTTGTCTGATATGTCATTTGCAAATGTCTTTTCCCATTCCGTTGGTTGCCTTTTAGTTTTGTTGATAGTTTCCTTTGTGGTGCAGAAGCTTTTTATCCTCATGAGGTCCCAATATTCATTTTTGCTTTTAATTCCTTTGCCTTTGGAAATGCGTCAAGTAAGAAATTGCTGCGGCTGAGGTCAGAGAGGTCTTTTCCTGCTTTCTCCTCTAGAGTTTTGATGGTTTCCTGTCTCACATTCAGGTCCTTTATCCATTTTGAGTTTATTTTTGTGAATGGTGTAAGAAAGTGGTCTAGTTTCATTCTTCTGCATGTTGTTGTCCAGTTCTCCCAGCACCATTTGTTAAAGAGACTGTCTTTTTACCATCGGAAATTCTTTCCTGCTTTGTCAAAGATGAGTTGGCCATACATTTGTGGGTCCAGTTCTGGAGTCTCTATTCTATTCCATTGGTCTATGTGTCTGTTTTTGTGCCAATATGATGCTGTCTTGATGATGACAGCTTTGTAGTAGAGGCTAAGGTCTAGAATTGCGATGCCTCCCGCTTTGGTCTTCTTCAATATAACTTTGGCTATTCGAGGTCTTTTGTGGTTCCATACAAATTTTAGGATTGCTTGTTCTAGCTTCGAGAAGAATGCTGGTGCAATTTTGGTTGGGATGGCATTGCATGTGTAGATAGCTTTGGGTAGTATTGACATTTTAACAATATTTATTCTTCCAATCCATGAGCATGGAATGTTTTTCCATTTCTTTGTATCTTCTTCAATTCCCTTCATAAGCTTTCTATAGTTTTCAGCATACAGATCTTTTACATCTTTGGTTAGGTTTATTCCTAGGTATTTTATGATTCTTGGTGCAATTGTGAATGGGGTCAGTTTCTTTATTTGTCTTTCTGTTGCTTTATTATTAGTGTATAAGAATGCAACTGATTTCTGTACATTGATTTTGTATCCTGCGACTTTGCTGAATTCATGTATCAGTTCTAGGAGACTTTTGGTGGAGTCTGTTGGGTTTTCCATGTATAATATCATGACATCTGCAAAAAGTGAAAGCTTCACTTCATCTTTGCCAATTTTGATGCCTTTGATTTCCTTTTGTTGTCTGACTGCTGATGCTAGGACTTCCAACACTATGTTCAACACAGCGGTGAGAGTGGACATCCCTGTCATGTTCCTGATCTCAGGCGGAAAGCTCTCAGTTTTTCCCCATTGAGGATGATATTAGCTGTGGGCTTTTCATAAATGGCTGTTATGATGTTTAAGTATGTTCCTTCTATCCTGACTTTCTTGAGGGTTTTTATTAAGAAAGGATGCTGAATTTTGTCAAATGCTTTTTCTGCATTGATTGATAAGATCATATGGTTTTTATCTTCTTTTATTAATGTGATGTATTACATTGATTGATTTGCGAATATTGAACCAGTCCTGCAGCCCAGGAATGAATCCCACTTGATCATGGTGAATAATTCTTTTTATATGCTGTTGAATTTGATTTGCTAGTATCTTATTGAGAATTTTTGCATCCATATTCATCATGGATATTGGCCTGTAGTTTTCTTTTTTTGCTGGGTCTCTGTCTGGTTTGGGGATCAAAGTAATGCTGGCTTCATAGAATGAGTCTGGAAGTTTTCCTTCCCTTTCTGTTTTTTGGAATGGCTTGAGAAGGATAGGTATTATCTCTGCTTTAACTGTCTGGTAGAATTTCCCAGGGAAGCCATCTGGTCCTGGACTCTTATTTGTTGGGAGATTTTTGATAACTGATTCAATTTCTTCGCTGGTTATGTGTCTGTTCGTTTTCTATTTCTTCCTGTTTGAGTTTTGGAAGTGCGTGGGTGCTTAGGAATTTGTCCATTTCTTCTAGGTTGTCCAGTTTGTTGGCATATAATTTTTCCTAGTATTCCCTGATAATTGCTTATATTTCTGATGGATTGGTTGTAATAATTCAATTTTCATTCATAATTTTGTCTATTTGGGTCATCTCCCTTTTCTTTTTGAGAAGCCTGGCTAGAGGTTTACCAATTTTGTTTATTTTTTCAAAAAGCCAACGCTTGGTTTCATTGATCTGCTCTACTGTTTTTTAGATTCTATATTGTTTATTTCTGCTCTGAGCTTTATTATTTCTCTTCTTCTGCTGGGTTTGGGATGCCTTTGCTGTCCTGCTTCTAGTTCCTTTAGGTGTGCTGTTAGATTTTGAACTTGGGATTTTTCTTGTTTCTTGAGATAGGCCTGGATTGCTATGTATTTTCCTCTCAGGACTGCCTTTGCTGTATCCCAAAGCATTTGGATTGTTGTATTTTCATTTTCATTTGTTTCCATATATTTTTTAATTTCTTCTCTAATTGCCTGGTTGACCCATTCATTCTTTAGTAGGGTGTTCTTTAACCTCCATGCTTTTGGAGGTTTTCCAGACTTTTTCCTGTGGTTGATTTCAACTTTCATAGCATTGTGGTCTGAAAGTGTGCATGGTATAATCTCAATTCTTGTATACTTATGAAGGGCTGTTTTGTGACCCAGTATGTGATCTGTCTTGGAGAATGTTCTATGTGCCCTTGAGAAGAAAATATATTCTGTTGCTTTGGGATGCAGAGTTCTAAATATATCTGTCAAGTCCATCTGATCCAATGTATCATTCAGGGCACTGGTTTCTTTATTGATCCTGTGTCTAGATGTATCCATTGTTGTAAGTGGGGTGTTAAAGTCCCCTGAAATTACCACATTCTTATCAATAAGGTTGCTTATGTTTGTGATTAATTGTTTTACATGTTTGGGGGCTCCTGTATTCAGTGCATAGACATTTATAATTGTTAGTTCTTCCTGATGGCTAGACCCTGTAATTGTTATATAATGCCCTTCTTCATCTCTTGTTACAGCTTTTAATTAACGTCTAGTTTGACATAAGTATGGCTACTCCAGCTTTCTTTTGACTTCCAGTAGCATGATAGATAGTTCTTCATCCCCTCACTTTCATTCTGAAGGTCCTCTTGTCTAAAATGAGTCTCTTGTAGATAGCAAATAGATGGGTCTTGTTTTTGTTTTTGTTTTTCTTTTTGTTTTTTATCCATTCTGATACACTATGTCTTTTGGTTGGAGCATTTAGTGCATTTACGTTCAGTGTTGTTATTGAAAGATATGGGTTTAGAGTCATTGTGATGTCTGTAGGTTTCATGCTTGTAGTGGTGTCTCTGGTACTTTGTGGTCCTTGCAACATTTCACTCACAGAGTCCCCCTTAGGATCTCTTGAAGGCTGGTTTAATGGTGATGAACTCCTTCAGTTTTTTGTTTGTTTGGGAAAACCTTTATCTCTCCTTCTATTCTGAATGACAGACTTGCTGGATAAAGGAGTCTCAGCTGCATATTTTTTCTGTTCATCACATTGAAGATTTCCTGCCATTCCTTTCTGGTCTTCCAAGTTTCAGTAGATAGGTCTACTACCCTTATGTGTCTACCTTTGTATGTTAGGGCCTGTTTATCCCTAGGTGCTTTCAGAATTCTCTCTTTACCCTTGTATTTTGCCAGTTTCAGTGTGATAGGTCTTACAGAAGATCGATTCAATGTATGTCTGAAGGGAGTTCTCTGTGCCTCTTAGATTTCAATGCCTGTTTCCTTCCCAAGATCAGGGAAGTTCTCGGCTATGATTTGTTCAAGTATACCTTCAGCTCCTTTCTCTCTCTCTTCTTCTTCTGGAATTCCTATGATACGGATATTGTTCCATTTGATTGCATCACTTAGTTGTCTAATTCTCCCCTCATACTCCTGGATTTTTCTATCTCTCTCAGTTTCCTCTTTTTCCATAATTTTATCTTCTAATTCACCTATTCTCTCCTCTGCCTCTTCAATCCGTGCTATAGCTGCCTCCATTTTATTTTGCACCTCATTTATAACATTTTTAATGTTTATTTATTTATTTTTGAGAGAGAGAGAGAGAGAGAGAGAGAGACAGAGCACGAGCAGAGGAGGAGCAGAGAGAGAGGGAGACACAGAATCCGAAACAGGCTCCAGGCTCTGAGCTGTCAGCACAGAGCCCGATGTGGGGCTCGAACTCACAAACCGTGAGATCATGACCCAAGCTGGACGCTCAACTGACTGAGCCACCCAGGCGTCCCTCTAGCATTTTTAAATTCATCATGACTATTTTTTAGTCCCTTGATCTCTGTAGCAATAGATTCTCTGCTGTCCTCTATGCTTTTTTCAAACCCAGTGATTAATTTTATGACTGTTATTCTAAATTCTTGTTCCATTATATTGCTTAAATCAGTTTTGACCAATTCGTTAGCTGTCGCTACTTCCTGGAGATTCTTTTGAGGAGAATTCTTCGTTTCGTCATTTTGGCTAGCTTTGTGTCCCTTATGTGTTTTAGCAGCTTGTGTGCTCTGCACCTACAAGCACTGTTATATTAAAGGAGGGTCACACACTGTCCAGGGCCTGGCTCTTCAGGAGGTGTTTTTTCGGGGATTGTTACTTGCTCTCTGTTGTTGTGACTTTGGTTATTTTATTACCCGACTTGTAGTGATGTTTTGGACCCTCCACCAGGTGTGCTTTGATTTGTTTCTTGGAGTAGCCCTGGAAAGGAAAACAGATAGACAAACAGGAGACAAAAACATGCAAACACAATCAAATAACACAAACAAACAAACACAAAAACCTAAAGACTAAAAACAAAAAAAAAAAAACAAAAACACCGACTACAAGTAAAGAAGAGGATGGAGGCAGTGCTGATGGAGCACATCCAACGAGAGAAATGATGGGGTGGAGGGAAGAAAAAAGAAACCTTGATTAGGCAGAGAGGCTAAAAGGATGACTCCAGAGGGAGGGAAAGGGAAATAAAGAAGGAGGTGGGGACAACGAAACCAAGATAAAATTACCCAGACAGAGAAACCATGTGGCTTGATCATTCCAGAGAGAGAGAAAGGAGTGTCAAGAAGGAGGAGCAGAATATGTATCAAGACAATGGATTAAATATGTCTGTTTAGACAGACCAATACCCAGAGTAACCAGCCTAGGGCACGGAAGAGATAATGAGGAGAAACGGGGGCAGAATATATCTCTATATCCAGAATTGATCTAGAGTTAATCCAGGCAATGCTGCATCGCTGGTCGGGAGGAGCTGTCCGCAGGGTCCGTGGGGCTCCAGTGGATAAGCAGTTACCCAGTGCGAGGGGGCGTGGTTTGGCGTAATCTGAATCCGCCTCCACTGTGGGCCCCAGAGTGATCCCCTGAGTGCCCCCCCCACCCCTCCCTTGGTGGTGGCGGTAGAGGGGGGAATGGTGATTCCCCCGTCTCTTCTCCAAGGAGCCGGACCCGGTAGGCTCTGTTTGAGTCGTCCTCACTGTGCCACGGGCACAGACGGGGGGCGGTCCTCTCTGCGCCAACTCCCCTGACCCTGTGCTTGGCTAGGATTCAAAGTCCCGCTCTGTGCGCTCTAGCACTGGGGAAGCGCCTCTCAGTGCTGCGATATGCGTCCCAGCTGGCTGGCTTTGTCTGTGCCACTGCCGCACTTCAGGGAGGACTGCCTTCTCCTACTGGGGACTGAGCCACCACCCACGGCCGCGAGTCCCCGCGGGGGTGGAAGTGGGCAGGCTTTGTCTTTTCCCACAGTTCTCCTGGGAAACTGCGGCCTTTTCCTCCTGCAGACTGAGCCCTCGGCTCAGCCACTGCGCCCGCCGAGGCGGGGGGGGGGGGGGGGGGGGGGGGGGGGGGACGCAGGCAGGTTCTGTGCTATGGCGCAGCCCTCCAGGGAGGGCTCTGACCCACAACCGCACCCAGACTGAGCCTCTGACCCACAACCGCACCCAGGCTTGGCTCCCCTCCTCCCCAGGTGTGCGAATAGGGAGCCGGCCCCAGTCCCAAGAAAGCCCCTCAGTTAGAGATTGGATCTTTGATCCACTTCTAAAGCTCAACATTTTTATTCTCCCCCTCTGTGTTTTATGTTTTTGGTGTTACATTTTCTATCATTGTGTATCCACTAATTGTTGTAATTATAGTTATTTTTACTACTTTAACCTTCATAACTAGCTTTATAAGTGATCACTCTGCTACCTTTACTATATATTTACTTTTCCAGTGAGATTTATTCTTTCATATGTTTTGTTTCTACTGATTAGTGCCCATCTCAGCTTCAAGAAGTCCCTTTAACATTCCTTGTAACACCGGTTTAAAGGTGATGAACCCCTTTAGCTTTTGTTTGTCTGGAGAACTCTATCTCTCCTTCAATTCAAAACGATAACTTTGCCAGCCAGTGTGTTTTGGGTTGGAAGATTTTTTTTCTTTCATCACTTTGACTGTATCATGCCACTCTGTAAGGTCTCTGCTGAAAAATCTGCTGATGGTCTCGTGGGGGTTCCCTCGTACATAACAAGTTGTTTTTCTGTTACTGCTTTTAATATTCTCTTTTAGTCTTTGCCTTTTGACATCTTTGGGGTTTCTGAAATGTTTTATTCATTTTTTGAGAGAGAAAGAAAGAGAGAGACAGAATGTGAGCAGGGGAGGGGAAGAGAGAGAGGGAGACAGAATCCAAAGCAGGCGCCAGGCTCCGAGCTGTCAGCACGGAGCCCTATGTGGGGCTCGAACTCACAGTGAGATCATGACCTGAGCCAAAGTCGGACACACACCCTGACTGAGCCACCCAGGCACCCCTTTACCTTTTTTTAAAATATATAATTTATTGTCAAATTGGTTTCCATACAACACCCAGTGCTCATCCCAACAAGTGCCCTCCTCAATGCCCATCACTCACTCTCTCCTCTCTCCCCACCCCCATTAACCCTCAGTTTATTTTCAGTATCTAAGAGTCTCTTATGGTTTGCCTCCCTCCCTCTCTGTAACTTTTTTCCCCCTTCCCCTCCCCCATGGTCTTCTGTTAAGTTTCTCAGGATCCACATAAGAGTGAAAACATATGGTATCTGTCTTTCTCTGTGTGACTTACTTCACTCAGCATAACACTCTCCAGTTCCATCCACGTTGCTGCAAATGGCCAGATTTCATTCTTTCTCATTGCCAACCAGTAGTCCATTGTGTATATAAACCACAACTTCTTTATCCATTTGTCACTTTACCTTTTGACATCTTAATTATAATGTATCTTGGTGTGGGTCTCTTTAGTTTAATCTCTTGTGGAACTGTCCGTGCTTCCTGGATCTGGATGTCTGTTTTCTGTCCCAGGTTAGGGACGTTTTCAATTATTTATTTCCTCAAACAAGATTTCTGTTCCTTTCTCTCTTTCTCCTTCTGGGACCCCTATGATACAAATATTAGTCTGTTTGATGTTGTAGTATATGCCACTTAGGCTATCTTAGCTTTTTCTTTTTTTTTTTTTTTTTCTTTTTGCTTCTCTGATGGGGTGAGTTTCACTGATTCGTCTTTGACTTGACTGATCTTTTCTTCTGCATCAACTTGTCTGCTGTTGAAGCCCTCTGGTGTATTTTTCACTCATCTCTGTGACTTGTATTTGGTATCTTCTTATGTTTTCCTGCTCTTTGTTGGAGTTCTCACTGTGTATATCCGTTCTTCTCTCCAGTTTGGTGAGCATTGTTATGACCATTACTTTGAACTCCTTATCAGATAAATTACTTATCTCTGTTTCATTAAAGTTTTTTCCTGAGACTTTATCTTGTCCTTTTATTTGGCAAATATTCCTCTGGTTTTTCATCTTGCTTGACTCTCTATTTGGTTTCTATACAGTAGATAAAAAAGCCACCTCTCCCAGTCTTAACGGAGATAACCCTTGTCATTCAACCCTGCCCCAGCTTTTTGTTGCCTCTCAAACCTTTGTACTTGTCCAGGCAGTCAAGGATGTGCCAAGACCTGTCAGTGTTTCTAAGGGGAGGGTCTCAGCACCTAGATTCAGACTGATTGGAAGCCAGACCCTCAGGCGGCAGCTTTTCAAAATAAGCTTATGCAAGCACAAGCCCCACGGGCCAAGCAATCTGGTAGTATCCCCTGGGCAGCAGTTGCAAAACTCAGGGCTCCAGATGGTTACAAGCTCTCTCCTGGGAGATGAGCTGGAGCAAGGTGGAGGAGGGGAGCCAAGATGGCAGCACAGCGTGTGTTGCTTGAGAGCAGCCCCATAGTGCACTAGGTGTGCGCCAGATCCGAAGTCTGCCCCTCCGGCCAAAGCTCTAGGACAAGCAAAGACGTCTCCTTCACAGAACGAGTGAGGGGTGTGCCTCAGCCTGCTGTCCGCGCAGTGCTGAGGGGGTGGCAGCCTGCCACAAGCGTAAGCCCCACTGGCCACCAGAGCCAGGCAATCTAGACTTGTCCTCTGGCAGCAGCTGCAAAAATCAGGGCACCAGACAAGGGTATGAGCTCCTTTCTGAGTGACGGCAATTATTACTGGTTATCCGGAACCGGGAATGCAAAGTTCCCCTTGCCTCCAGAGCTAGGCAACCAAGAGGTTCCCCTGGGCTGCAGCCACAAAAATCTGGGGACGAGCCATGTGTGAAAGCTCGCTTCCCGGAAGTACTGGAGCCCTGGAGCATGACACTGGGGGAGCTCCAGGATAGCCCACTGGTGCCCCTCCAGCAGAGTGTTCCGGGAGAGATGTGTGTGCTGTTAGATGCCCTCCCCTCAGGACGGTGTTTTCATAGAAGCAAGTGAGCTTCCCTCACTTTAAGTGTGGCTGTCATCTCTCTGACCTGGGCCTTGGGGTGGGGGGCATCCCAGTATGCAGGTTCTTTAAGAGTCATCTCCCAGGTCACTACAGTACTGTGGGTCTTAGGATGTGAGTCCTGCTGGTTTTCAAAGTTAGGTGTTTGGGGGCTCGTTTCTCAGGTGCAGTTCCTAAAAGTTGGCCTTCCCAGTATGGGGTTCACACCTTTCACTCCCCAGGGAGAAGTTCCAGGTTCTGAGTTTTCTCCCAGCTGTGGGTCACCATGTTAGAGGTGGGATTTATGGTCAGATTGTGTCCCAGCCTCTCCTACTCACTTCATTGTGGTTTTCTTGTCATTGCCCAATGTGTAGTCATCTCTCAGCTAGCCTTTAGGATTTTTTTGAAGAGGAAATTGTTCCATCTATGTAGCTATAGACTCAGTGTATCAATGGGGTGAAATCCTCGATGTATCAGGGTTTTCCTGTGTCTCCCTTTTGAACTGGAACCCCAACAAATGCATTCTCAAGTTTATCTGGAAAGCAGAGTGTCCAGAATAGCCTATCCAGTATTGAAGTTGATGAGCAAAGTTGGAAGACGGACATTACTAGGTCTCAAGCCTTCCTATACAGCTGTGGTGATTGACATAGTGTGTGTTGGTGAAAGAATAGACAAGTGGATCAGTGGAACAGAATAGCAAGCCCAGAAATAGACCCACATGAATATAACCAACTGGTCTTTGGCAAAGAAGCACAGCTTGGGTGAAGAAAGGATAGTCTTTTTTAACAAATGATGCTGGACCAGCTAGACATCCCTATGCAAAAAAAGTGAATCTAGACCCAGACCTTACACCTTTCCCTGAAATTAATTCAAAGCGGATCACAGACTTAAAGGTAAAATGCAAACCCACATAACTCCTAGAAGATAACATAGGAGAAAATCTCAGTGACTTTGGGCTTGGTGATGACTTTTGAGCTACGATGACAAAAGCACAATTCACGAAAGAAATCATTGATAAGCTGGACTTCAATGAAATTTAAAACTTCTTACAGGTCTTCTCAGAGACTTCACATTGGAAGATAGCTCGGCAGTTTCTTACCAAACTAAAGATACTCCTCCCTGACATGCAGTCCAGCAGTTGTGCTCCTTGTATTCTCTCAAGGGAGACGAGAACTTAGGGGCATGCAAACACAAGCACACAAATGTTTACAGTAGCTGGACTCATAATTGTCAAAACTTAGAAGCAACGAAGGCGTCCTTCAGCAGGTGAGTGAATAAGTAAACTGTGCTTCAGACAGTGGCATAATATTTGGCACTAAAAAGAAACGAGCTGTCAAGCCATGAAAGGACACGGAGGAACCTTAGATGCATATTACTGAGTGAAAGAAACCAATCTGAAAAGGTTACATACCGTGTGATCCCAACTATATGACATTCTGGAAAAGGCAAAACTAGGGAGACAGTAAAAAGATCAGTGGTTGCCAGGGCCTCTGAGTGGGGAGGAGGAAGGGATAAATTGGTGAATCACAGAGGATTTTTAGGGCGGTGAAACTATTCTGCAGAATACTGTAATGGTGAATATATGTTGTTATATGTTTATCCAGACCAGTAGAATGTAAAACATCTAGATTGAACCCTAATATAAAGTATGGACTTTAGTTAAGAATAATGTTTTTGGGCGTCTCAGTAGCTCAGTCAGTTGAGTATCCAACTCTTGATCTCAGCTCAGGTCATAATCTCATGGTTTGTGGGTTCAAGCCCTTCATTGGGCTAAGCGTGGAGCCTGCTTGGGATTCTCTCTTTCTCTCTCTCTCTGCCCCTCCCCCAATCGTGCATGCTCTCTGTGTCTCTCTGTCAATGAATAAACTTAAAAAAAAAAAAGAATGTATCAATATTGGTTCATCATTTGTAACAAATGTACCACACCAATTGAAGATATTAATAATAGGAGAGACTTGGAGAGGGTACAGGAGGCAGTGGGGAGCCCTGTGTACTTTACGCTGAGTCATTCTGGAAGCCTAAAACTTATCAAAAAAAAAAAAAAGGCCAAGGAAAAGAGAGATTGGTGTCCAGCTAGGCCTTATATATATGGTTATACCTTTCATTCAGTCTTTGACTTAGTTATATGTATTTTCAATAGGCATAGTCTTCCTCACTGAAATCACGTCACCACTGCCTTGTTTACTGATTCCATTGGCATTCCCAATAAAATGAATACAGTGAACCATTAGAGATAATTTTTTGTGTTCTGTTAGGCATAGAGTAACCCCGGTGTACCTGTCGTCTTATGTGTTTTCTTACAATCACTGCAAAGCCTCCTTCCCAGGTGTCCAAAAAAGGCATTTGGTCTCTAGGATGGTGTTTCTGAACTTTCTGGTCTTCTAGTTAAGGTGAGAAAATGTGAATGTGGGGACTGAAGCGTGACAGTGGGTCCCCATAGCAGAGAGTCTGATTGGAGCGTGCTAACACACAATCCTGTTTGAGTCAATTTCCCAAGAAAAGGATTAGTTTCTAAATGGAGAAATAGAGAGTTAATATTGGAAGTAGAGTTAATAATTGATTGTGCCTACGTGAGGAAGCCTCCATAAAATCCCAAATGTGCAGGGTTCCGGACGCTTCCAGGCTGGCAGACACATCCACACCCGGAGGATGACGCATCCCAATTCCATGGGGACAGAAGCTCCTGTGGTTGGGACTCTCCCAGACCTCGTCCTATGTTATCTCTTTACCTGGCTGTTCATCTGGAACCTTTATCAAATCCTTTAATAAACTGACAAATGTAAAAAAAAAAAAAAAGAAACTTTCTGTCTTCCTGTTTAAAAGCTGATGCGATCTTTTTATGTGTCTATGGCTATTTTTAATTCTTACTAATAAATGAATACCTAACTTTCTTTTTTCCTCTGCCTATTGAAGATCTTTCATTACAGACCATTCCAGACTAGACATTACTAGATCTTGCAACTGATAAAGGGTGGAGATTTTTTAAATAAAGTTTCTTTCAAGAGGTGAGACTTAGGTTTTTGGTTTTCATTTGTGTGTTTGTATTTACCCTTGCCTCCCTACCCTCAGAGCTGGAGATAATAGATTGAGAATTTTCCATTTCGTAATAGAGATGTACATTGGAGGAAATTGGTATCTAAATTGGTGAAGCAAGAGGTCAGTGGGCAAGATTCTACGCAACAATTGTACTGTTTTCCCATTAGTGCAAATAGAAATATCCAGAAAAATCTTTAAAATATCATTGCTTTTTAAAATTCCCAAATGTATCTCCTGACTGATGGCGACGTTTGGGAATTTAAACGTAAATATCATTACTGTTTAAAATACCATTACTAAAGGGCAACGCATAATAGAGAAAATACAAGAGGAGTCCAATGTTACAGAGGAATAAACACAGCTGTAGAGTGCATCTCATAGAAGGTTCTGTTGAACTTACTTCTGTTCTGTCAGATCTGGGGACTTAAGGCATGATGTTTTGTTCTTAGTTGTGTTACATCCAAAAGATGTGATCAGTACAGTTGTTTTTTTTTTTTTTTTTTTAAGTTTATTTATTTTTGAGAAACGCAGAACCAGTGCGAGAGGGGAGAGGGGCAGAGAGAGAGGGAGAGAGCAAGGATCCCAGGCTGGCTCTGTGCTGCCTTGCCAGATGCAGGGCTTGAACTTAGAAAACCACAAGATCGTGACCTGAGGTGAAACCAAGACTCAGACGCTTAACCAACTGAGCCACCCAGGCACCCTGATCAGTACAGTTCTTGAATGAGAGCCTTGTTCATGCTGCCAGTGTATCCTCTGAAGCCCCTGGCAGAACACATGTAGACAAACTCTGGATTGACTGAAACCATCCATCCAGTCTTAAAGCCAAGCCTTGATTTTCTGCTTCAAAGGGGAGAACACAGCTGTGAAGCGGGAGCACTGAGAGAGCTGCTAGGTAATGAAAGGTGTTTCTCTCTTCTTGTTTTCTTCATCCTTCTTAAGGATCTCCCACCTGTCCTTCAAAATTCATTTCAGCTGTCACCTCCTCTCTGAAACCTTTCCATGTCCCCAGGTAAAGAATTGGCCTCACCCTTCTCTTTGCAGGTGTAACTCTGTTCCGGCGCTCTTACCATCACACTGAAATTATTTGTGTTCAACCGTGTCCCCCTTTTAAAGGCAAGTTGTTCATCTTTATGGCCCTTGTAGTAGCTCTGGCTTGGCAGGCATGGAATCTCACTGGACGTCTTAAATCGATGAATAAAATAGTGCAGATGATTATTCGGGCCAGGAAACAGATTTCATCCTCATATGACTATGCCTCCAGCCCTACTCATGTTTCCTAATCACAGTCCGGTATCCGGTATGCCTTCCTGAGAGACTGTGGATTTTTCACTGAGAATCTGTCAACACTGCTGAAAAATGTCAGCAAAGAACAGACAACAGCAATACAATAACCGCAAAACTCAGTAACGACAAAAAACAGCAGTGACCGAAATGTTGAGTGAATGACCGCCTAATAACAGATCAATAGTGTTTTCTTTATGGAAGCAGACAAAGATCTATTTATTTAAACAAATAATGTCTCGTAATCCTGAGTGATCTTGGGTTCTGCAGGATTCCCCAGACTGTGTGTAAATGACTCATTGCAATATAACTGTCTCCTGCACCCACTTACTGTGGACAACCCTTCTCTTAAAGTCCCACGAGGCACTGCTTCAGGTCTCGAAATGCCCTTTGCTGATGTCCACACAGGCAGAGCCCCTGAGAACTGGTGACCGGCTGCACTGCTGTGGGGGCCGTTTGTGGAGGCAACACTGACTCACTGGCCAAGGCCTGTCCTCTGAGGCCACCAGTGGCCACCTCCCGCACTGTCAAGGCCAGGCCACACCCTGCCACCTGCAGGGAGCCGCACACAAGTGGAGAGTGTTTCCTGCCCTGCGTGCACCATCCCACCTTTGTCCCTGGAGCACCCCATGGAGACTCCTGTGCTCCCCTCTTGCCGTGGGGGTCATGAAATAGTTTGTGGGGCGAGCCGGTGAGCAGCGAGGAGAGAGAGGAGATCTGGCTCCTCTCCAGGTCTCACCTCTGCCAAAGGAACTCACGTACCACCCTCCTCTTGGCAAGACTTCTAACACCAACAGTCCGAAAATGTCTTTTGGCCACTGTCCTGTCTGGATTCCAGTGTAGTCTCCCAAGGACCTCTGTGACGAACAGAAGGCTTGGTCTGGCCTTACGTTGGAATACATGGATTTGGTACTTGTAGATACGGTAACCTGAACACAAGCAGCAGACAGTCTTGGCCATGGTGTGGCGCCCAGAAGGAGCACAAAACAGACCCGAGAAGACCACTGAGAACCAATCTCTACCTAAGATTGCTCCCTCAGGAGTGAAGAGAGTGTCTGCACATCACCCGCTGGGACTTCTAGAAAATCCACTTTAGACAGTTCTCCCTCTCCCCAGTTCTCCTCAGGGAAGTGGCTGTCTCCAGAGTTTCTCATCACTCTGTGGCTGGAGCAGACTGTCACCCGGCCTAGAGCTGGCTCTCTCAACAGGCTCATGTGCTTTGGTATCAGCAAATTAGGGGCACTGAATTCCTCTTCTGAAAAAAAGAAAAACCAAAAAACTTGGTAAAACGATCCCTGTCTTAAAAATCACTAATCTGTTTCCAGAAACCCCACCACTGAGACTGAAAGCTCTACATTCTTTTTTAATCCCAAATTTCAACAACACCGGGTATGGCGCATCCCATTACCATCTGAGATACCCAGACGGTTTTCACATATAACAAATGCAAATTAACACACGATTGCCTACTAAGCCTGCATAGCTGTCCTGGGCAAAGCACACTGTGGAAGGTTCCAGGGGGAGCTGTGAGTGTCATTCCGTGGTTCCAGGGGCTACCCTTCTGCCCGAGGAAAAAAATGGGGTCTTCGCAGAGTTCTTTCCTCATGGGTACAATCTGCCACTAGATGTTGCTTGTCATTGAAACCATGCCTGGTACAAGGATATATCCATTGTCCCAATCCCAGGTGGTGCTGAGTTGCTTACTAAACACATTCCCTGAGTTTTAGGTCCACTGAGGCACCAGGGGCTCAGTGCTCAGGTATTTGATATCACCTCCATCACCTGGAACCAAATCAGAGGCATCATGTATGATCCAAACTAGAAGGTGGGGGTGGGATTAGGGGTGGGAGGAAGAAGAAGGAAGAAGGAAAGAGGGGGCAGGGGAGGCACGGATCGGGGCTGGGAAACACTCTTATTACCCACCCACTAGGTCCTTATTTGTCACAACTCTGCCCTCAGCAGGCTGAGTCACATGTATGGTACTTCCCCGGCCAGTTCTGCTCCCGCTGTGGTTATGTTATTTGGTCTTGTTTTCCGAACATAGGCATTGCCATCTGTATCTAAATCAGTTCTGCCAGTGTCTAGGATTCACATGGCTCTTGGAGAGGCTTACATTTTAAAAATAACTCCCAGATAGAAACTGCTCCCGCAGTGACGTGCTGCAAGGCACGTCTAATGTTCCACACAGGTTCTGACCCTGCGTCACCACTGGGGCACCTCGGTGGTGATCTCAGCCAGGATACAGGGCAATCAAACACCTCTCCCCTTCTTGGGAAGTATCCAAGGCCGGTAGAATTGTGCCTCCCGAGATTTGGGTCAAACCTGTAAACGTGTGAGGAATCTTCTTAGTCTTTCCCAGGAAGTGACAGATTCGTGCAAAGGTTTGGTTTCCGTATGATATTTGCAGTGTCTTTTTCACAGCGTCTTTTCCCCAAAACTGTAACTCTGGACTCACAGTATTGGCTCTGCATCTTTCTACTTTGAGTGGGATTCCGGGGCTTATCACAGATTGTGCTTGTCACACCCCCAAGCCCCTCCAAGCAGCGGTCCGGCACCTGGGCAGTTGGGAGATTACTCTCTGGACCCAGTTCTAGGTTGGGATCCAAGCCACGGTGTGGTTAGGTACTCGGGACCCAGCTCCGAGCTGCCAGTCTCCCAAACCGCAGGCCCCTTTGCTCCTGCCTTGAAGGCAGCCTCCGCATGGGACAGGACGCGGGAGACACGACACCTAACGCCTGACAGGCACTGCCGAACAACGTCGGTCTTTCTGGAAGGTTTCTTGGGGACGTGTAGAGAGCATGACGGTGAGGTGGGGATTTCCACCATAGGGCACATGAGAGACTTCTGGAAAACCTGTTTCTCTTCCCACAAAGTATCACTTGTCACGAGAGCTGTCCCTAGCTCCTCTGCCCTCTGCCCCTGGAAACTCCCTTGTCACTTTCACTGCTTGCTCGCTGTTCTCCTACGTTAGCCAAGCTTCTCTCAGCCCTTCCACGCCCTTCAAATTATTGGTGTCATTTGCACCAGGAATCTGTGTTGATGACCTTTTCTTGCGCCGGCCCAGCCTTCTACATTTTCTCCACCTCTAACGCTGTCAGAGAGGACAAGACATGAGCGGAGAGTCTCCTCTGGAAGACTCGTTAGGGGAGTGAGGATGAGGCCCCTGATGGTCAGCATTTCTGTCCCTGTCACACAGTTGAACTACACTTCTGGGGCCTAGTTGAGGGCTTGTCATGAGCTTTTCTTTCCTACGGGCTGCTCAGTCTCTCTTGCTCTGGGTGGCTGATGGGAAGTAACATTTCTGCCCCAGATTGGCGAAAGAAACCTGGTGCACTTAGCAGCCCTCAGCTTGCCCTCTGCCTGGTGAGTTTCCGACAGGTAAAGGAGGCAATCAGCGTGTTAGATGCACTCTGGAAGCTCCCGCCTTCCTGCTTTCCAGAGGGATGTGCGCGGGATGGAGGCGTCAGAAACCACGCTCCTTGAGAAGTGGAACTGAACATGTGACACGGGAGCAGACAACAGTGTTTGCAGTCCTGAGGCCAGAGCCCGGGTAGGAAATGTGCAAATGTGGAGTCCCGTGTATCAGTTCATGCAGCCAGGGTGCTGGAGGAACCCGTTTCATAAGGGCCCTCTGGGACCCATTCGGGGCATCTCTGTGGAGGTGTGCTTTGATCAGTACTTCAAGGAAACAATAATGTGTTTTGAAAGAAAGAGATAGAAATTGGGTTTCAGGGGTAGCTGCACCCCGCTCCCCCCCCCCCACCTGAATGCTTGATGTAAAATCTCAGCACCTCACAGAACGACTGACATGCAGTTGGGTGTGTGTGTGGGGGGGGTGATCACCAAGGGAAGTGATTAGTACCTGGGATTCCACGTGGCGAGCTGAGTGTTCACACCTGCTCCTGGAGCTGATCGAGTCTTGTGAGGGACACAGGAAGAGACGTTCCAGGAGGGGCTTTGGGTAACTGTGCCAATGCCAAGCAAGCTTCTAGATTAAACGTGCTACCTGTGTATTTTCCCTCAGAGGGATACAGACCCTTCCTTGCCCTAGTGTGTAACTACTGGATTCTTCATTTTCTGGATTTCAAGGCAAGAATTTTAACAAGGAGTGATATTGGAGATGTCAGTATGAGAGACAGAAGTGACGGAAAGCTTGACCAGGGTGGTGGGGTCGGGTGAGGTTCGGAGGAGGGAGCGGAGGGAGGTAGGTAAGAAAGACTGAATGGCCCATTTAGAAACCCAGTACTACAGGCTGCTTACAATTTCCTCCTGGTTCCTTCTAGAGTATTAGTGTTTGTGCCATAGGAGTACAACTACTTCTTTATTGAGAGAGTAAGAATAGAGTGCTGATGTAGATGTTTGTCAGCCGTTGCTTTCTTTACCATATTCTAATTATCTCGACTATTTCAAGTGTTGATAAGGTGATTGATGATATTCGCATCTCATCGCATATAATAATTTTAGATGCAATTATAAAGTGTCATGGGATTGCCCATACGTAAGGAAGAAGGAAAATAATGAATGCACTGCTGGTTGTTAGAGTCTGTGCGTGCGTGTGTGTGTATCTCAAAAATGCACACACTATCAGCTGATGTGTGGCCAGTTTTCAAGGAGAAATGTTATTGCGTGGTTACAGACTTGTCAGCAACTCATTTTTCCTTTTCTTTCTACTTCCTGATTTCCTTGTTTTCATAGGGAACACAACACTTTCCCTTCAGGGTGATATCCCCCTCCTTGCCGCATCCTTACACCACATAGAGGAAAACATACATCCACGCCTGTATCTGTGTCTGTACCTGTACCCACACCCTCACTTCAGCCATGACTGTGTCTGTTCTTGCTGCCGTGGCTCACAATAAAAACTGTGTTTTCAAAGATGGGAATGCTACTTTTATCTTCTCAGATTCCTAAATTAATCATCTTGCCCACCTCACCTCTTTCAAACAACCTTGGATATCGATTGTTCATTCTTTTTTTTTTTTTTTAATTTTTTTTTTCAACGTGTTTTATTTATTTTTGGGACAGAGAGAGACAGAGCATGAACGGGGGAGGGGCAGAGAGAGAGGGAGACACAGAATCGGAAGCAGGCTCCAGGCTCTGAGCCGTCAGCCCAGAGCCGGACGCGGGGCTTGAACTCACAGACCGTGAGATCGTGACCTGAGCCGAAGTCGGACGCTTAACCGACTGAGCCACCCAGGCGCCCCTCGATTGTTCATTCTTGAGAGCGTGCCCGGCAAAGGACTAAGAGGGCAAGATCTGGAGACAAGAGCTTGAGGCCGGGGATTAAAGCCAGTGAGTCTCAACAGCAGTGTGGCAATAAATGAAGACCCACCGAGCGAGAAAAGCAAAGGCTGTTATGCAGACCTTACAACAGCCACGGGGTCAGCCACCATCACTTGCATTTTGGTAGAGACTCAAAGATAGCAGAGGAGTGGGAAAGCTGTGTGGTGCACAAAATGGAAGTTTCCAGGTCTGCCCTGAATGGACGCTGTCATCCTGGGGTGGCTGGAGGTGAGCTAAGCCTTAGAGGGACATCCTACGTGACTGGTTAGGACTGCATATTTGGCTTTCTCTGGTTGGCCCCGAATTGGAAGCAGGAACGAAAGTTAAGGAAGCCGTCAGTTATTAACGTTCTGGCCATTTGGGGCTGTTACAGGCATTACCTGGCCCCCTGGATTGTTACTAGAGACAGCAGCCTGACTTCCTAAGTCTGACTACTAGCAGGCGGGCTTCCTAGCCTGTTCCTTGTACATAGGGGTCGGTTTCCTGAACAGGTCCCTGCAGGTAGTGGGTCAGAGTTTTATTTTGTATGCACGGTCTAGTCACTGTCCATTTTTACATTCAGTCTCTTGGCGGTGCTGCAAGGCACCAGAGCTAGAGCTTGGCTGTAAAGCCAACAGCAGGGAGAGCTGAAAGTTCTGAAGGCACAGAGACTCAGCCTGGATCATTTGCCAGTTCACGTCACCTTGTGTGTCTGCAACCAGAGCACCGTTGGGGCTTGAGTATTGGGGTCAGGGCCTCCCACGGCCTCTCCCGTCCTAGACGATTGCTGGTGATGCTAGGCAGGGGCTGCTGTCTCTGAGCCCCACCCCCATGCTGTAGGCCTGGGCACCTTCTGAATCACTGCGGTGGCAGCAGAAAGGGAGCACTCCCCTCCCTTGGGCTGTAATTGTTCTGTAATTTATTCAGAAAGAGGGCACCGTGTACTCACAGTGCCAGACCAGAGTGTCTAGAAAATATCTGCAGACTGCGAGCGTGTTAAACGTGACTGCCAACCTTCCTGTCTGTCTGAATGAGGTTGGCCTGACAGTCCAGCTCCCTGAAAATGAGACAGTGAGCTGGGAAGGCCGTTTTTCTTCTTCTTTTCTTGTTATGATGTGGCCTAAGTCTTCTCCCTTCCACATCAAACCCTAGGGTTCCAAGCCTTTGAATAATAAAAGCAAAGATCCTTTTGGCATTAGAGATGGAGAGTGTGATCAGATGGCTAATTAAAGAGCAGTTGTGAAGGAGCTGACTAAAGGCCTCTCGAAGAGGCACCTGGTGGCTCAGTCGGTTGAGCATGCGACTTCATCTCACCGTTCATGGGTTCGACCTCTGCGTTGGGCTCTGTGCTGACAGCTCAGAGCCTGGAGCCTGCTTCGGATTCTGTGTCTCCCTCTTTCTCTGCCCTTCCCCCGCTCACACTCAGTCTCTCTCTCTCAAAAATAAATAAACATTAAAAAAAATTTTTTAAATAAATAAAGTCTCATTTTATAGGTGACTGAACAGAAAACAAAGTGAAGAGATGATCAAGTTGAAAACCCATCTTAAATTTCATTGTCCCCAGGAAATTTGTCGCACAGCCCTGGTCTGAGTGGTGTTCCCTGGTTACACCAACCCCAACCCCTGGTTTCTGTACCTCATGTGAAAGGACTTGCCTGGCGAATGGTGATGATATCCCTGCCACTCTCCTCCCTTACTCTGTAAGCAGCTTGGAGGCAGGGACGACCTTGTACCTCTGCGTCCCCAGCACCTGTCACTGGACCTGCCCAGAGCAAGGACTTGCAAGGGAACGTTGCCGTTTGGGAATATTAGCGAGAATGTTCCTAGTATCACCATTGCTGTGTCCCTTTCCTTTAATGATTAGGCAAAGTTTTTTTTAAAAAAATTTTAGCCTACCATGCATGAACCATTCATAAAAAGTTACCAAATGATATAATATTATCTCATCCCTGTGAGGCATTTGGGTCTGAGCACAGGATCAGGCTATGCTGATAGATTCAGGTAAACAGAATTTGTGCCCAGTGAAGTTTCTACGTGAAGGAGCAGTTGTGAAGTAGTGAGATGTTTGGATGGCGTGGGTGACAGGGAGAGTTTCTAGCACAGCCATCATGGCAGCATCTGAGAGAAGAGCGAACAAAGATTATGGAACTTGGGGGATTAGGACAACCTTGAACATGTTGAATTGGGAGTGCCCATCAGACATCTAAGTGGGGCTCAGGAGAAAGGTTCTCACTGAAAATATGGATTTGGGGGTCAGCAGCACAGGAATGTAATTGAAATCTCAGAATGAATGCTTCTGTCCAGGTGCAGTGATTGGTAGTAGAAAGACTAAGACCATGCCCTGGGAAACATACACATAACAGACAAGAAAAGAAAATGGCCACGAGTACAGAGAAGTATCTAGAAAAGTGGGAGGAGGTAAGGGTAGGAGCCAGGAGACAGAATGTTTAGAGATTGTACAGGAAGAGTCTCGGAGTCATGATTCTAAGAATCTCGTAGGTCAACCCTGACCTTTATGAAAAGCTACTTATATAGGTAGTTGGTTTCTGTGGGAAAGAGAAGTGAATGTCTTCCAGTTTTAAGCCAGAGGACCTTTCCAAAAGCCCAGCATACTGAACAATATAGATGACAGTTTTTAGATAGACAAATACAAGTTTTCTTTGTGTGCGAAATAATAATAAAAAATAATAGCAATCACCTGTACTTCCAAGGTAAATGCCAGTGAAATAAAATCCTGTCTCTTTTTCAGAACAGAGACCATTGTACAAAATAACCAGAACCATTTCTATAAACATAAGGTTGGCCCAGCTGTTTTGTAAGATCCCACTGGCTCATGACACCCGCAGTGCCTATAAAAGTTGTGTTTCCTCAGTTCAGCTCAGAGACTGAGTGAAGTTTGTATGGGAGCATCACTTCGTATGGGAAGAAGGCTCACCTAGAATAAAGCCTGTCGACTCATTGTTTCCTGTTCTGTTACAAGATAGCCATGTAGGAGAGAGGTGGCAGATGGCTCTGGTGGAGGCACAAGTCTCCTGTGTCAGGAGGCAAGGAAGGAAAGTACGGAGGAGGGCGCAGGTAGGTAGGTAGTATGAAGTTCAGGGATTCTTTTCTTGAGAGCTTCCATTTTCTCTGAAGTAGAAGGGGAGGTAATTTGCTGAGTGAGAATGGGAAGGAATGCCTGAAGAGAATCTCCAGGGTTTGAATTTTTTGTTTTGTTTTGTTTGTTTTGGTGGGGGACAGGAGGAAAAGTTTACCAGGGAATACGGGATCTCTAGGTGGTTAATTTGGAGTGGGACCACTTTAGACATACCTTTTTAAATCAGAGCTATTCTTTTTCCTTTCATCTGAAAGATCTGAATTTTATCTCCTATTTTTGCAAATAATAGTCACGTGTGTTTCTGTTTAAGAATAGCGCTTCTGCCAAGGCAGCTGTGGCTTAGAGGAGTGGCTTCTTTCTGATGGTTCAGGTTGCTTTTCTTTTTTATTTATTTATTATTTTTTTAGATGTACATCCAAGTTAGTTAGCATATAGTGCAATGATGATTTCAGGAGTAGATTCCAGTGATTTATCCCCTGTGTATAACACCTAGTCCTCATCCCAAGTGTCCTCCTAAATGCCCCTTACCCGTTTAGCCCATCCCCCTACCCACAACCCCTCCGGCAACCCTCAGTTTGTTCTCTATATTTAAGAGTCTCTTATGTTTTGTCCCCCCTCCCTGTTTTTATTTTGTTTTTGCTTCCCTTCCCTTATGTTCATCTGTTTTGTATCTTAAATTCCACATGAGTGAAGTCATATGACATTTGTCTTTCTCAGACTGACTTATTTTAACTCGCATAATAACATTCTAACTCCATCCATGTCATTGCAAGTGGCAAGATTTCATTCTTTTTGATAGCTGAGTAATACTCCATTGTGTGTGTGTGTGTGTGTGTGTGTGTGTGTGTGTGTGTATGCAACACATCTTTATCCATTCATCTGTTGATGGACATTTTGGCTCTTTCCATACTTTGGCTGTTGTCAATAGCACTGCTATGAACATTGGGGTGCATGTGCCCCTTCAAATCTGTATTTTTGTATCCTTTAGGTAAATACCTAATAGTGCAATTGCTAGATCGTAGGGTAGTTCTGTTTTTAATTTTTTGAGGAACCTCCATACTCTTTTCCAGAGTGGCTGCACCAGTTTGCATTCCACCAGCAGTGCAAAAGAGACACTCTTTCTCCGCATCCTCGCCAACATCTGTTGTTCCCTGAGTTGTTAATTTTAGCCATTCTGACAGGTGTGAGGTGGTATTTCATTGTGGTTTTGATTTGTATTTCCCTGGTGACGAGTGACGTTGAACATTTTTTTCATGTGTCTGTTAGCCATTTGGATGTCTTCTTTGGAGAAATGTCTATTCATGTCTTTTGCCCATTTCTTTACTGGATTATTTGTTTTTTTGGGTGTTGAGTTTGATAAGTTCTTTATAGATTTGGGATACTAACCCTTTATCTGATACGTCATTTGCAAGTATCTTCTCCCATTCCGTCGGTTGCCTTTTAGTTTTGCTGATTGTTTCCTTCGCTGTGCAGAAGCTTTTTATCTTGATGAGGTCCCAATAGTTCATTTTTGCTTTTGTTTCCCTTGCCTCCGGAGATGTGTTGAGTAAGAAGTTGCTGCAGCCGAGGTCAAAGAGGTTTTTGCCTGCTTTCTCCTCTAGGATTTTGATGGCTTCCTGTCTTACATTTAGTTCTTTCATCCATTTTGAGTTTATTTTTGTGTCAGTTGCAAAAAGGGGTCCAGGTTCGTTCTTCTGCATGTCGCTGTCCAGTTTTCCCAGCACCATTTGCTGAAGAGACTATCTTTATTCCATTGGATATTCTTTCCTGCTTTGTCAAAGATTAGTTGGCCATATGTTTGTGGTCCATTTCTCGGTTCTTTATTCTGTTCTGATCTAAGTGTCTGTTTTTGTGCCACTACCATACTTTCTTGATGATTATAGCTTTTATAATATATCTCAAAGTCTGGGATTGTGATGCCTCAAGCTTTGGTTTTCTTTTTCAGGATTGCTTTGGCTATTCAGGGTCTTTTCTGTTTCCATACAAATTTTAGGATTGTTTATTCTAGCTCTGTGAAGAATGCTGGTGTTATTTTAATAAGAATTGCATTGAATATGTAGATTGGGTAGTATTGACATTTTAACAGTATTTGTTATTCCAATCCATGAGCATGGAATGTTTTTCATTTTTTTTGTGTGTCTTCTTTAATTTCTTTCATAAGCTTTCTATAGTTTTCAGTGTATAGATTTTTTTACCTCTTTGGTTAGGTTTATTCCTAAGTATTTTATGGTTTTTGATACAATTGTAAATGGGATCAATTCCTTGATTTCTCTTTCCTGTTCATTATTGGTATAGAGAAATGCAACCGATTTCTGTGCATTGATTTTATATCCTGCAACTTTGCTGAATTCATGGATCAGTTCTAGCAGTTTTTTGGTGGAATCTTTTGGGTTTTCTATACAGAGTATCATGTTGTTGCGAAGAATGATAGTTTGACTTCCTCCTTGCCAATTTGGATGCCTTTTATTCCTTTGTGTTGTCTGATTGCTGAGGCAAGGACTTCCAGCACTATGTTAAAAAACAGTGGTGAGAGTGGGCATCCCAGTCATGTTCCTGGCTGTAGGGGGAAAGCTCTCAGTTTTCTCCTATCAAGGATGATATTAATGATGGGTCTTTTGTACATGGCTTTTATGATCTTGAGGTATGATCCTTTTACTCCTATTTTCTTGAGGGTTTTTATAAAGAAAGGATGCTGTATTTTGTCAAATGCTTTCTCTGCATCTATTGAGAGGATCGTGTGGTTCTTGTCTTTCTTTTATTAATGTGATGTATCACAGTGATTGATTTGCAGATTTGAGCCAGCTGTGCACATGATGCTTTTCTTATTTTGAGCACCTGCCCAGACACATGGGTAGTCCATCATGCTGCACAGCCTGGTGCCTCTCCTCTTGCAAGAACTCCCAAGAGATCATATCTCAATGATTGTGCATACTGTCTGTACCCACAAGCAATATGGCAGTTTCCTCCATCTTTAGGGGCCATCATTGACTGCCATGATTTCCCTTCCCTGTACACCAGTGTGTGGCACTACAGATGAGCCATGAATGCCTCAAGAGAATTCCATCCTTATCATTTGCTAACCCAAAAACCTCTGTCACTTCACCTTGATTCCTTTCTCAAAGGTGCTCAATATTTCTATGGCCTCACAGACTGCTCTGTTGGCTTCCATCTGGAATCTCACCACTGATGTCTCTTGTTGCCTGATCCTTTGTGGTGCAGGAGACCATTTAAGTGTGAGAAGTCTTGTCCATGAGGCCACACTTCTCTTTTTATTGTAAGGATTCTTTGTAGAGCTCACTTCCCAGGCATTATTGCTTGAATTAAAATAAATACTTATCACCTGTTTTTCACCTTGTAGAGTCCACTATCCCCCAAAGCAGAGAATATCACCAGATCACCAGAAGACATAATCCAGCCCTCTTCAATACTACCTATCCTATTAGCTATTAGCTGGGAGCTGATGACTTTGGCATACTATGTAGATTTTAGCTTGGTGCCTTCATTTTGGGGCTGCTCAGAAGAAACAGGGACATTCTTACTTTGTACATTCTACATCTGGCTTTCAATGACTGCCAGGGACGTCACCTTCATTGATCTCCAGGTTTCTCCTTCTCCAATTACAGAGTGAGGCATTCTGTGCGAATTTGGCACATAGGCAATAACAACAGCCATTAAGAAGCAAATGCTTAAATATTTATGTGTATAGTCTGTTTGTTCATTCATTAAACATGTCTTGAGCCTCCTTTGACATTTCAGCAAGAAGAAGGTGAATGGAATGTGGTCTGTCCCTGAAAGGGGGAGATGCCATCTTGACATTATCTATACCATTTGGCAGAAGCCAGGGTAGCAAGCCATCCTTTGATTTAGAGTGACAGGACAGCATCACAGTGTACGGGTGTGGGGACTGAACTTGACCATGAAGAATTAAGAAGAATTAAGAGGCAAAAGGTCTGGGGAAGACCGTGGGGATTGGACAGTGTGCAGGGAGGCACAGGAGTGGAGCATCAGGAGCCGAGTTGGGGAGGCTGTGTGGGGTTACATTGTTTAGTGGCTTGAAGTTCATGGTAAGGAATTTGGTATTTTGTGCAAGCAAATGAGCACCACTTAAATATTTTTAAAGCAGAAAGTGATAAAATTAGACTTGTATTGACAGTGTTGTGGTTCTTTTATATTTTACTGGTGTTGTTTATGTACTTGCGTGCTGTCCGCATTGATCTTACATCAGTTAGCAGTGGAAGCTAGATATGCGTGACTTGATTTCTACAAGGCTTAGTAAAGTGTCAAACACTGATCTTTGGTTTATTGTTTGATGATTACTCCTGGAACTAGATGATCCTTCAGGTTCCTTTCAGCTCAGAAATTCTGTAAATCTAAGACATTAACTGTTCATTACTATATTAGGGTTCTTCAGAACCAGTAGAAGAGAGAGAGAGAGAGATGAGATGAGATGGAGAGATAGATAAAAAAATTTATTTTAAAGAATTGGCTCATGGGATTGTAGAAGATAACATGTCCAAAATCTGCAGAGTAATCCAGCAGGCTGGAGACAAAAGAAAAAAAAAAAGAAAGAAAAGAAAAAAAAAGAAAGAGAGAGAGAGAGAGAGAGAGAGAGAGATGATGCTGCTGCAGCTCAAGTCCAAAAGCTGTCAGCTGGCAGAATTACTTTTTGCTCAGGGAGGTGAGTCTTTTCTAATTAAACCTTCAACTGATTAGGTGAGACCCACACACATTATGGAGGACAATCTGCCTTACTCAGCCTCTCCATCTAAATGTTAATATCATCCCAAAACACCCTCCCAGAAACACCCAGAATAATATTTGACCAAATATCTGGGCACCGTGGCCCAGCCAAATTGACATATAAAATCAGCTATTGTAACTTACCTGAGTGTGAAGGTAACAAGGCAATGATGCTATGTGGATTTCATTTTGTATAAAAAATAAAATACATATGTTTTGAGATTTAACCAGAGGTTTTTGGTGGTACATTGTTCATTTCTGTTTAGTATTGTAGGTGAATGAAATATATAGTTGTGGGTACATTTCTGTTGACTTCTTCCACCATGCTGCACTCAGAGAGCACAGAACGATGCTGATAGAATGTATGTATGATCTGAATGATGATGATAACAGTGTTGTCCTTGCCATTTTGAAAATCGTTCAAAGAACAGGCAGTATCAACGGTGAATGCGGAGAACCTTCACTTTAAAAATGACATGTAGGGGCGCCTGGGTGGCTCAGTCGGTTGAGCGTCCGACTTCGGCTCAGGTCACGATCTCCCAGCTCGTCAGTTCAAGCCCCGTGTCGGGCTCTGTGCTGAGAGCTCGGAGCCTGGAGCCTGCTTCAGATTCCGTGTCTCCCTCTCTCTCTGCCCCTACCCCACTCGCATTCTGTCTCTGTCTCTCTCAAAAATAAATAAACATTAAAAATAAATAAATAAATAAAAATGACATGTAACTGGTGAGCTCTTTGCAGCCTCTCATAAACACACTAAAATGCTTGTAATAATTGAGAAAGAGAACGTTTATCTTAATCGTGAAGTTTAACACCTATAGTCAAGCTGTTGCCATTATGTTTGATGCAGAAATGAACGTATCCTTAAAAAGTATGAATTAGCAAAACTAACTCAAAATAAAGCTGACAACTTAAGCAGAGAAAAACCTATGAAGGATTTGGAGGAAAAGCCAAGCAAATTTTTTCTTTCTCTGATGGTTTTTTTAGTATTGAACTTTACTTTTTAGTATTGAACTTAATATTTTATGCATACTATTGAATTTCCATGGTTCGTTCAGCACAGAGAATTCACAAGCTTAATTTGATTTCAGGAACCCATTGTGGAAGCTGTGTTCATGAAACTATTTGGAAAATTTTGCTATCAATAAAATTGTACTATGAATATAAATAGGGTGATCATAAATAAAATGCTAGGAAATTAAATTCAGTGGTAAATTATAAAATAATTCAGGGATAGTTTAATGTTAGGCAGTCTGTTAAGTCATCACTTTAATTGGTCCAACAAAAAATCATATAATTTCCATATATTGCCTAACAGTGAGTAAAGTTTAACATTTATTCAAGATTTTTGTAAGTCTTTAGAAAATTAGGAATGTAATGATGTGTTCTTCCTATGGTAAAGAGTTTTATCCTGGGACACCTGGGTGACCTGGTTGATTAAGCACCCAACTTCGACTCAGGTCATGATGTCACGCAGTTTGTGAGTTTGAGCCCGCGTCAGGCTCCATTCTGACAGCTCGGAGCCTGGAGCCTGTTTCAGATTCTGTGTCTCCTTCTCTCTCTGCCCCTCGCCTGCTTGCACTCTGTCTGTCTCTCTCTCTCTCTCTCTCTCTCTCTCTCAAAAATAAACATTTTTAAAAAAGGGCTTTATCTTGATCCAGTAATCCACATCTTACTTAACAATGAAATACTAGAGTTGTTTCCATTAAGATCAGGAGTAAGTCAAGAATATTTTCTAGGATTAAATGATTATTTAACACTGTTTGAGAACTTCTGGCCAATGAAATTGTGTATAAAATAGAAATGAATAACTCTGAAAAGAAAGAAGAAAAAATTAATTTTCTTGTCGTTTGCACAATAATATGTCTAAAAACCAGATGGGCACCTGGGTGGCTCAGTTGGTTAAGTGTCTGACTCTTGATTTTGGCTCAAGTCATGATCTCATGGTTCATGAGATTGAACCCTGCATCGGGCTCTGTGCTGACAGTGCAGAGCCTGCTTGGGGTTCTCTTTCTCCCTTCCTCTCTGCCCTTCCCCCACTCATGCTTGCTCACTCTCTCCCCCTCAAAATAAATAAACATTAAAAGAAATCATAAAATAAAACAAAAAACAGAAAGTCCACCAAAAATTGCTTATAAGGATTAAATGAGTTAGCTGAAAGGGCAAGACATAAGATAAATATATAAACCCAGTAGTTTTTCTTTATATTAATGATAACTTATTACATGGCATCATGGAAATATATTTCTTTTATCAAAGCAACAATGAAAAAAATTCATCATATATCTAGAAATGTTTTACAAAAGAATAGTTTTTCAAAAAGATTTTGATCTTGAGGCACCTGGGTGGCTCAGTTGGTTAAGCGTCTGACTTAATTTCAGCTCAGGTCATGGATTTCACAGTTCGTGAGTTCCAGCCCCATGTCGGCTGCTCTGTGCTGGTGGCAGGGAGCTTGCTTAGGATTCTCTCTCCCTCTCTCCCTCCCAAAATAAATAAATAAACATTAAACATTTTTTTCTGATTTCACTTCTAGGTAGAATCTTGAAGAAAAAAAAATCTCAGAGAGCAGATTGGTGGTTGCTAGACAGGAGGTAGGGGAGTGGGTGAGATAGGTTGAAGGGGGTGGGATCAAAGGTATAAACTTCCAGTTATAAAATACATAAGTCTTGGGGACATAATGTACAATGTGGTGACTGTAGTTAATAACACTGTATTGTATATTTGAAAGTTGCTGAGAGTAGACCTTAAACAGTTCTCATCACGAGAAAAACAATTATACCTGTGTATGGTGACTGATGTTAAGTAGATTTATTGTGGTGTTCATTTCATAATATATACAGATAATGCATAATTCTGTCGTACCCATGAAACAAATATAATATGTCAGTTATATGTCAATGTAAAAAAATTCCTGAAAGCGATAAGAGACATTTTCAGTAATTGCCCCTTTATATACATACATTTATGTAAAAGCTTCTTACAAGAAGCTTTTGTAAATAAATAAGAAAAATATTCATAACCTGATAGAAAAGCTATACAAAAGCCATAAAAAAAGAATTCGCCAAAGAAACATGAAGGCTTAATAAATGTAAGAAAAATGTTCACCCTATTAATCAGAAAAAATAAAAATGAAAAGAAGATGCCTGTCAAATTGCTATAAATTTAGATAATTTAAATCGTAATACTTGATATTGCTGAAGGTAAAGTAAGAGGAACATTCTGTTACGCTGCCAGGGGAATTATAAATTGGGACTACTTCTCGGGAAGGAATTTGGCAATGGAAGTTAAGAACTTTGAAAATTTTCTAACCTGTGATCCGTCATAACCACTTCTAGCAATCTACCCTAAAGAAATAGTGAAGGATAAAGCCAAAGAGTTATGTATAAAGTTTTAACTCTAATATTTATGACAAAGAAAGCTGGAACTAACTGAATATACAACAAAGGAGAAATTATGCAATGAATTGAGATACATGCAGAAATGAAATGTGCAGCCATTATAACTAGGCTTCTAGGGAATATCAGTAGAAATGGAAATTCATATAATTAAACTAAAAATTGCTATATAGGGGGACCTGGGTGGCTCTGTCGGCTAAGCTCCAGACTTCGGCTCGGGTCATGATCTCATGGTTCGTGGTTTTGAGCCCCGTGGTGGGCTCTGTGCTGACAGGTCAGAGCCTGGAACCTGCTTCAGTTTCTGTGTCTCCCTCTCTCTCTGCCCCTCCCCTGCTCATGCTCTGTCTCTCTCTCAAAAATAAACATTAACAAAATTTTAAACCATATATAAATAGTACATAAACTGAAGCTGTTAAAAAATGTATGTGCAATTAAAATATTAACTCCTTATTTTTTTTAATATGAAATTTATTGTCAAATTGGTTTCCATACAACACCCAGTGCTCATCCCAAAAGGTGCCCTCCTCGATACCCATCACCCATCCTCCCCTCCCTCTCACCTCCCATCAACCCTCAGTTTGTTCTCAGTTTTTAAGAGTCTCTTATGCTTTGTCTCTCTCCCTCTCTAACTTCTTTTTTTTTTCTTCCCCTCTCCCATGGACTTCTGTTAAGTTTCTCAGGATCTACATAAGAGTGAAACCATATGGTATCTGTCTTTCTCTGTATTACTTATTTCACTTAGCATACACTCTCCAGTTCCATCCACGTTGCTACAAAGGGCCATATTTCATTCTTTCTCATTGCCACGTAGTATTGCATTGTGTATATAAATCAGTTTCTTTATCCATTCATCAGTTGATGGACATTTAGGCTCTTTCCATAATTTGGCTATTGTTGAGAGTGCTGCTATAAACATTTAGGTACAAGTGCCCCTATGCATCAGTACTCCTGTATCCCTTGGGTAAATTCCTAGCAGTGCTACTGCTGGGTCATAGGGTAGGTCTATTTTTAATTTTTCGAGGGACCTCCACACTGTTTTCCAGAGCGGCTGCACCAGTTTGCATTCCCACCAACAGTGCAAGAGGGTTCCCGTTTCTCCACATCCTCTCCAGCATCTATAGTCTCCTGATTTGTTCATTTTGGCCACTCTGACTGGTATGAGGCGATATCTGAGGGTGGTTTTGATTTGTATTTCCCTGATGAGGAGCGACGTTGAGCATCTTTTCATGTGCCTGTTGGCCATCCGGATGTCTTCTTTAGAGAAGTGTCTATTCATGTTTTCTTCCCATTTCTTCACTGGGTTATTTGTTTTTTGGGTGTGGAGTTTGGTGAGCTCTTTATACATTTTGGAAACTAGCCCTTTGTCCGATATGTCATTTGCAAATATCGTTTCCCATTCTGTTGGTTGCCTTTTAGTTTTGTTGATTGTTTCCTTTGCTGTGCAGAAGCTTTTTATCTTCATGAGGTCCCAATAGTTTATTTTTGCTTTTAATTCCCTTGCCTCTGGGGATGTGTCAAGTAAGAAATTGCTGCGGCTGAGGTCAAAGAGGTTTTTTCCTGCTTTCTCCTCTAGGGTAGTGATGGTTTCCTGTCTCACATTCAGGTCCTTTATCCATGAAGCCAGCATTACTTTGATTTCTAAACCAGACAGAGACCCAGTAAAGAAAGAGAACTACAGCCCAATATCCCTGATGAATATGGATGCAAAAATTCTCAATAAGATACTAGCAAATCGAATTCAACAGCATATAAAGAGAATTATTCACCATGATCAAGTGGGATTCATTCCTGGGATGCAGGGCTGGTTCAACGTTCGCAAATCAATCAATGTGATACATCACATTAAGAAAAGAAAAGATAAGAATCATATGATCCTGTCAATCGATGCAGAAAAAGCATTTGACAAAATTCAGCATCCTTTCTTAATAAAAACCCTCGAGAAAGTCAGGATAGAAGGAACATACTTAAACATCATAAAAAAGCCATTTATGAAAAGCCCACAGCTAACACCATCCTCAATGCGGAAAAACTGAGAGCTTTCTCCCTGAGATCAGGAACACGACAGGGATGTCCACTCTCACTGCTGTTGTTTAACATAGTGTTGGAAGTGCTAGCATCAGCAATCAGACAACAAAAGGAAACCAAAGGCATCAAAATTGGCAAAGATGAAGTGAAGCTTTCACTTTTTGCAGATGACATGATATAATACATGGAAAATCCGATAGACTCCACCAAAAGTCTCCTAGAACTGATACATGAATTCAGCAAAGTCACAGGATACAAAATCAATGCACAGAAATCAGTTGCATTCTTATACACTAATAATGAAGCAACAGAAAGACAAAGAAACCGATCCCATTCACAATTGCACCAAGAATCATAAAATACCTAGGAATAAACCTAACCAAAGATGTAAAAGATCTGTATGCTGAAAACTATAGAAAGCTTATGCAGGGAATTGAAGAAGATATAAAGAAATGGAAAAACATTCCGTGCTCATGGATTGGAAGAATAAATATTGTCAAAATGTCAATACTACCCAAAGCTATCTACACATGCAATGCCATCCCAGTCAAAATTGCACCAGCATTCTTCTCGAAGCTAGAACAAGCAATCCTAAAATTTTTATGGAACCACAAATGGCCCCGAATAGCCAAAGTAATTTTGAAGAAGAAGACCAAAGCAGGAGGCATCACAATCCCAGACTTTAGCCTCTACTACAAAGCTGTAATCATCAAGACAGCAGGGTATTGGCACAAAAACAGACACATAGACCAAAGGAACAGAATAGAATCCCCAGAACTAGACCCACAGAAGTGTGGCCAACTAATCTTTGACAAAGCAGGGAGGAATATCCAATGGAAAAAAGACAGTCTCTTTAACAAACGGTGCTGGGAGAAGTGGACAGCAACATGCAGAAGGATGAAACTAGACCACTTTCTTATACCATTCACAAAAACAAACTCAAAATATTAACTCTCTCAATAGGACAAGACATGAGATTTAAATTGTATTCTTTTAATTCTTTATACTTGTCTGTTCTCCAGAAATTTCTAGAATGAACACAAACACTTCTATGTAAGAATCACATTATAAATTCTTAAAATATTTATATAGTCACACCTCATTTTACTAAGCTTCACTTTATTGTACTTCAGAGATATGTGGGGTTTCTTAATGTTTATTTATTTTTGAGAGAGAGAGACACAGTGCAGGCAGGGGAGGGTCAGAGAGAGAGGGACACGCAGAATCCGAAGCAAGTTCCAGGCTCTGAACTGTCAGCACAGAGCCCGATGTGGGGCTCGAACCCACCAACGCGAGATCGTGACCTGAGCCAAAGTCAGACGCTTAACCAACCTAGGTGCCCCCAGGGATGTTATGTGTTTTACAAGATGAAGGTTTGTAGCAAAGGCTGTGCTGTGCAAGTGTACTTGACATCATTCTTTCTTTTTTTTTTTTTTAATTTTTTTTTTAACGTTTATTTATTTTTGAGACAGAGAGAGACAGAGCATGAACGGGGGAGGGTCAGAGAGAGGGAGACACAGAATCGGAAACAGGCTCCAGGCTCCGAGCTGTCAGCACAGAGCCCGATGCGGGGCTCGAACTCACGGACCGTGAGATCATGACCTGAGCTGAAGTCGGCCGCCCAACCGACTGAGCCACCCAGGCGCCCCTGACACCATTCTTTCAACAACATCTGCTCACTTAGTGTCTCTGTGTTATATTTTGGTAATTTTTGCCATATTTCAAACTTTTTCACTATTAGTACATTTATTATGGTGATCTGTGATCAGTGATTTGTGGCTTGCTGCAAACAGAGGTTCATTAGTATTTTTTAGAAATAAAGTATTTTTTGCAATAAAAGTATTTTTAAATTGAGATATGTACATCATTTTTTTAGACATAATGCTATTTATACACTTGATAGACTACACTGTAGTGCTAACATGACTTTTATATGCACTTGGAAATCAAACAATTCATTTGACTTATTTCATTGCAACAGTCACTTTATTGCAGTAGTGTGGAATTAAGACCACACTATCTCCGAGGTATATTTTTAATCTATCTAAAATGAGGTTGGGCATTATAAATATGGCTCTAACTTGTCAAAGAATTGAAAAATAAATACATGTAAAATGGAAAGGCAATAAGTTGGAATTAGCATTACAATTGTTAAATGTATACTGTGTGTAAGGAAATAATGAAGAAACAGCAAACATGTTTTACTATTAAGTACAGATTTAAAAAATCTGTAATAAATTTATTAACGTCTTTTGAAAATATACCAAAATTGTTAACATAAAAACCTTTGAAGGGTTGACAGCTTGCAAGGAATATAGTCATACTGTACTAAGAGCATGAGAAATTTTTCTTAATAATTATTGTGTATTGTAATTCTGAAAGCCTGACTCAGTCTTTACAAATATGTTCATTACCCCTGTTCATTTCTCCATGCTGCTCATACTATTTCTGTGTCCTAGGGCTACAATTACAGACACGACAAAAACAAAACCAAAAAACAGTGGAAAATATTTTATAAAATCATAGCATTATAAAGATTTATTATTTCTTTACAGGAGATTTTTGCAGCAGATATGTTGCCATGAGAGGTCTTTTCAGTAAGGGCCCAATTTTAAGTGTGGTAACCATCTATTACATTTGTATGTTATGTTTAAAGGGTAAGTATGTGTAGTAAAGGGATTGAGAACTAGCCTGATAAACAGCATATAACATCCTTGCTTGTGGCCTCACATTTTCCCCATTTGCTATGTTTAGGTCAGAATACAGAATGAGTAATTCCTTCTATGGGCAGACCAAAATTGCTAAAATATTTTTCAATTCTATAAAAATTTGTTGTTCACATGTGTAAAATCACTTCGTATATTGCAGACATTCAGCACCACTGAACCTTATTTAGGTGATGTTTATTCTAATACCATTAGAAAGATTGAGGCAAGTAAATGACTTGCCTTGGCTTTAAACAAAACAGAAATATGGAAAAACATAAAGAAATTATAAATAATATTTTCAGATATCTTCAGCTAATTATAGTTAATGATAAAATGGCTGCCTAAATCAGTATCTTGCCCTTTTTCCTTTTGTAAACCATACAAAATCAAAAAAGAAGGAAAAAAATTCTGCAAATTCATTTTTCCATGACAATGAAATGGGTAATTTATAGATTCAGAAATATGTCTAAGGATACAAATGGCTGATATTGGGTTAATTCTGTGCAGATAGAAGTAAAGTGAAAGATTGTGAAAAGCAACAGGGGAATCCAGAGGAAAATGACACATTGCATATAAGTGATGAAGATTAACAGCCACATTCTCACCAGAAGCAAAAGAGGAGAGCAAACAAATGAGTGAATGATACCTTTAGTGTACTCAGAGTAGAAGGCAGTCAATCTAGAATTCTATATCTAGGAAAGTGGGTGATGGGCATTGAGGAAGGCATCTGTTGAGATGAGCACTGGGTGTTGTATGGAAACCACTTTGACAATAAATTATATATTTAAAAAAAGAAGAAAGAAAGAAAATATTTAGTAAAAATGAAGAGAAATCAAAAATTCCAAGTCAAATTCTCAGTAAACAAAAGCTAAGAGAATTCTTCTCCACCAGATCCATGTTGAAGCAAATGCTAAAAGAAATAGTATTTCAGGACACTCAGATTAAAAAACAAAAACAAAAAACAAAAAACAAAACCCACCACGATCTAAAAACAAATAAAATCATTGTATAGTAAATGCTATGCAAATAAATATGAAAGGCTTTTCCCCCTTTATTTAATTTCTTTAAAAGACAATCATTAAAAGCCAAAATAATATTGATGTATTGTGGGATACATATGTAGATATATAAAAGTAAAATACAACAATAACACAAAGGACAGAAGGGGTTAAATAGAAACACTTTGCATGAGGTTCTTATAACATATGTGAAGTAACTTAATATTATTCCAAGTTTAACTGTGATAAGGTATAAATAAAATTGGAATCACTAGAACAATCAGCAAAATATAATACAAAGAGTTACTGGAAAAATACTAATAGACAAGATAAAATGGAATACTACAAGTGACTTAATTGTCTCCTGCACCCTAAAAGAGAGAAACAGAAAAAAATAGCAATATGGTAGACCTAAACTCAACATTATCAGTAATTGCATTAAATATAAATGGAATAAATATACAAACTAAAAGGAGGACTTGTTGAATACAGATCCTTGGATTTGTTGCATAAGAATGTATGATGCAACTATATACTGTCTACAAGAGATACACTTTAAGTATAAAGACATAGGCAGATAGAGTAAAGCATGGGAAAATGTACCAGCATTATCCAGAAGAAATCCGAGATGATCATACCAACAATCAAACAGCTATCTTTAAGAAAAGGAGCATTAGCAGAGTTAAAAATTTCATAACGGTGAAAGATATAACATTTGTTGTTTTTACATGCTTTGGGCATGTAAACATAACAATTTAAAATGTATAAAATATCCTAATGAATCCACAAAAGACCCATTACAGCTAATGCATGAATTCAGCAAAATCACAGGATATAAAATCAACACACAAAAATCAAATGCATTTCTATACACTAACAGTGAACAATCTGAAAATGAAATGAAGAAATCAATTCCATTCATGATAGCATCAAAAGAGTAAAATACTTAAGAGTAAATTTAACCAAGTCATTCAAGACTTGTACACTGAAAACTACAAACTGGTTATGGAAGAAATTAGTAAGATCCTACTAAATGGAAAAACATCCATGTTCAGGAATTGGAAGACTTCCTATTGTTAAGAAAGGCAATACTATCCAAAGTTATCTACAGATTCAGTGTAATTCCAACCAAAATCCCAGTGGCCTCTTTTGTAGAAAATGTGAAAACTGTTCCCAAAATTCATATGGAGTTGCAAGTGGCCCCAAAAAGGCAAAACAACCCTGAAAAAGATAAAGTGGGAGGACTCACAGGACCCAGTATCAAAATTTCCTCCAGGGCTACAATAATTAATATAGTGTGACTCATGTAAGAATAGACGTAGATCAATGTAATAGAATTGAGAATCCAAAAGTAAACCCATATATCTATGGTCAATTGATTTTCCATAAGGGTCCTAAGACCATTCAGTTGGAGATAGAATTGGCTTTTCAACAAATGGGTTGAGACAACTGGATATCCACATGCAAAAGAATGAAGTTTGTCCCCTACCTCACACCATACACAAAAATTACATCAAAATGGATGAAAGACCTAATGTAAGAGCTAAAACTATAGAGCTAGTAGAAGGGAACATGGGAATATTCATGACCTTGAATTTGGCAATAGATTCTTAGAAATGATAACAAAAGCACAATCCACAAAAGAAAAAAAATATATTGGATTTCATGCAGATTACAATTTTTTTTTGCATCAAAATACATAAGAAAGCTAAATAGGTCTAAAAAATGGGAGTAAATATTTATAAATAATTTATCTGATAAGGATTTATTATCCAGAATGTATAAAGAACTTTTCCAACTCAACAACAAAAGGACAAACCACTTTATGCCCACTAGGATGGCTAAAATAAAATAAAAAATAAGTGTTGACAAGGATGTGGAGAAATTGTAATCCTCATACATTGCTGTGGTGATGTAAAATGGTATAGTCATAGGTTAGCAATTTCTTAAATATTTAACCATAAATATGCCATATGATCCAGCAATTCTTAGGTATTAATCCCAGAGAAATTAAAACAGGTATACACACAAAAATTTGCACGCACATGTTCTTTGCAGCTCCCCCGAAGACTGTGATGGAGAGAGAGTACCTGCAAAACTGTTAGCTGGATGGAAGCTTCTGGAATGGAATGTAATCACAGGAGTGCTGTTCCCTTCCCTTTGCTGTATTCCATTAGGAGAAGTAGGTTGCAATAACTAAGTCTGCACTCACACTCAAAGGAAGAGGAGTATACAAGGGTGTGAGCACCAGAAGGGAGGATCGTTAGAGGTCACCTGAGGATCTGTCTCCCCATTTCCTGATTAACAGATCAATCTTCTGTCTACTCCCATTTATCAGTACTTACCAGTCACTACCTGACATGGTATATATTTATTTGCTCGTTCACTTTCCCCTTATGCTGGACTGTAAGCTCCATGGGACAAGGACCTTTTCAGTGCACTGTTGTATTTCCAGCACATATAAAAGTGCCTGACATGTGATAGGTAGTTCCTAGCTGTGAATGAATGAATGAATGAATGCGTGCATGCATGGGGGTAAAGGCAAGATATTTTTAAAAAGAGAATGGCCTTGTGTAAACCCTACTCGGGGACAATGAATTTGGTTCCATGGGCAGGGAAGAGGAGAGGCTAAAGGCAGGGAGATCAGTTGGGTGCTGTCACAGCAGGCCAAGTGCCTAAAGCCAGGGTCTGAAGTGAGCAGGATCCCAGGGAAAGGCAGTAGATCACAGATATGGCAAAGGGAACCAAGTTTCATGGGTAAGTTCATAAAGAAAGGTGGAGAGGTGTACCAGGAGGACGGGGTGGGGTCTGAGAGGGTCTCAGAATACTCCGTCTCAACCCTCTACTTTTGCTCCCTCCTCTTCCCCCTGTCCCAAGACACAGCAGCTGGTTGGGCTGCCTGCCACACTCTGTTGCAGTGAGGAGCCTGGTCATGGTAGGTGAGGGCCCTGGTACCACACTGGAAGAGTTCTGAACACATTCTGCCCCTCTGAAGACGTTGTGGGCCTATGGCGAGTGAGGGAAACAAATTCTTCTTTGGAGAGAGCATCTCATGGCAGACAAAATCCTGACTGGATGCCTGCAACCCCCTAGAGAGCATTACAGCTTAATTAATGCATCAGACCAGTGGTGGCAATGAAGTCATGGCTCAGCAGGCCATATACACTGAGCATTTGCCATATTCGCAGGCGAGGACTGGAAGCACCATAATTTTATTAGTAAGGATTGATGGATACCTAGTGACTCCATGAGCTGAGACTGTGATGGTGCCCAGCACTCAGGAGCCTTAAAGCTGCTTGGGACTACTTCGTCATGAAGCTTTACCACAGCCAGAGAAGGTAAACATGTCTGAGTGTGCTGGCCTGGCAGAGAGAAAGGAGGTGCAATGGGAGGGTGGTAAAAGGCCTGCCATATCTCTAAGGCTCTGCCATTCGAAGCCTACACTGCCCAGGACTCAGAGCCTTGTGACCCTTTCACGCGGTGACTGTTGTGTCCCCATATAATCCAGCAATGTGACCACAGAACAAAGTATGCATTGGAAGAGCCTTTCCTGTAGAAGATTCAGGGCACTTTGAGGGTCTGAACCAATATCCAACAGCTTATTGAACTTGCCTATTTACCTGTAGCTAAAAGCAGGTGTGTGAATAAGATGAGGTTCCTGCTAGACGCCAGTGTAATGTAGCGATTAAAAGGATCAGGTTTTGGAGTCAGCCCACATGGCTTTGAATCTCAGCTCTGCTGTTGATGAGTTGCATGACCTTCGACAGATTACTTAATTTCCCTCTGCCTCCGTCAGTGGTTTTCAACCTCAAAATGGGAACGATAATAATAATCACAACTTCATAGCATTGTTGTAAGAATTGAGTGCTTACAAAGACTCTATACGTACTTTTTAAAAAATATAATTCATTGTCAAGTTGGCTAACATACAGGATGTAGAGTGTGCTCTTGGTTTTGGGGGTAGATTCCCGTGGTTCATCGCTTCCATACAACACCCAGTGCTCATCCCAACAAGTGCCCTCCTCAATGACCATCACCCATTTTCCCTTCTCCCCCATCCCCCATCAACCCTCTGTTCATTGCCAAGTAGTATTCCATTGTGTATATAAACCGCAATTTCTTTATCCATTCGTCAGTTGATGGACATTTAGGCTCTTTCCATAATTTGGCTATTGTTGAAAGCGCTGCAATAAACATTGGGTACGTGTGCCCTGATGAATAAGCACTCCTGTGTCCTTTGGATAAATTCCATACCTTCTTAAGAAGAATTTGTAAGTGCTTAGAACTGTGCCCAAAGCATGTAAAAACAACAAATATTAGCTATTTTATTAAGGGTCTCAGTTACTGTAAATATCTCAGAATTAAAAAGAAGGAGGTGAGGGGCGCCTGGGTGGCTCAGTCGGTTGGGCGTCCGACTTCGGCTCAGGTCACGATCTCACGGTCCGTGGGTTCGAGCCCCGCGTCGGGCTCTGGGCTGATGATGGCCCAGAGCCTGGAGCCTGCTTCCGATTCTGTGTCTCCCTCTCTCTCTGACCCTCCCCCGTTCATGCTCTGCCTCTCTCTGTCTCGAAAATAAATAAACGTTAAAAAAATATTAAAAAAAAATAAAAAGAAGGAGGTGAATTAGGTACTAAATTAATTTTGATGCATTCACAAGAAATTGTAGATGAGAGTCTATGTATTTCCCACTCTTTCCTGGACCCTTAAAAATACATCCAGATCATAAATGCAGGGGATCTAGGGGACCCAAAATCCTAGTTTTGTCTTGTGTCCTGACAGAGCCATCTTCACTATTCCTTTGCTGTCTGCTGAGACCATCCTAGACTTGGCCTTGCAGTCTACCTCCTGATGCAGTCTTTGATTTCATATTCTTTCTGGACATGTCGCTCTGATTTACTGGCCTTTCCTTCTTGAGAATTGACTTACGGGCTTCTGCTGCTGCATACATCACAGTGTCAGGTGAGAGGTGCCTGGGCCCTGGGGGACAGAGAATGGAACCAGCCTCCCCCGATGGGAGAAGAATTGGACAGATAGAGGCTTGAGACATTTTTCATACTATGAAGAAACTGAAAGCTAGCTTCCTAATGCCTTCCATTTTTGAGACCTTGAAAGGCAACCGGTATATATCAATAAAAGGGAGGGTGTATTAAACAGTTTTATAAAGATTACTCTAGAGAAGGTATATACAATGTTTATAAGCCTAAATGCTTGAAAGCATGCATTATTAATTTTTTTGAATCCTTGCTTTTCTCATTTACTTTTTGAACTAGCATTGTCAAAGACTTATTGATGGTAAGGCCTGCCCTTGATTTTTTTCTTAAACTGGGACTGAACTATAATTCAAGATTATACATGGCTCAAAGGCGGGGTCAGACTAGGACTCAGATCCTGGTAAGTATTTTAATGTCACAAATCAAGCAAACCTACTGTCAAATATGTTTTATGCTCCTGCATTGACAAATATACCTTTCTATTGACTTGAAAAGCCAAGTCAAACTCACAGAGTTCCAGACTGGAACACTGCCATGTCAGAAGTTGTCTCACATCCCTTCCCAGCCGTGGCTCCGTCCCGCACCACCAAGAAACTCACAGGCACACAGACATTTAGGTGCCCCCTCCACATGCCTAAATGTCCTTCGGAACTGCCCAAAGCAGCTCCCCCTTGGCCACCTCTCAGATCTGGGGTGCACATCTTGGTATAAGAGGCTGTCCTTAGGAGAACAGACCTAAGAAGAGGCCCATACAAGTTCTGGAAATATGCATGGGGCCAGTGGAGCAGGGAATTCCTGGATCATAAGTCCCAGAGTGTGACCTAGGTCTGGGCTCCAGGTAGACATGCCCTCTTGGTCTGGTCATTTCTTCACCCCACGAATGGAGGGGCAGAGTTAGGGAAGATCCATATAGTGGAAGATAAGAGCAGAGCACACTTAGAGGAGGGTGCTGGGGCAGAAACCTTCTAGGCCAGGTGTAAAGGAGTACTTCAGTAGTATGGTAACAATTCTGAAAGTTTCTCTTTTTAATTTGTCATTGAATTGCTAAAAAATAGTGTTTTATGCATTTTACACTATGGATTTAATGCTTAGGCAATGATTACAGCTATGTCATACTTGTAATAAAAATGACAAGGTTCTCTTGCTTCATAAAAAGAAAAACAGTAACTAAACAGTAACTGAACAGTTACTAAAACAGTAACTGATTGATTTTGAAATCCCAAGTGTGGATGGAAAATGCTGCATCTGATGGCTTTAGTTCTCATGTTGGATTTATCTCTACATCTATTCTACAATTCTAGAAGATGAGGATATAAAATTGTTTTTCACTTGCCTGTATCAATATTATTATTGATAAACTGAAATATGTAGCTCTTGCATGAAATTAGAAGGCCAGGCTTCCCCCATCACCTATGCATAAATTCTGTTAGCAGAATTTGTTCTTACATGTGTTAGCGGTAATGAGGTGGCACACCTCCTTTTTCCTACTGGAGTGGGATCAGAAATAAACAGCTAAAACAGAGGTTTAAATAAGATTCAGAGTCTCAGCATAATACCTAAATGTCATGGTTTCAGTAGAAAATTTCTCATTTTCTACTGAAGCCAGTAAGATTTTTCTACAAGAGCCAGTAAGATCTTAAAACGGAATGAAAAAAGACACCAATTAGAAGACAGAGATTGATGGACTGCATTTAGAGAACACAACCCAATTATATGCTGTCTATAAGAAACTCACTTCAAATATATCAGTACTGGCAGGTTGAAAGTAAAAGATTAGGAAAAATATACCATACAAACATGATCCAGGGCAAAGCAGGAGTAGCTATATTAATATCATCTAAAATTGACTTCAGAGAAAAGAAAATTGCTAGAGACAGAGTGGCACATTATATAATGGTAAAGGGGGTCAATCCACCATGAAAACGCAACAATCCTAAACGTGTCTGCACCAAACCACTGAGCTGCAGCATGCGCTAAGTGAAAATTGGTAGAAGCAGCAAAGAGAAATAGACAAATCCATAATTATATTTGCAGACTTCAACACCTCTCTCTCAACAGTTGACAGAACAGCTACAAGAAAGTCAGCAAGGACATCAAAGAGCTCAACAACATCATCAACCGACGGGATCTAACTGACAATTATACAACACTCTACCCAACAACCAAATTCACATTCTTTTCAAGCTCCCTATTAGTAGGATGAAAAGATAGGCTCTAGCCTAGGAGGAAATGTTTGCAAACCATATGTCCAACAAGGACTATATGTAGAACGTATGAAGAACTCTCAAAAATCAAACAATCCTCAAACAATCCAATTAGAAAATGGGCAAGGGGTGCCTGGGGGGCTCAGTTGATTGAGTCTCTGCCTCTTGGTTTTTTTATGTTTTTTATTTATTTTTGGGACAGAGAGAGACAGAGCATGAACGGGGGAGGGGCAGAGAGAGAGGGAGACACAGAATCGGAAACAGGCTCCAGGCTCCGAGCCATCAGCCCAGAGCCCGACGCGGGGCTCGAACTCACAGACCGCGAGATCGTGACCTGGCTGAAGTCGGACGCTTAACCGACTGCGCCACCCAGGCGCCCCTCTGCCTCTTGGTTTCTGCTCAGGTCTTGATCCTGGGGTTATGGGAACAAGCCCCATGTTGGGCTCTGTGCTGGGCATGGAGCCTGTGTAAGATTCTCTCTCTCCCTCTGCCCCACCCCCACTCTCACATGCTACTATATTCTCTGTATTTGCGATTATGTATATCATATATTATATCATATTATATTATATAATATCACATCATATTATATATATTATATCATATATATTATATTCCACATATAAGAGAGATCGCATGCTATTTGTTTTTCTCTGACTTATTTCACTTAGCATAATGCCCTCACACACACCATAACTTCTTTATTCAACCATGGACATTTAGGTTATTTCTGTACCTTGGCTATTGTAAATAATGCTGTAATGAATATCTTTTTGAATTAGTGTTGTCACTAATTATTCTTTGAATAAATAGTGGAAGTAGAATCCTATACTATATGGTAGTTCTAGTTTTAATTTTTTGAGGAACCTCTGTACTGTTTTCCACAGTGGCTGCACCAGTTTGCATTCCTACCGATGGTATGTTAGTGATCCCTTTTCTCCATATCCTCTCTAATTGTCGCAGACTTTGAGTCTGGAGTTTGCTCTTGTTGAGCAAGAGAGTGGATGCAGAATGAAATGCGAGAGAGGCTAACGTCCAGGAGACCAGAGCCCCAAGGAAGGGTCCTCGCTCCTCTTTTATTAGGATCCGAAGGCTCACAAATGTGATGGATGTGCAGAAAAAGACAATGAAACTGTGATCATTAACTCAAGTGTGTGAGAGAAAGGGGGTTTTGAAGATACGCGGTGCTAGGGATTTGGGTCAATACAAAACAAAATCCCAGTGAGCCAAACAGATGGCTGTTTGTGGCAGGCACGAGGTGGCACATCTGTTTATCTTAATTTGCCTAGAGGATAAGACAGAGCATGCTACCTCAGGGTCAACAAGGCACCTTTCTTTTGCTAATTAGCTCTGCTCTGGGCAAATCCACTCTATCACCCTGTTCACCTATTTACCTATCCTGGATGCTTTAGTCCTAAGCCTTGTTAACCCATTGGTGCAAGCTCAGGGAATTCCTAAACTTATTCCCAAATCTAACACTTGTTATTTCTTGTCTTTTTTTATAATAGCCATCTTAACAGCTGTGGAGTGATAGCTCATTGTAGTTTTAATTTGCATTTCCCAAATGATTAATGACGTTGAGTATCAGCCATCTGTATGTCTTCTTTGAAAAATGTCTTTTCAGATCTTATGCCCATTTCTTCATTTGATTTTTTTTTTTTTTTTGCTATTGAGTTGTATGAATTCTTTACATATTTTGGATATTAACCCCTTATCAGATATACAATTTGCAAATCTTTTCTCCCATTCAGTAGGTTGTCTTTTCATTTTTTGATGGTTTCCTTTGAGGTGCACAGCTTTTTAGTATCATGCAACCCCACCTATTTATTTTTGTTTTTGTTGCTTTTGCTTTGATGTCAGAGTCAAGAAATCGTTGCCAAGACCTATGTCAAGGAGCTTATTCCTATGTTTTCTTCTATAAGTTTAACAGCTTCAGGTTACACACTCAAGTCTTTAACTCCATTCTGATTTGATTTTTGTGTATGGTGTAAGGCAGTGGTTGAGTTTCACTCTTTTACATGTGGCTGTCCAATTTTCCCAGCACTGTTTATTGAAGAGATTCCCCTTATTATATACCTTATTATATATTCTTGGCCCCTTGTTGTAAATTACTTGACCATATATGTGTGCGTTTCTTTCTGGGCTCTTCTCTTCTATTTCATTAATCTATGTACCTGTTTTTTTATTCCAATACCATACTGTTTTGATTACTATAGCTTTGTAATATAATTTGAAACCAGGGAGCATGATTCTTCTAGCTATGTTCTTCTTTCTCAAGATTGTTTTGGCTATTCAGGTTTTTTTTGGGGTTCCATATAAATTGTAGTAATTATTGTAAATGATTTTAATGACTTTTTAAGTGATTTTTTTCCCAGTAGAGCACAGAAAACCATAAACTATTTTTTTTTAATTTTTTTTTTCAACGTTTTTTATTTATTTTTGGGACAGAGAGAGACAGAGCATGAACGGGGGAGGGGCAGAGAGAGAGGGAGACACAGAATCGGAAACAGGCTCCAGGCTCCGAGCCATCAGCCCAGAGCCCGACGCGGGGCTCGAACTCACAGACCGCGAGATCGTGACCTGGCTGAAGTCGGACGCTTAACCGACTGCGCCACCCAGGCGCCCCAACCATAAACTATTTTTAAAAGTCGAAAGATCTTTATGAATACAGACACCCTTTCCCAAGCCTCATGTTAGAAAATCATCCTTGAAATTTTATCTTTACATCTTAACTAATATTTTGCATCCCATGGTTTTGCATTATCTGGCAATTTATTATATATGTATGTATGTATTTATTTATTTATTAAGTTTATTTATTGGAATGCCTGGGTGGTTCAGTCAGTTAAGCGTCTAACTCTTGGTTTTAGCTCAGGTCATGATTTCACAGTTTCGTGGGTTCAAGCCCCATATCGGGCTCTATGATGGCAGCATGGAGCCTACTTGGGATTCTCTATTTCTCTCTCTCCCTCTCTCCCTCTCTCCCTCCCTCCCTCCCTCCCTCTCCCTCTCTCCCTCTCTCCCTCTCTCCCTCTCTCCCTCTCCCCTTCCCCCGCTCACACTGTCTCTGTCTCTCTCAAAAATAAATAAAACCTTAAATATTTTTTTTAAAAAATTTATTTATTGTGAGAGAGAGTAGGGGCGGGGGGCAGAGAGCCAGGGAGAGAAAATCTCAAGCAGGCTCCATGCTCTCAGGGTAGAGCCTGACGTGGGGCTCAGTTTCACAAACTGTGACATCATGACCTAGCTGAAATCAAGAGTTGGATGCTTAACCAATTGAACCACCCAGGCAGCTCAATTATCTAGAGATTTAAATGATGTGAAAGTTATGCATGTATTGTAGAAAGAGATTAAAATACTCAAAGCTGGACATCTTTCTTCATCTGACATTAGTGCTCTGGACATGAAAATAAACCCAGCTGTTTCTGGCAGATATTAAATGATTCCTTGGGATATAAATTTTAAAAGTCTTGCTTTTTATCCTTAAATCATATTATGGTCACTTATAAGTGAACATCAAAGGCAATATTCTCATTTATTTTGCTCATTGAACAGTTTAATACCTATACCAGACCCTATACTGACTCAAATTAAGTGATTTAGCTTATTTCTTTGCCTCATTTCAAAGCCCTGTTAAAACTGCCTGTACTTAATAAACCTGTAATGGAAGAGAAATAGTGTTTTGAATCAAACATTGGGCAAAAGTGATCTTACCTACCAACCAAGATTACTTGTTTTGGTTCTTTCATACTTTTGATAACAGCTGCAGTTTTCTGAAATCTGTGTCATTATTTTACCCCCCAGTTTGTATTCAGTAAAAACACCATCATATAGAGATAGAATAATGACATTCAGGAAGGAATGTTTCTGGTCCATATCTCATGGTGACATTGCAGACAGCTACTTGAAAATTAAAAAACACCGGGGTGCCTGGGTGGCTCAGTCGGTTGAGTGTCCGACTTTGGCTCAGGTCAGGATCTCACAGTTTGTGAGTTCGAGCCCTGCATCAGGCTCTTTGCTGACAGCTCAGAGCCTGGAGCCTGTTTCAGATTCTGTGTCTCCCTCTCTCTGCCCCTTCCCCGCTCATGCTCTGTCTCTCTCTGTCTCTCAAATATGAATAAACGTTAAAAAGAAAAGAAAATTTAAAAAACCCAAAACATTGAAATATTGATAAGTCATATATCTGGCAGGAAATGTTTGTCCTCTAGGGTCATGAGCTTTGTGTAGGTAGTTTTTTAAGTTCTACCTGAAACTCAGAACAGGAAAGGCATATTGAAACAGCATATGGCATATCACTAACAATATTAATACCAATTAAATATAAAAATCACCCTATATCCTTTCTCTCATCCTCACAGATAAGAATGCTCTTTATTTCATGATTGATTGATAAGGCTTTGGGTCATAAAACAGAAGCAGTTTTAGAATTAGTATTCTCTTTGTTCAGTAATATCAATTATAAATAAGGAAATAATAAATGTGTGATTTGCTTCCTAGACATTTCAGAATTTTCCCCAAATTTGTAGTTCTCAACCTGACTGGATACACATATGTGTGTACACACACACACACACATACACACACGTTTAAGTGCATAATATTAAACAAAGCTTGCCATGTAATTCTGATCTTCAGACTTCCTTATTGACAACCACTATTATGAAATGTATAACCAAAGAAATTCAAAAGTGTATTCTTGGAAAATTCATTTTCTGAGTGAGAGTTTCTAAAACTTTACTGGAAGACTGATTGTTCCCAAAGCTGCTAACTCAAGATGAAACAAAATAAGAATTAATTACAAAACAATGAACGAACTGATGGACATGATTTTAATTTGGATGATATCATTTGCAACATTGCTGGTTCTTCAGTGTCTTGTTTTATGGATGTAAAGGACCCCTTTTCTCCTCTGTCCTAAGCTATCTGTAAGGTACAACAATTTGGTTAGGTGTATCTTTGCCTCAAAGGTTGAAGCATTTTTCCTTTTTTCCCTTATTTGATCCTTTCAGAATTCAGAAACTTCTACTAAATATTATTATTTCTTTTCTTTTCTTTTTTCAATTTTTAATTTAAATTGTAGTTAGTTAACACGCAGTACAATATTGGTTTCAGGAGTAGAATTCAGGGATTCATCACTTACATATGATACCCAGTGCTCATCATAACATGTGTCCTCCTAATGCCCATCCCCCATGCCCTTCCTCCATCAAACCTCTGTTTGTTCTCTGTCTTTAAGAGTCTCTTATGGTTTGTTTCCCTCTCTCTCTTTTTTCCTTCTCCCGTATGTTCATCTGTTTTGCTTCTTAAATTCCACATATGAGAGAAACCATATGGTATTTGTCTTCCTCTGACTGGCATATTTTTCTCAGCGTAATACACTCTAGCTCCATATACGTCACTGCCAATGGCAAGATTTCGTTCTTTCTGACGGCTGAGTAATATTCCATTGTATGTAGATACCATGTCTTCTTTATTCATTCATCAGTCAGTAGACATTTGGGCTCTCTCCATTGTTTGGCTATTGTTGATAGTGCTGCTATAAACATTGGGGTGCATGTACCCCTTCAAATCTGTATTTTTATATCCTTTGGGTAAATACCAAGTAGTGCAATTTCTGGGTCATAGGGTAGTTCTGTTTTTAACTTTTTGCGGAACTTTTTTTTGCGGACAACTTTTTACTGTTGTGCAGAGTGGCTGCACCAGTTTGCGTTCCCACCTGCACTGCAAGAGGATTCCCCTTCCTCCGCATCCTCACCAACACCTATTGTGTCTTGTGTGGTTGAGTTTAGCCACTCTGACAAGTGTGAGGGGGTATCTCATGGTGGTTTTGATTTGTATTTCCCAGATGATGAGTGATGTTGAGCATTTTTTCATGTGTCAGTTATCCATCTGGATATCCTCTTTGGAAAACTGTCTATTCTTCGTATTTCTTAACTGGACCATTTGTTTTTTGGGTGTTGAGTTTGATAAGTTCTTTATAGATTTTGGATACTAGCTCTTTATCAGATATGTCATTTGCAAATATCTTCTTCCATTCCATAGGCTGCCTTTTAGTTTTGTTGATTATTTTCTTTGCTGTGTAGAAGCCTTTTATCTTGATGAAGTCCTGGCAGTTCATTTTTGCTTGTGTTTCCCTTGCCTCCAGTGACATATGTGTCTAATAAGAAGTTGCTCCAGCCGAAGTCAAAAAGGTTACTGCGTGAGTTGTCCTCTAGGATTTTGATGGTATGCTGTCTCACATTTATGTCTTTCATCCATTTGAATTTATGTTTGTGTATGGTGTAAGAAAGTGGTCCAGTTTTATTCTTCTACATGTTGCAGTCCAGTTTTCCCAACCCATTTGTTGAAGGTACTGTCTTTTTTCCATTGGATATTCTTTCCTGATTTGTTGCAGATTAGTTGACCAGATAGCTGTGGGTTCATTTCTGGGTTTTCTGAAAATACTTTGAATATTAAGTATCAGTGGCACATGCCCTAAGTTCTTCAATAAATGGTTATTGACTGAATTGTACAGTATAATGTAGCAACATAGAAAATAATTGCATTGTTTGCAAAGACATTCATTTTTTATAGCTCATCCTACCAGAAGTTCCCATAATGCTCATCGCAACTTTGTGAACTCTATCAACAAGGGACCAGGCCTCTTTATTGGCAAATATGTACCCAAAGCATAGCCCTGTGTCTGGCATATAGTGGGCACTTGGAAAAATTTGTGGAAAATGAATAAGGTAAGTTCCCAGAATGACTCCCAGGTTTCTGGTTTGGAGACTTAATTAATGGTGATGACATTAACTAACAGAGAATGTAGAGTAGGGACAGAAAGACTGAGAAGGATGATGGATTTTAGGCAGTTATGGGAATTTAGAGGAGGGAGTGTCTATGTTGAATGCTAGCTACCAAGACAGCAAATATAAAAGGGCTAAAAACTTAAGGTCGTCACTGGTGAGCAGAAGATTGTTGGTTATCATGGCAAGGACAATTTCAGAGAGGTGGAACCATCCAGCTCTGCACTCTCCCCCTAAATTCTGGCACATCCTATACAGCCTACTAAGATGTTCTTTCCTCTATAGCATTTATCACTTCTTACTTATTTTTTTAATTGTCTGTCCCTTTATGGCATCCAGCAGAGCTGTCCAGTGAATGGCTATGAGACCTGGCTCTACATTGCCTGACAGCCCAGCTGGGACTGGGGCTGTTTCTTCCCCCAGTTAGAGGGACTACACATGAACTCAATTTCCTAGGGGACTAATGCTTTCTAGGTCTTAAAGTAAAGAGAAGCTGGTGTTTTCTAGTCCTCACCTAAATAGCTGGCATCTAAGCTCAGATTGTGTGGTTCCTAAACCAGAGAAGATTACTCTCATTTATACCTAATAAAAAAGAGATCAACAAGGGCCTTGGTGGTCTGTGCTAGAACACCATCCCAATAGTGTATCAGCTGTTATCTGCCTACACACACTTGTCTGTAGGATGCTGTGAAGATGAGGGACAGGTAGCCCTTCTGCCTGTGAGTTCCAGATGGCACTGAGGGATGATGGACCAAGTCATTGTATGACAGAGAGGCTGCTGAAATAGGGAAGAAGCCACTTGCCCCCCCGGAGCCTGGCAGAAGACCAATGGGGCCACCTCAAGATGGAAGACATCACATTGGCAGTGAGAGAAGTCACTTGGGAAGGCAGTTAGTGGAGGTGGGATCTCATTATCCATGTTCACAGGCTGTCCTGACTAAGCTTGGTGACATGGTTTCCATGGACCACTTGAGCCTTGAGTGAAGAAGAGGGATGGCCAGATCTGGTCTCAGAGGGGCTGCACATGAAGTGAAGTGACCACTCTACCAAGAGCTGCTGAAGCCCCAGAGTTGGGGAGCTGGTGGCCGGGTTCATGGACCACCACAGCCCCAAACCAGGTCCTTCAGAAATGTCAGGTCAGCAGGGTCTCTACGGAAAAGAAAACTGCCCTGATAAGGAGACCGACCAATCAGGAGGGGCAGGTGTTCCCAGCCTATTCTTTAATTGGGTGCTGAGGGACTTGAGTTCACTGTGAACAAGGAAGGGAGACCTCTACAAGGTCATAACTACAAGGTGAAAGCCCCTCTAGAGGCCACACCGGATGATGCTCCTGGTGTTCATCTGAACCTGTTGTAGGATACTAGACATGGGTTCCAAGACAACAGTAAGAGGCTTTTCTTTGTTTCTTTGTTTCTCTGCTGCAGCTGCATTGCCTAGAACAGCTCCTGGCACATGTAACTGCCCAATAAATATTTGTTGGATAGAATGAATGAATTTTTTAGTTGAGAAACAAATGAGGATTAGAGAAATAAAATTATAGAGACATTCAGTTCCTGCACCAGAAGAATGACACAATTTCTTTTGATGACCACTCTACTCTTGGTTTAGCAGTTGGGTTGTAAAGCCACATAGTGTGTATATATCATTCAACAGTGATGCATTGTGGTACCTTCTTAGAGTCCACCTCTCCTCCTCCTCCTCCTCCTCCTCCTCTTCCTCTTCCTCCTCCTCCTCCTCCTCACTGCCTTACCTTACAGAATTGAGTTGACTATACTCCTTACTCCATGCAAGGCCCTCAATTCCTTCTTTATTACCTGTTCAACTTTCATTTCCTCCATAGTCAGACCCACCTGACTGTCCTCCATGTATGTCCACACCATACACATTCTAGGTGGTCACTGTACGTGTATCTGGGCTGACTTGCCATGGTACACATGGGCACAGTATCCAGGAGGAGCCAATTTTGGTGGGTTGGTGCCCATGCCACATGTATTTCTAACTATTTTAAATATTGCGCCTGTAAACTGCCTTGAAAAATATGTAATGCTCGTGTAAATATGTCTTTAATTGTTATTAATGTTGAAAAATATGTATCTTTGTTTCTCCTTTTTTAAAATTCTCCTTTGTTTTTGTTCTTGTTTTTGCAAACCATGCGTGCTTTCCTTCTGACTGCTACAGAATGTTTCACTGCAAGCACTAACATTTTACTTACCCACTTCCCTAAGCACAGACACAAAGGTCACTAGTTTCTCCTTGTTGCCATCGGCACCATCAGTGTGGTTAAGAATGGCCTAGTGCATCTTTCTTTACGGAGCTGTGTGGCTAGTGTTTTGAGGTATAGAATCACCAGGATGGTGATAGATACAGTGGTATTCATGCCTAATTTCATTATGTACTAATAATTATTCTCTGTTGAGGCCAAATTCACTTACATTTTCTCCACGAGTGTAAAAGGATTCCTGTGTCCTCTGATGATCTCTAGAACTTGGTATTATCTACCTTAAAAATATGGAGTATAGTGATATTGCATTGTTTGAATTTTTGCATCTCTAAATTCTAGTGAATATGAACCTGTCTTTAAATAGTTGTTAGCTATTCAGGTTTTCAGTTCTATACATTGCTTATTCATACTCTTTGCCAGTATTCTAAAGGGCTTCCTGAGTTTTCCTATTTATTTTCATGAGTTTTAAATGTACCAGAATCTCTTGTAAGTTTCTGGAGCCTGAAAAAAAATTTTCCCCATCTATTAATACTGACTGCTTTCTCAGTATTTCCACAAAACGGGATCAACTTAGGTCCTAGTATTTGCAGAAATGTATGTCCAGATACAAGATCTTTGTTGATATTTGAAACATCTACCACTCTGAGAAGGTGGCATCTTAAAGAAGGGGACCCAGAGAGTACTTGTTCATTGAGCCTTCATTATGTACCAGACATCAAGGTCCCTGCTTAACAACCAGCTGGTAGTCTAAAGGGAGAGAAACATAACAAAGAAAGAATCATCCAGGCAATGAAAACATGCAGAAAATAACCGGTGTGAAGTGATGTGATCCCATGACATACTTCCCTGTACAGCGGGCCCAGTAGATCTTTGAAACAAGCACATCATTTACCAGCAGCGTCCCTCCAGTAAGTGCCTGCTGCCGCAATGAGTCAGGATTAAATGGTATAATGTCATGTTGCTCTAGAAGGCAGCATGTGGTGGCCTGTGGGGTGAGGTACTACCACGGGCCTTCATTACACAAAGGCGGAAATCGCCCCTCGGGCACAGGGTCTTACTTCCATCACTTTAAAAGTGCATCATTTCCTGGAAACCAGTTCTGCTATTCTGCACAGTTCTTATGGAAGGAAGCCTAGGGACAGAGTGTAAAGTCAGCTCAGGTGCTGCCTAATCCTCACCAGCCTCCCAGCAGGAAGGCAAATCCCAGGGACTGTCAACTGGTTGTTCCTTCCATCAGGCTTGTTCTAAGCAGGTGCTCATAGCGGCTTATCTTACTTCAGCTCCCAGCCCAACATGTAGCCAGAGCCCCCTGGGCTGAAAGGAAGGACTAGAGTACATCGTTGCTTGCTTATGTGCTCATAGTCTGCCATTTCTTTTGCACACACCAACACTTCCTGTTAAATATAAACGAAGGTAGCAACTCCAAGAGATTTTCTACTCCTTTCCTATCATTTCCTTCTTGCCCTGCCTTCTATCTTCCTTTCTTGTTTGCGCTCCCTAAAAGCATACAGTCAAGTCTAATTTTTAAAGAAATAAAGATGAAGGATGTGAATTTTTTAGGCCTCTTGTTTTGCTATCCCCTTCTCTGTCTGGTCACCTACCCATTGTTGACTATGGATAGACCACGGATACACCAGAGTAAATAAAGGGCAATAGGGAAAGAGTGGACATGAATTCACTTTATGACCTTTTTGTGTCTTTGGTTTAAAAAAATATGGGGAAAAAGATAGAGCTACTATCAAATAACGTTTGAGGTTATCTGTGAATTACAAATAGGTGTGGCCCCCGTTATCTTATAAAGAAAATGGTTAATTTATCACCCCTTCTTTTCTTCTTAGAAATAGGTCTTTCTAGATCATTTTTATGAGACTTTCCTGGGAATTCCAGGCTGGAGCTAACTCAGCGTGATGCGTGTGTGTAGGTGGGCAAGCTACAGTACATGGGGCTAAATCTGGCCAGAGCCAAAATGGAGTCTTTTCAGTCTTCATAGCTCTTGGCAAAGCTGAACTGAATCTGAATTCTTGATAATTACTGTCAAGATTCTAAAGACATTTTGAGTTTCCCACAGTGCCAAACAAAGGAGATTCACTTTCTCCAATCTGTGACCTGAAACCCCTCTTTGCTTTCTTCCTCTGGCCATTGTCATGGGATGATGGATTAGTAGGATAAAATAAGAATGTCTGTTAGCCATTTGATTAACCTGAGGCTGACAGCGGGTCATTATGTAAGGAGGAATCAGGCTTTAGTTGTGGAGTAAGGAGAAGAGAATGAATCATATCATAGCAAAAAAAAAAAAAAAAAAAAAAATCACAAGTTTTAAAATTTACTTTTCCTCCTTGAGAGGGTATAAAGGTCTTAAGATTTTAGGGTCAATGGAATGATATTTTGCTATACCCAATAATAACAGACTCATTCACTACTGAAATTTTCTTTCTTATTTGTTCAAGACACTATCAGGAGCTAGAATCCTGTTTCTTAGCCCTGGAAACACATTACCCACCATTGTTTGGTAGGCAGTGTATGGGTTTTTTTTTTTGACCAGTGCTGATTTAATTCTCTTCTTAATTTTCTTGCTAAAGAAAACAAAAGGAGTGTTGAAATGAGTTTTACTCTCCTTAAGTTAATCAGAATATGGTAGAATTAACAGTATTCTCCCGGTTAGCTCCAGGTGGGGTTGACAGATAAAATACAGGATGCCTAGTTAAATTAGAAGTTCAGATAAACAATGAAAAATTTTCTTTTTAGTGTAAGTATGTCCCAAATACTGCAAGTGATATACTTACACTAAAAATACATTTATTGTTTGTCTGAAACTTGAATTTAACTGGAAATCTAAATTTGGCTAGGTGTCTTATATTTTTATTTGTTATCTCTGGAAATCTAACTCTAGGCCCGTATTCAGTAAGCTGTAGGTTAGGTCCAAATTAGTTTTTTCATTGTAGTTTTCAAAACATATTATTCTAACCAATGAGGTATGAGGTTTCCATGAAGGAGGAAGGCAGTTTGGCCATACGGAAGGCACCGGGGCTAGGGCCCGGGAACCCAATGATGTGTGGGCCATTCCCTGGTTGGTTGTCCTTGGACAAGACACACATAAGCTATCTCAGCCCCTACTTCTTCATCTACAAATTAGGGGCTTGTATGCTAGCTTCTCCCTAGGGCCCTAGGTTTTCACACCATGCTTTCTAGAGCCCCCCGAAGGAAGCAGGTGAGCACAAAGAACTGAGCTCCTGTGTCAGCATTAGAGATTGTGCTTGGAGGCTTAAATTAAAAAACAGAGGGGTGCCTGGGTGGCTCAGTCGGTTAAGCGTCCGACTTCAGCTCAGGTCATGATCTCGCGGTCTGTGAGTTCTAGCCCCGCGTTGGGCTCTGGGCTGATGGCTCAGAGCCTGGAGCCTGCTTCCGATTCTGTGTCTCCCTCTCTCTCTGCCCCTCCCCCGTACATGCTCTGTCTCTCTCTGTCTCAAAAATAAATAAAAAACGTTAAATAAAAAAATAAATAAAAAAAAACAAACAGAAAATCATTGGGGCACCTGGGTGGCTCAGTTGGTTAAGCCTCCGACTTCAGCTCAGGTCATGATCTCACGGTTTGTGAGATTGAGCCCCGTGTCGGCCTCTGTACTGACAGCTCAGAGCCTGGAACCTGCTTCGGATTCTGTGTCTCCCTCTCTCTGCCGCTCCCCCCTCACGCTCTGTCTCTCCTTCAAAAATAAATAAACATCAAAAACAATTTTTAAAAAACCCAGAAAATCACAAGCCATCAGTATAGATACTTCCAAGGATTCTCCCAATTTTAAATGTTACGGGCGTGTTTAAGGGACCCTGTAGAGAACAGAGAGGAGTGGGGATCAAGGGTCTGACAAAAACTCAGAAAATTAAGCATGCGTTGACTTTGACCACCACTTTCTGCCAACAGAAACTTATTTGCTCCTCTTTTCCATGTGCTTTATTTTCCTCTTGTGGGTAAAATAGGATGTGTTGCCCACACAGTGAAGTACTCCTCCGGAAGAAAGAGCTGTGGCAATGCTAATGAAATTTTATGGATAGCAGCTTTGGGGGTAGAGGCTGGACAGAGAGGAGAATGTACAGGTATCCCAGGAGAGAGCTTCACTGGAGACGGAGACATTTTGTTACACAGCATTTCTGTGGCCAGGTTGTTGAATGCTTTCCAAAATAGGAAAAGACTCATTCACTTCTGAAATGTCCTTCTTGATTTATTCACTGAGTACATTTTCAGGAGCTAAGAACCTCGTTTCTCAACCCTGCATCCACATTACAGTCTCCTGGGAAGCATGCATTTATTGATTGATTGATTGATTGATTGATTGTAAAGTAATCTCTACACCCAACATGAGGCTCAAACTCATGACCCCTAAGATCAAGAGTCACATGCTCTACGGGCATCCAGTTTCCTGGGAAGCTTTTAAACAATACCAATGCCAAGGCCTCACTTTCTGTGGTTGTGATTTGATTGGTATGAGGTGAGGTCCAGGCATGAGGCCCCCTAAAAGCTCCCATTTCCCTCTCTTGTGTAGCCTCAGCTGAGAACCACTTAGGACGTGTGCAGATCTGTCCTGGGTGCTGATGAGGGGCAAAGAGGGAGAATGGCCTTTGCTCAGCACTAAGACGAGTTGCCACAGGGACAGCAGGTCACGTCCCCCCCTACATTGATGTCCCCTGAGCCCCTGACTTTCTCACGCCATCCTAAGCTCTCTCCTGATTATTCCATTGACGTGCACGCATGCTGATAACTGACCCATCTTTAAAGCCATGTCTCTTGGCCCCACATCCAACTTCAACCCCTGCCCGAGTTTTCTGCCGTCTCTTAGATCAGAGTTCAAGGGTTCTCTGCACCCGAGCTGTACGTATCTGTACTTCCCAGTGTCTTCTCATTTTATTATGATATATTTTATACTCATAAAAGGACAGGTGCGACACATGTGTAGTTTAGGAAGCCTCGTAATAAAACGAGCGTCTGTGACCCTGCCATCACATTGAAGATGACAACATTACTACAACATTTGCTCACCATTCACTCTTTTTACTTCTTAAAATTATTTTTTAAGTTGAAGAGGCACAAGAGATAGTCCATGGTGTTGGTGCCAGGCAAAAAGACATGAAGAGTAGCAAGAAAGTGAATATCCATGTACGTACGCTGTGTAAGTAATACAACGTTCGCAGTTTAACCGTGCTCTGGGACTCCCAGACCCACCTGCTTCCCCCAACCCCATTAAATACTCGGCTGAACCTTCCATTCAGCTGTCACTTGCTTTCCCTAGTAATTCTATGAGTTACACCCTTCAGCAATGTTTAGTTTGGCGTGTTTTTGCACTTTCCCGAAGGGCCGCCTTGATCCCGTTCTCCTTGAAAACATAGGATATGGACCCTCCTGGACTTCCACCCACCGCACATGAGCTCCTTCTCAGTTCACTTTCTTAGATGCTTCTCTTCCTCCCTATGCCACATACTGAAATACCTGGAACTCACTCCTCATGCTTCCTACCTAGCTAACCTCACTCCCCAAGTGGGCTTGACCAGTCCGGTACTTGTACAAGCCATCTGTATGCTCATAACCCTAAATCGCCTCTCTTCTGAGCTCCAGTTCGTCTATCCAACAGCCTTCTTGACATTTCTACTTGGAGAGCTAATTTAATATTAGTGTGTCAAAGATAGAACTCTGTTTTCCCTACCAAACTACTTCTCTGCCAAGTCTTACCCATCTCAGTAAATGGCAGTTGCATCCTGCCAGGTACTTGGGCCAAAATTCTTGGAGTCATTCTCCAATCCTCCTTTTCTCTCAAATATCACATCTAACCCATGGCAGATCCTGTGAGCCCTGTGTCTGGAACCCATCGCGAATGTGCCCACTTCTCACTTCCCCCATCACTGCCATCTTAAGGCACCTTTTGTGTCTTTCCCAGGTCCTGTGAGAGCAGCCACACTGGTCTCATCTCTCCCATCGTGCTTGCCCTCTGCCCATGAACACTCCAGTCAATCCTCTACATCCCGGGGCAGAATGATCGTTTTAAAACATTCATCAAGCTGTTTTCTTTAAAACCTCTTTAATCATGTTGATATAACAGTAAATCCCACTTTATCTCCAAAAAAAGAAAACCCCATTAATCAGACAATAAGTGCCTTCCTCCAGAGTCTTCTGATCACGCTAAAACCCACATCCAGCCTTTCTAACCCTGCTCCCTGACTAACTTTTCCTTGCTCACTCCACCCTCCACTCCATTTTCCATTCCTTATATGCCCAACACATTCCCATCTCAGAGCCTTTGCGTTTATTAGTGGTTTTGCTGCATTATCAGTTTTTTCTCTGACCTCCATCAAGTTTCTGCTCACATACCTTCTCAGAGAGGCCTTTCCTGGTCATCATATTTATAGTAGCACATCCTAATAGAAGCATTTTACATATCCTGTTTACTATTGTCTGCTAAGCTCCTACACTGTTTGGTATCTAATCGGTGATTAATAAATATTAGTGGAAAGGGGCGCCGGGGTGGCTCAGTTAAGCGTCCGATTTTGGCTCAGGTCATGATCTCACAGTTTGCGGGTTCAATCCTCACAGCGGGCTCTGTGCTGATAGCTCAGAGCCTAGAGCCTGCTTCGGATTCTGTGTCTCCCTCTCTCTCTCTGCCCCTCCCCTGCTCACACTCTCTCTCAAAAATAAACATTAAAAATATTTTTTTTTTAAGTTTGAGCAATCTCTGCTTGAGCATCTCCAGAAACATGGACCCCTTTAATATCAAGGCAGCTTTGAGAGTTGGAAATGTCACCATTCTAATAAGCATAGTTTTATCTCTGTGGTTCATATTGACCACTCTCAGCTCTGAATGCTGGGGTAACTCTCAAAATAAAATACAGTATTCTCTTTTCTATTATGGTAGGTCCATAATATTTGAAATCCATTAAAGGCCTGGGCATGATCTTTGACCTATAGCTATAAGTTTTTCTTATTTTTCCCCTAAGTTTTTTTCTTTCTCAAGTTAACTATCACCAGTGTCCTACCACCATTTGTCAGAATGTCATTTCAGGTCCTATCACCATCTGGCCAGTTTCCTCTGAATATACTCCAGTGTGTTGATATCTGAAAATGTGGATCCTGAACTAAATAAACATTGCTAATCCAGGCATGGAGTGTCAGCGAAGATTACGGTAGGGCTATCAATTCCTTCATTCATTTACTAGCTCATTCATTCTGTTGACACAGTTAATATAACTAAGTCTCCCTTGGCTTCTTTGATAACTA
>NC_064818.1:14145634-14146259 GCF_023721935.1 Panthera uncia | reverse complement strand
ATATATTACATAAATATATATAATTATATACAATTTTATATATATATAGAAGGAATGAAAAATGGTGTGTTTCCTGCTGTCAAGGTCTTAACTGTGGAATTGTATGCACTCATCCCATACATTCATTCTACTAATTAGGAATTTCGTTTCAGAGGGCATAAACAGATTGCAGCCAGTTTACACAGAAGAGGAGAATTCATCATAGATGTAGGAAAATGCCATTGAAGCTAATGGTAAAAATGCCAGTGGGTTTCCCAGAGAGAGATACTGAGTCTAGACCTGGAGAGCCATCCACTCTCCATCTCTCCTCTCTGCTCCATGCCGCCCTGGCCCTGATGACCCCCATCCCTCCTGTTGTGCAGCCTCACGGTAGGTGTGGGATGTCCAGCCTCCGGTTCCCAAGCAAGTTCTGTCATCTGCAGTGAGGACTCCTTTCTCAAATTCAAGCCTCTTCAGAAGAAACCCTTGCATGGCCAGCCGGTGTGAGGTGCCCACGGTGGCCAGGACAGCGGCACCACTTTTCACCAGAAGGCTGTCCTGGCCCATCACAGCTAATGGGCGGAACGTGTAGGGGTTCATGGGGATCTAGGCAGACGTCTTTACGAGATAGCCATGACCTATTTAA
>NC_064818.1:14113881-14145624 GCF_023721935.1 Panthera uncia | reverse complement strand
TGGGGATCTAGGCAGACGTCTTTACGAGATAGCCATGACCTATTTAAACTACGGTCCCAGCATCATATGACTTGGGAGCATTTTCTTCTCTCCTCCGTGTTACGTTGTCCGACATCCATTGTCTTCAGACCTTGGAATCAAGAATGCAACACGTGAAGGTGGTTTGCTTCTGACCCCCTTTGATAGCTGCCACCATGAAGTGATTTCTTTCACTGGAGCTAAAGCAGAAAGCCTAAACTCTGAGGATGTTTGATTGACATCAAGATAAGCAGCCATTTTCCTTTTCTTTTTATAAAAATGCTTTGCAACAGCAAATTGTAAACATTATATTTAGAAGTGATGCATTAGAGCAACTATTAAAGCGATCTGTAGTTTAAAAGCCATTTGGTGGCTTCTTCTCTCATCTTTGATCTTATTTTCAGCTCTTACCAGCTCATCCCTCATCATTGTGGTCTTCAAGTAAAATAAAGTGATTTTGATGACTTTTCTTGGGAGCTAAGCTGATGATGGAAGCAAGGGGATTGGCCATGCAGGGGACATGAAAGCTGTCCCAGGGAAAGGGAAGCAGAGCTCCTGAAGGAAGCTGAGCCAGAGGGAAGGACGTGGTTGACACGGGCCCTACCTGGTGAGGCCCGACCTAGGAGAGAAATCTTGGAGCTATTTTAATAGGGATAATTTCTTCTTGCCTTGTACATTCGTGACAAGTATTGTCCTAGTTTGTTGCTTACCCGTCAATTTTGCTTGTGATGCTTCTTTAATAATAGCTATTTCTTAGGCACTTCTTCTATAATATGGAAACTATTAAAAGCACCTTAAAGGGGTGCCAGGTGGCTCAGTTGGTCAAGTGTTCGACTTCAGCTCAGGTCACAATCTTGAGCCCCACGTTGGGCTGTGTGCTGACAGCTCAGAGCCTGGAGCCTGCTTCGGATTCTGTGTCTCCCTCTTTCTCTGCCCCTCCCCTTCTCATGCTCTGTCTGTCTCTCTCTCTCTATCTTTCTCTCTCTCAAAAATAAATAAACATTAAAAAAATTTTAAAGCACCTTACATACATTATATATTAGGTATCATGTTTAAGCTTCCAATTAAGCCTACAAGGAAAGTATTTTTACTGTCTTCACATACAAAGGGATTTAGAAATGTGTCTATGATCACACAACAGGCAGGAGAAAGAGAGATTAGATGGACAGAGTTGGATCCCAACTCCTAAGGCCACCCTGTGCTCTCCACTGTGATGTATCCAAATTGCTACACTCATGCCAGCAAAAGCAAAGAAAATTGGTTATTCTCTATATAAATTAATTGCTGTAGATGCGACAAAGACTTTTGCTCTGACTTTGTCTTTAATCTGTGCATGTGTATTTATCAAAAGAGGTTCTTAATTTTTATCTAGTCTAATTGGTCAATGTGTTCCTTGAAAGCTCCTGATGCTTGTGCTTTGCTATCATTACTGCATGTAGAATGAGCTAAGGGCTTTCTATCACTTCCACGCTGCCATTTCTAGTCCTTTCTGGGTTCGTGCTTTCAACTCTCGTCACCAAAGCTCTGATCCACCAAATCTCAGCTAATTCTCTCACTTCCCAATGAGGATAAGGTTTCCTCCTTCTGGAGGTAAACCCTAGTGTTTGTGTCCTGTTCCCGCACCTGTTCCCTTCCTCCGCCCCTACCTTTCTGAATAACCCTGGTGTGACCCTGTTGTGCATGAGTCCTGGAGTTCTCCAGACTTGCTTTCCTTAGGGATAGCTATTTGCTTGTCTTCCTTTTTTTTTCTTCATTTTTTAATTCGTCAGTTTAGGTTTTATAATGCTTCTTAATTCACATTTTTATTGGAGTGTCGTTGATACACAGTGTTACATTAGCTTTACATTAGTTTCAGGTGTATAACATGGTGATTTGCCAAGTGTGTATGTTACGCTGTGTTCACCATGCCTGCGGTCACCGTCTGTCACCACACAAGCTGTTACGGTACCACTGACTGTCTTCCCTATGCTGCACCGTTTATATCCATGACCTACTCATTCCATAACCGGAAGCCTGAATCTCCCACCCCGCTTCACCCATCTGCCCACACCCTCCACTCTGTTCCCTCTGGCAGCCATCAGTTTGTTCTCTGTAGTCACAGGTGTAATTCTGCCTTTTGTATGCTTGTTTGTTTGTTTTTTGCACACCTATTCATAGGTGTGATTCTGCTTGTTGCTTGCTTTGTTTTTTAGATTCCATGAGTTTAGGTGAAATCATATGGTTTTGTCTTTCTCTGGCTGACTTATTTCACTTAGCATGATATGTCGTTCTAGGTCCATCCATGTTGTGGCAAATGGCAAGGTCTCATTCTTTTAATGGTTAAATAATATTCCATTGTGCATCTATATGTACCATCTTCTTTATCCATTCATCCATCAGTGGGTGCTTAGGTTGCTTCCATATCTTGGCTGTTGTAAATAATGCTGCAGTGAACATAAGGGTGAATGTACCTTTTGAAGTCGGCGTTTTTGTTTTCTGTGGGTAATTACCCAGTAGTGGAATTATTGGATTGAATGATATTTCTAGTTTTAATTTTTTGAGGAAGCTCCATACTGTTTTCCCAATGACCATGCTTTTGGTGTTCTGTCGACCACGAAGTCATCACCCTATCTAAGGTCATCTACATTTTCTCCTGTATTATCTTCTGGGAATTTCATAGTTTGTGTTTCACATGGAAGTCTAATTTCTTTTTTTATCTTTATTTTTTTTAATGTCTATTTCTTTTGGAGAGAGAGAGAGACAGAGGCAGAGTGTGAGTGGGGGAGGGGCAGAGAGAGAGGCAGACACAGAATCCAAAGCAGGCTCCGGGCTCCCAGCTGTTACCACAGCGCCCGACGCGGGGCGCCAACTCACAAAGTATGAGATCATGACCTGAGCCAAAGTCTGACGCTTAAATGACCGAGCCACCCACTGAGCCAAGAAATTAAGTCTAATTTCTTAACCCAGTTTTGCTAATTTACATACATTGAGAAAATCACTTATGTTGTCTAAATCGTCAAATGTATACATAATCTTATCTTAAATGTTTAATTTACTGTCTCTCTAGTTATTTCTTCTTTTTCTGTTCTTAATAGTATTTATTTGTACCTTTTCCTTATTTTTCTTGATGAGATGTGCCAAAACTTGCCTGTTTTATTGATTTTTTTTTTAGAGAACCAGTTTTTGGTTCTCTTGACTAATTCCACTTTTTTTTTTAGTTTGATTTACTTGTTTTTGATCATTATTAGTTCTGTCCCTATACTCTTTTGGTTTAGTTTGATCATCCTTTCTTTAGCTCTTTGAGGTAAATTCTTGGTTACTTTATTGTTAACCTCTTATTTTTTAATGAATGCTTATAAGACAAAATTTCCCCTATGTATCTCTTTGGACTAAACACCGTTTTGTCATGTAGTGCTCTCATTATCACTCATATTCACTTATAATTTCAGTTGTGGTTTTTATCTTAGAACAAGAGTTAGTTAGAAGAACACTTAGAAATTTTCCACGGGGTAGATGATTTTTGGTTATCCTTTCATTTTTAGTTTATATTATCATATAGTGATCAGAGAATGTGCCTTATTATCTGGTTTTTCAAATATATAATTTTTTTCTTTATGTCTTAATACATGGACAGTTTTTGTTAATGACATATGGTTATTTGGGGAATTATTTTTGGTTTTGAGGTAAGTTACATCAAATATGTGGGTGTGGGTGTATGTGTATATATATTTGTAAGCTGATGGTTTGGGGTATGTATTAAAACTTGATAAATTATGTGTGTACTTATTTTTAAGCCCCTTGATTTAATTTCTAAGACAGACGTTAAAAAAAATCTTCTTATGATTGTGGATTTGCCAATTTTGTTTGCATTCCTATCCATTTTGCTGTATACACCTATTTGCTTTGTTGTTAACTGATCAAGGATCATGACTGTTAAATATTCATTGGATGAATTTCTCTGAAATGAAATTAATTTTTTGGTCTCATTTAATGCTTTCTTTTTTTAACTATGTTTTATTTTTTATTATAGATTTTTATTTTACAATTCTCATGGCATGGTTTTTTCTCATTCTTTGTATTTCAACAATTGCCTTTATAATTTTTAAAATATATTTGTTTTTTTATTATTGTTTTTAATATAATTCATTGACAAATTGGTTTCCATACAACACCCAGTGCTCATCCCAACAAGTGCCCTCCTCAATGCCCATCACCCACTTTCCCCTCTCCCCCACCCCCCATCAACCCTCAGTTTGTTCTTAGTATCCAAGAGTCTCTTATAGTTTGCCTCCCTCCCTCTCTGTAACTTTTTCCCCCTTCCCCTCCCCCATGGTCTTCTGTTAAATTTCTCAAGATCCACGTACGAGTGAAAACATGATATGTCTTTCTCTGACTGACTTATTTCACTTAGCATAATACCTTTCAGTTCCATCCATGTTGCTGCAAATGGCCGGATTTCATTCTTTCTCATTGCCAAGTAATATTCCATTGTATATATAAACCACATCCTCTTTATCCATTCATCAATTGATGGGTATTTAGGCTCTTTTCATAATTTGGCTATTGTTGAAAGTGCTGCTATGAACATTGGGGTACATGTGCCCCTGTATCCCTTGGGTAAGTTCCTAGCAGTGCTATTCCTGGGTTATAGGGTAGATCTATTTTTAATTTTTTGAGGAACCTCCACACTGTTTTCCAGAGCGGCTGCACCAGTTTGCATTCCCACCAACCGTGCAAGAGGGTTCCCATTTAGGAGGAGGATGTTTCGAGAGAGGTTAGGGATGGGACAGACAGGCCAGAATACAAGAGCTTTATATTCCACATTAGCCATTTTGAACTTCGTTTTGATGGCAAAAGGCAGTATCTAAAGAGTTTTAAAAAGAAGAGGGATATGATCAGACTTACATTTGTAGAAAGAGTGTTCTGAATGCGGTGTGGAAAATAGATTGGAGGGCGGTAAGATTGGAATCATGAAAGCCAGTTAGGAAGATGTTGCAGGAACTCAGGTGAGAGATGATAAACCAGGGTGGCACTAGCCAGGATGGAGAGAAGTGCTTGGACACTTCTTGTAATAAGCAGGACTTGGGTGGGAATGGAGAAGTGGGAGGTAGGGGAAGGCAGAGTATGAATGGAGAGGCTGATGAAGGAGAGAGGAAAATAAGGAATATGATTTCCAAGTTCCTGACTTGGGTATCTGTCATTCCTCAAGAGGGGAATATAGCAGGGGGATACATGTGGGAGGTTTGGACAAAAAATATATTTGTTTCTAAGTATCGCTTATAAATTGGGTGTACCTGGACTTTCTTTTAGTTTTCGATCTGAGTTTTAATCTGGAAATTTAATTTCTTCATGTATATTTTCGTTACTGATATGCCTGAACTTATTCCTTTCATTTTATTTTATTTTTATTTTTTAAAGTTTATTTATTTATTTTGAGAGAGACAAGAGTGCATGCACAAGTCGGGGAAGGGCAGAGAAAGAGGAAGAAAGAATCCCAAGCAGGCTGTGCACTGTCAGCACAGAGTCTACACGGGGCTTGACCCCAAGAACCGAGAGATCATGACCTGAGCTGAAACTAAGATTTGGACACTCAACTGACTGAGCCACCTAGGCACCCCTCATTAAACAAGTTTTTATTAAATTCTATGTGCCAAGTAGTTTTGTAAAGCACTGGGGATGCATCAGTGAATATGACAAAGTCCCTATACTCATGGAGAGACGATACACAAATAAGTAAATAGTATAATATATGTAATATAATTTTAGATGTTCATAAGTGTTGTGATTGAAATAAAGCAAGCAGGAAAACAGATTGTGACTCGGGGAGGAATATTGCTACTTGGGTGATCAGAGAAGGCCTCTTTTTTTTTTTTTTTTCAAATTTTTATTTATTTTGAGAGAGACAGCACAAGAACGGGAGGGGCAGGGAGAGGGAGAGACAATCCCAAGCAGACTTCACGCTGCCAGCGCAGAGCCCGACACAGGGCTGGAACTCCTGAACCAGGAGATCATGACCTGAGTGGCGATCAAGAGTCGGACTCTCAACCGACTGAGCCACCCAGGTGCTCCAGAGAAAGTCTCTTCTGAGAGGTGACATTTGAGCAGAGACTGGAAAGACGTGAGGATGAATCATTTCAGATGTCTGAAAAAGCAGTCTTAGGAGAGCAGTTAGCAAGATCCTCAGACGGGGCTCAGTGTTATATGTTCAAGGAAGAAAAAAAAGAACTAGTGTGATCCGAGCAAAGGGCACCGGGAGAAATTGGTAGGAGCTGTTGGTCAGGTGGCCAGAGGTTAGATCATTAAAGGTTTCTAAGCCGTAGTGAGGAGATTGAATGTTAACATGAACTCAATAGGAAGCCATGAGGGCAGATGGGAGCAAGTGAGCAGAGAAAAGACATAAACTAGTTTTAACGAAACACAAGCAAGCATTCTGCCATCCATGTGGAGAACGGACTGCATTAGGCACTACTGAGTGGGAACAGTGGAAGCCTGAAACAGGAGGTTACTGCAGGTGGGGTGAGATGATCATCCTTTGGGTTTGCGGATCAGTGCCGGAGGTCATGGTGCACTGAGCCTGCAGACAGTTGAAAGAAAAAAAAACACCCCAACAACTGATCTGTTACTCGAGTGGAACACTTAGAATATGATTTAGTAAGATATCAACTATAGTAATTAACATGTGTTTTAATGGAAAACTCAATCAGTTTTCATAATCGCAGTTCAGCATGTTGCATGCTAATTTGGTTATCTTAGATTTTCTTCAACTCCCTCATTTCATGAACTGCTTTAAAGTCTCTGCTTTTGTCTCAACCCCTGCTTTGCAAGGTTAAAATATGTAGATGTCCTCTTAGCCCCAAAGATCGGGGGGGGTGGGGGTTATGGTTCATTGGAAGCATTTTCCTAAGAGACACCCGTGAGTGTTAAGCCCCACTCTCATGGAGCTCTCCATGGTCCAAAAGAAAAGCAGGCATTTGCTAATCTTCCTCTGAGGAAAGGGTTCAAGCTGAAATCATTTCATTATCTTCCTCTCTTAGGAAGTCAGCAGAAGCATGTTTGGCTAATTGCCATCTTAAAGTCAACGTTATGAACATTACAGTTCTGTCGGATAGACATGGGAACAATGAATTTGTCAAGCAAATGTGCTTAAAGCTGGTGAGGAGGTGTGATGTTGCATGCCTGTAGTAATGCTGGAAGCCGTAGGAAGAGTATTGCCCTCACTTTATGATTCACACCACTTTGAAAAGGCGTGGTGACATGGGAGAGGGCCACAGCGTTTGCCCCTCTGTGGCTCCTGTGCTCCTAAACGCGAAGATTTTTGAGTGCCCCTCCTCCACCTACACTCCACCCTGTGTCTCTGGTCACATCAGGAGCTTTCACCTCTCAAATACTTTTTCCAATAATCTATAAAATTTAAGAAACCTATTCCACATCCGTGCACCACATTTCAATGGGCTCTTGAGGTGAACAGTGCTTCTGTTTTTTATTGCAAGTACTAGACTAAGGCACACAATGACCTTCTCTTCCACAAGTTGGCGGGATTTGGTCAGATTTCAGTTGGGATCTTCCATGATGGCACATGTCCATCTGGGGTGGTGAGGGTGAGCAGGGGTTAACGGAGGTGAACTGCACGATAATGGCATCGGAACACGGTCAAGAGGCACCGGTCTTGGTTAATGTCATGCCAAGGATGGCCAGATGCAGAAGGAAGCATAGAAAACTACAAAGAAGCATTTCTTGGGTGCCCAAAGCCAGTATCAATTTGTTTCCAAGAAAATCCCTTTTTTAATTATTTTTCATCAAATGCATAGGATGCCCAGCAGCATTCATTCACGGCTGAGACTTGACTGGTGCCACAGCAGACGGGACTCCACAGGTCCAGGGCATTGGGAGGACTCTGGTCCCTGAAGTGCCTTTCCCATGGACTGAGGTCTCTGCCCCTTCAGAGGGGAGGGTATTGGGCTGATTAAATTTAATTCTGAAAATATTTATTAAGTACCTACCTGTTCCAGGCATGATGTGGAACCCTGAGGATGTATCAGTGGATGCAAGAGACAAAATCCCTCCTCTCGTGGAGCTTACATTCCAGTAGCTAAACAAAGAAAATAAGAAGCCTTATAACCAGAGGATGTCAGAGTTTTCAAAGGGCAGCAAGGAGGCCGGTGTGGGCACAGATCAGTAGACCTATTTAAGGAGAGTAGATAATGAGGTCAGAGAGAGCAGAAGGCATTTGGGGCTGCAGTAAGGTGTTCGGTTTTTACTTGTCTGAGGCAAAAACCATTGGAGATTTCCAAGCAGGAGACTAACATAATCTGACTTGCATTCTAATAATTACTCCACGTTACTCCGAGTGCTGAGTTGGCAATAGACTGTAAGGAGCAGAGCCTAAGGGTAAAATCAGGGGAGTGATTAGTAGGTCGGTGCAATAATCCAGAAAAAAGGCAACAGTGACTTGGAGGGTCTTGAGGGGGTGAGAGTAGAAAGGTTGTAAGAAAGTAGAGTTAGCATGAGAAGGTTGTGAGGGAGAGGGAGGACCCAAGAATGACTTCTAGGATTCTGGCCCAAGCCACTGGGAGGATGGAATGGCTGTTCATGGAGAGTGAAAGACCATAGGAAGAGTAGGTTTTATAGTGGGAGGGGAAGACTGGGAGTTTGATCGGGGCGGGGGGCATGCTAAGCTGGAGATAGCCATTGGACACTCACGTAGAGATGGCCACTAGAGAGGTTTGGGCTGGAGACACACATGTTAGAATGACAGATGGGTGAGGAAGTTACCTCCACCCTATGCCCACTCCTTTCAGAAGGGAAATCATGATTTTCCGGGTCTCAGGTTCCTAAATCTACACACTCCACTCCACTACGCCCGCCCCCAGCTGCTCCCACACTTAAGGCTCAGCTTTGTCATTATTGATGAGTTAGCAAGTTTTATGTTTCAGTATCATCTCCGTCCATCCTAAGTGCTGGGTGTTCTCCATTTCCTGCACCCAGGATGAACATCTAATCAAGATCTTTCCAGGTGTGTACCACGGATGGATCCCTGAAGAGATCTTGGATTTGCATCAGCAGTAATCGCAAGCAAACTTTTCCTTTGTGGCCCAAGGAGCCGAGAAGGAGAGATAATAGAGACATATGGCAACATTTCATTGTTGGCGTCTGCTGATAAAGGCATTGACTTTACAGCATGGGAAATGTCACCATTTCACAGTGAACTTTTAAGAGTTGAATGGGATAATGTGTGAGAGAGCATGTCTTTATTAACAGATGTGAAGGCTCTGAGCTGTCGGCACAGAGCCTGACGCAGGGCTCGAACCCACAAATCATGAGATCATGACCTGGGCCGAAGTCAGACGCTTAACCGACAGAGCCACCCAGGAGCCCCAGGATAATTCACATCTTAAGATTCAACTCCTTTCACCGATACGCTGAGAAATGACTGGACTGGATCAAGGTCATAGGCTATTTTGTGGCAGTGAAATTCCAGAGTCAGCATCTCCTGACTTTTCAGTTCAGTGCTCCTTCTTCAGTTTCAAATGGAAAATTTCAACATGCCCAACAGTACTAGTATTTTTAGTTAGGGCAAGCGTGAGTACGTGTTGCCGCATGTCAGGGTACAAATGAATAACTGTTAATCAGAGAAAGGAATTCGTTTCACATTTTGAAAAAAGTTAAATCAGTTTGCCAAATAGGCAGCTGGCACATTAAAATAAGCGTGTGAGTAAAAAAATGTCAAATGAATGTTTTTGATTGTCACAAGGAGGTCTGAAGACGTTTGGAAAGATGCTGCCGGAAGTAACCAAGTGTCTTCATTTTTACCCTATAACAAGTGTCAAAACTTTGATGGGTGAAAATATCTGACGAGCTGTAACAATGGTGTCCAAAGCAATAAAAGTAAGTAAAGATACAGACCCATTACACAGGAAAATGTTAGTGGTGTAGAAAGTATACCAGGATGGGGTGTAGTATCCTGGGAGTTCAAATACTTGGTTCTAGAGCTTGCTTCTCCTCTGAACCGCTGAGTGATTTTGAGTCTGCTCTAGCACCACCTGCAAAAGAATGAGTTGCCTAAGTGTATTTGAAGCTTGAACATTCTGTAATACTCTAGGGACAGTAACTGTAAAGACTGTGCCCTTCTTTTGGGTAATGGTGAGAAAACATGAAGCTAGAGTGCTGCGATGGTTCGTTTTATGTGTTAGCATGACTGCACGTGGGTGCCTAGCTATTTGGTGAAAAGTTATTATGGGTGTTTCTGTGAGGGTGTTTTGGATGCGTGTAACGTTTACATTTGTTAGACTGAGTAAAGCAGATTGCCCTCCACCATGTGGGTGGGACTCACCCAATCAGCTGAAGGCCTGAGTAGAATAAAAAGCTGACCATCCCCCAGGAAGGGGGACTTTGTCAGCCTACTGGCCTTTGGACTCAGAACAGGACATCAGCTCTCCATAATTGCATGAGTCAATTCCTTATCATAAGGGTCTTTCACAGACTCTTGAGGAAATGCCCAGAGATGAAACAAGAGGATTTTTGGTTTATTTTATTATCCTGAATATGATGCAAAAATGAAAACTAAATTATAATGACAGAAAAATTACAGTGTCTCAGAGATTCCAGAAACATAATGTGGCAGAATTGTTAAATGATTTAATGTTGATTTATTTCTTTGACACAACGCATCGTTTATATAGATTTTACCTTCTACCAAATGGTCCGGGATTTATTATGTAAAAACCGAAGCATCTGAGAGATTGCGTACAAAGGAAAAAGACTGTGCTGTAGCCCACTGATTTGCTTTTGTCTCCTGACAATTCTCCAAATGAGTGCATATTTGGCAAAAAGAAAAAAAAAAAACCTAAATTGATTTTTATCTCAGCTTAATCAACCACATTTTAGCCAGAGCTTGCTCCAAATGACTTTTGACTGTTTTCCAAACCCAAAGCCACCCTCCATGAATAAAGATGATCGTTGCAGAAGCTATTGAAAAGTTTGTGCTATAGATTCTAACAGCCATTTTAAAAGCAAAGTCCTCAAAATCTTTTAAGCAATAGCAGTGGGAATGAATTGAGACAACAACTCCCTCAAGGTGGACACTGAAGAAATAGCACTTATTTTGGGTATATATGTCATGAATACGTATATATATTCATATATATTCAAATATATATTTGCATAGAGCCTCTCTCTATATATATAGCCTTAAGTCACATATGCTTTCCTTGTCATGGTTGTTCTGTACTGAAATCACACTTGAGGTCCTAGAACAAAGGATAGAAATAATGGAGATATGTTTGTACAATGTTCACCCCAGTGGGCATGAAACACAAAAGCCCAGGGAGGCAGTATGTGAAATTCAGTCCCAGTTTCCCAGTGCCTTGGGTGGGACATTAATCTTGCAATGAGACTAAATGGCTTTTAAAGCAATGGAGACATTTTCTTTTAGGAGCACCCAAGTCCTATGGTCTTCCCCTTCCACTAGCGGCCATGACGCTCTTGGTCTGCTTCCCATAGACAGAGTGAGAAAGCCTTGCTGCAGAAAACTGGGTCAGCTATAGGAACAGAAATATATGAGGTTCTAGAAATGCAGTTAGCAACTACAGTGCTTGAAAGTCTAAACTTGCAGAAGTAGCCCAAAACCTCTAAGGAATCTCGGTCATTAAGTAGCATATTGACAATGACACCTGAGCGACCAGGTGAAGGTGGACTAGGAGGGATTAATGGGAACCCTGGACTGGAGTGGCTACTGAAAAGGGTTCTGGAACCAGGCGACAAAGGGGAGGATGCTTGGGTAGGATCATTTCCCTGGACGCTGTTGGCTGGGGATGTCATCATGCTGGATAACACATGACCCAGGGTTATAGCTTATAGTGTTCAAATTTGTTAGACAGGTATAAATAGACATCGATGTGTATTGATATCCTTAAATTAACTGGTTTAATTAAATTAAATTATCCTTAAATGAATCCTCAATCTTTTAAAGTCTAATCCTTATAAAGTCCGGAATAACAAGAACCCCTTTGGCTACTACTAAATATTTCAGAGCTAGGTGGGCCCAGGTGGCAATGGCAGGATGGTGGGGGTGCTGAGGGGGCAGCGTCCCTTGGCCAAGTACCCAAGCACATGAAGAGAGCTGCGCATTGCCCTATTGTGGGCTCTTGTCTCGCCCGATGGGACCCAGATATGAGGAATCGGTGGCCTTGCTTGAAACTCTGTTTTCTCCATTCCTTTCTCAGAAGTCAGAGCCAAGAATTATCATCGTACTTCTGTGGCTTTGAATAGATGCTACCCTGCTTGGGTGACACTTCTGCTCGTGAAGCACCTTCACAGTTCTCTGGGACTGTTCTCACTGGACGTCTCTCTCAAGGTCATCTTCCTTCTCAGAACTCCATCCTCCCCACCTCTCTGTATATGCACTCTAAGCATGTGGGGGGCAGAGTTTTCTCCACACCTGCCTCCTGGCAGGAAGCATCTTTACTATCCAGTGCTGTGCAGCCCCACCAATGTAACCAGAGTTCCCCAGCCTTTTATTAACTCCAAAAATAAGACCTGCTTGCAGAACCAGCTCTATGGCCAAAGAGTCACCCAAAGGCCATGCCATCATTAGAAGAAAGTTGCTCTGAGAGACCACAGAGCGCTTGGTCCACGTTGTTGAGCCGCATGAGCCCGAATGACACGCAGGCCCACCACTGAGCTCTCCTATGTTCTGACAGGTGCCAGTTCGTGTGGTTCGCAGCAGCTGATTTCTTACCTTCGGCCTTTCCATTCAAACCGTGCACGTAAAGACACCATTAATGTCACATAAAAATCAGCTCATATTTGTGAAGATATTTAGAGATTAAAGATGGGGCTTAAGGTCTGTGGATTCTACCTCTGGCCCTGCTGTTAAGGTGTGGTTGACCCCAGCCAAGCTTTTGACCCTCGGGAAGTGAGTCTCTGTAGGGATAATAGGTTGTTCTGTTTACCGATAAATCTTAATTGTTCAGAAGCCAATTATTTTGCCTCTGCAATGTCTTGCTTATTCTTCCTCTTGGCTGCCTATCTCTGGCAGTATTTCCCCTGATGATTAGTAGCGTAGGTCACAAATTTTCCACTCTACCCTCTGTTGTGCAGAGAGAATCGTCTTTGGTGATTATCTCCCCTCCTTTCCAACTCACTGGGTAGCGGGGAAGCTTAAACCTGTTTTTAATAATCTGTCTTTTCCGTTTTAAACGGCCTCCGTTTGTGTTAAAATGAGTGCTTTCAGAATGCTAGACTTTGTCCTTCCCCTCTAAGGAAGTATCTTAGACAGTGTTAACAGTTAGTTGACAGTGTTCCTGATCGATGCAGGGTTCTCTGGATCCCTTCCCGTCTCTGTCGCAGAATAGCGGGCTGGGCCGGGACCACCATTTTCTGAGGTCAGCCGGCCTCATTGGGCCAGGTGAAATAGATGCACTGCCACTGACCACTGACCTTGCCTTCCCTCTTCTCACTGAGAGTCCCATCCACAGTGGGCTCCTCTCGCAGACCTTAAGACCCTGCCAACCCAGTGGTCTTCTCAGTACTGGGGCTTGTGGCCAGCAGTGGGCAAACAAGGGGCTAATGCTGGCATTCTCTTTCGCTCTCTCAGGCTCTTTTACCTGGAAGTAGTTTGCAACGCTGGATGAAGCACAAATAACTTTTACCTACGTCCTCACGGGCTGCCAGGAGTACCGAAGGCATGTTGTCTCCTGTATTAGAAACTCATAACCTTTCTTTCTTATGCCCAGGGAAACATCCACAGGCCAGATGCTCTTGGTGGCCCCTATACTTAGCAGGGAGTTTTTATAGCACCTTGACCCCATCCTTGGAGATGTAGCCTGAAGTCTGGGGAGATATGGAAATCTTGATCTTCAAGTTCTTTGGTCTACTCTTGTCTCCGTCTAGCCTCCCATGATGGAGATGGGAGGCGCGCCTCTTCCTTCCATTTAGACAAGATTTCCCTGCCAGTGTGCTGTCTTCCTCCTTTCCACCATGACACGAGTCCTTGCCCCTCCCATAGAACTCTAGTAGAATGACCGCCAGGGAGTAGTCATTTCCAGAAGAGAGGAGTGGAAGGCAAAACACATTGGGTAAAATTATCAAAGGGTAATCTTTGCTATATCCAATCTTCATCAGACGGACAAGGGAAGAAGAAAAGAGCAAAAATCAAAGCCATTAATTTGGTTCCTTACCACAGTCCTGTTGAATGCTTTGATGGGACATTAATTAAAATTGTTGGCTTAAATGACATTTTAAATAATGTGAGAATTCCACTGTGTATACATCGTCTCTTTCCTCTTCTCTGGATCAGTTGGTTATGACCGCGCTTTTAAACAAATCGGTAAGATAGATCGTTGAGATCCTCATACTGGAAGACGACGACTCATCAATAACGGTAGCAAGGAAATGGAAGCAGCCGCAGACAAAAAGGAATGCTCATGCGGGTCCAGTCCCTGGCCCGTCAGTGGATTTGGTCCACAGAGAACATGCTGCTGGGACACAGACACACCCTGTCTCCGCAGTGCTTGTAATTCCTATTATGTGCACAGACACCTCCTGCTTTTCCGTTTGAACCCACTGACATTTGAATCTCTGACCTTATGATTCTGCATTCTGACTTCTGAAAGCTTCATCAGAAGCTCCATTTTAGGAGGCAACTGGGTGGCTCAGTCAGTTAAGCTTCTGACTCTTGATTTCAGCTCGGGTCATGATCTCATGGTTCATGAGTTTGAGCCCCACATGGGGCTCTGCAGTGACTGCACAGAGCCTGCTTGGTATTATTCTATCTCTATCTGCCTCTCTCCTATTCACAGGTGCTCTCTCTCTCTTTCTCTCTCAAAATAAATAAATAAAAACTTAGAAAAAGGAGCTCCATTTTGGTCCTCTTCTCTAACTCTGATACCCAGAACCTTCTCTGTCTGGCTTTCATCCACCTAAAGCTTCGTGCAAGCAGAAGACTATCTCCCCCATGCCATGTGAGCTCGACCAGCCTGCCTGGCCTTCTGGCAATTGCTAGAGTGGGAGAAATTGTAGAGTCAAGAGGCGATCAGCCCCTGCAGTGACAAGCTGTCTCCAGTGAAAATTATTTCAAACATTCTTGCCAGGCTTCTAACTACCCAGAGACTTTGAATAAGCAAATTATGGAAGCAGCCCAAACATCCACCAACTGATGAATGGATAAAGAAGATGTGATGTGATGTGTGTGTGTGTGTGTGTGTGTGTGTGTGTGTGTGTAATGAAATATTATCCGGCCATAAGAAATAATGAATCTTGCATTTGCAACAACATGGATGGAGCTGGAGAGTATAATGTTAAGTGAAAAAAGTCAGAGAAAGAGACAGATACCATATGATTTCACTCGTGTGGAATTTAAGAAACAAAGGAAACATGAAGAGACAAACCAAAAAGCAGACTCTTAACTATGGAGAACAAAGTGATGGTCACCAGAGGAGAGCAGGGTGGGGGATGGGTGAATAGGTGATGGGATTGAGAGGACACTGAGGCATTTTGGGAGTTAATGGAATTACCACCTGAGAGTACATAGCAATTTATCACCCCCATTTCCAAGTCTCCCATGGATCAATCTTGTTAACGACATGATAGGGAGGGTGGCACGGACGTGCCGATGAAAGATGGAATGTAATATACTTGCTCTCACGGGAGATTGTCGTGTGTCCCACAGTGGTCACAACTGAGACTTTGAAGGTGCTACTCATCTTGTCTCACAAGTAGCACCCTTTATCAGTGACACGCATGAGACACGGCTCCATCAAAACCAAGCGTAAGTCTATTTCCCCTCTAGATGGTCTGTGTAGGGACTGTGCTTTATTCGTGTCTGAATGCTGTGTTTGACCAGAATCCGTGCTCAGTAAACTCCTGCTAATTTGTTTGAGTTAAAGTCACTCTGTTTTGCTGTAAGGCTCAGATTCTTCATTTGAGGGTCATAGGTCATGTTCAGAGGGTCTGTGAATTTCTTGAAATTGTACCCAAAATTGTAAGTATGTGCACGTGTGCGCTCATACAGCTCTCCCGCTGCCACGGTAGGGGAGATATTTCAGTTTCCAGCAGCAGAATCTTGAAGGGGTTAAAGGACCGTTGGAACGGAGGAAAAAATGTTCTGTGTTGAATGTGTTTATTAGCAGTTCCCCCTGAAGTCCTGCCCTTCCTGGAGGTCCTAAGGGACACGAGGGCCTGCGCAGACAGAAATTGGAAAGGCTCCAAACAGAAGCCTCAGCATCACTGAAGAGAATGAAATGGTTCTGGATGATCATGATAGAGTGGATGGAACTCTCCGGGACCTAATGGATAACAAAACAAACATAAATCACCGACAAGGCCAAGAGCAGGAGGCACTGGGTTCTGATGCCTCTCTTTTTGAGCAGAGGGGCTGTGGACAAATACAAGCTCCTCTCATGCCTTGTTCTTTCTATGTAGGGATTTATTTCTCTTGACTGTATATAACAATACTTCCTCAATGAATCACGGGAGAATTATTACCAAAAAAAAGGGAGAAGAGTTGAATAGAGTTCAAACTAAAAGTGATTTATCTGCTTAAATTGATAAAAATAGAGCTAGGTTTTGAGTTTTTCATCTTCAGAAAAGGCTTCTTGGGAAGGCATGAGATCCCACATCCAGGGGCATTTAAGCAGAGACTTGATTCTCCCTTTCAGAGATGCCACAGGACAGGTTTCTCACTGGAAAGAGAACAGGAGTAGCTGCCCACTCAAGTCTTTCTAGAAAACCTACATTTATTTAATTGTTAGGAACCTTATCTTGATTACCTGTCTGTGTAGAGGCAAAGTCATGTAGCATATAATACTTAAAGAACTTATATTTGCTTGTGGCCTTGGTTTTTGAAATGTTTTCTGCACCTAATAATACAGGTTTTTGTTGGAATTTCTAGAGCCCACACACAGATAGGAGTTGACTGTTCTGATACATACATGATAGGTGGTAGGCAGGAATCAGCCTAGAATTTAAAATCTAAAGTGGATATTCCACAGTGCAGATAAAGTGTGTGTCCGGGTGATAAACAATCTATTAGGAATGGAGGGAGGGGCATCTTCAGAATTTTAAAAAATTGATTAGAGCCATGGGTTTATTTGCATTTAATGTGCAATATGGCAAGTAATCACTTCCTCCTCTAAATTCTTACAGAACTGTCTTTGTATCTAACATAAGTACCCTGTACTTTTAACTTTTTAGTTTGGTCATTTGTGTATGTGTCTTCTGCTTTGAAATTCCTTGAGGGCATAGTTTTCAGCTTTATATCATCCAGAGTGCCAGAAATATAGAAAAGATAAAAGCGGGTTATGTTTTTTCCTGAAACTTACTTTTTTTTTTTTTTAGTTTTCTATGATTAAATAAAGATGCCAAATGCAGGAACTATACAGCTAAGGAGAAATACAGAGCCAAGTGAAAGATGAGAGGAGAGCCATTGAACATCTGTGCTATTACACCATATTAGTCAAGGTAATCAAGTGCAGACAATGCTTCTGAAAAAAACAACTCTTGGTTTCACTGATCTGCTCTACAGTTTTTTTAGATTCTATATTGTTTATTTCTGCTCTGATCTTTATTATTTCTCTTCTTCTGCTGGGTTTAGGCTGTCTTTGCTGTTCTGCTTCTATTTCCTTTAAGTGTGCTATTAGATTTTGTATTTGGGATTTTTCTTGTTTCTTGAGATAGGCCTGGATTGCAATGTATTTTCCTCTCAGGACTGCCTTCGCTGCATCCCAAAGCGTTTGGATTGCTGTATTTTCATTTTTGTTTGTTTCCATGTATTTTTAAATTTCTTCTCTAATTGCCTGGTTGACCCATTCATTCTTTAAGACAATGCTTCTGTGCTGCAGTAACAAATAGACTTGTTATTTGTTAAATGCCAATGGCTTAGTATACACAAAGAGTATACTTTTACTTTTAATACAGTTAAAGTTTTGCCTTTTGCTCATGAAATGTCCAAAAGGGATATTCCTGATTGGGTGGCTCTCCAAGACAGCTGTCCTTCAAGTGGAGACTCAGGGACCCACAATGCCTCTACCTAGTAACATCATCATCCCTAGCACTAAAGCCACGGGAGAGCGTGTCAAGTATTTCTCAGGAAGTTGGGGCTCCCGGTTGGCTCAGTTGGTTAAGCATCCAACTCTTGATTTCAGCTCAGGTCATGATCCCACGGTTCGTGAATTTGAGCCCTGCATCGGACTCTGTGCGGACAGCAAGGAGCCTGCTTAGGATTCCCTCTCTCTCCCTCTCTCTCTGCCCCTCCTCCGTTCTCCACCCCCCTCAAAATAAATAAATAAATGTTTAAAAAAAGAACTTTTAGAGGGCAAGTCTGGAAGGAGTGCATATAACTTCTACCCACGTTCTATTGGCAAGAACAGAGCAGATGGCTCCAGGGAGGCTGAGATATGAAGTCTTTCTAGATGACCAGGTTAGGGGATATAGAATAGATGAGGTAGGATTGGCAGACACAAAGCACTGTTAGCCATAGTGGCCAAATATCCATTTTATCACTAGATGACCGTATAGAATATGCTCACCCCTTCCCTTAAGAACACAACTCAAAGTCCCATAGAGCCACTGGATCCAGCTTGAAGTCCAGGATCTCCCAGTGGTTTGTGAATTTTTCAGTTTTCCTCTTCCTCAAACTCAGATATGAGTGTTTGAAGCAATCTCTGGGGGCGCCTGGGTGGCTCAGTCGGTGGAGCGTCTGACTTTGGCTCAGGTCACGATCTCGCGGACCGAGAGTTCGAGCCCCGCGTCGGGCTCTGGGCTGATGGCTCGGAGCCTGGAGCCTGCTTCCGGTTCTGTGTCTCCCTCTCTCTCTGCCCCTCCCCCGTTCATGCTCTGTCTCTCTCGGTCTCAAAAATAAATAAACGTTAAAAAAAAAAATTAAAAAAAAAAAGCAATCTCTGACTGAAGAGGCAAGTTACTTGGGTCTCTCCACACACTCAAGATTCAATAATGGAATAGACGCAGGATGACAGCAACACATACTTTCTGGGAAAGGGGAAGGGTGAGTAATACACAGAAGTCATTGGCCCATAGCGATGATGAAACCCTGTAGGGCAGGCATCGGGACAGCTTCCCCACTTCTAGGAGGTTCCAAACTTTCAGAGTGTATCTGTTTTTTTTTTTTTTCTTTTGCTCTTACAAGTCGACATTCTCTCTTGAGTTCATCTCTTTCTTATAATGCGTCTTGCCCAACACAGATAATAATAGCTAACACAGAGGAACATTTTGAAATACATAGCATTGTCTTTACTACAGCCCAAATGTCATAATCCTGACTGAGGATATTGGTCTTAGCTGGTCTGATCAAATGTCTGAAAGATCAAAGACCGCCTTCCCTACTTACTACACATTGTACAACATTAGAAATCCACTTCTCTCTCGTCTTGATTTTGGTTGATCCGACCACAGCATTCACTTAGTTTTTGAACATTGTAAGGGTTGGAAAAGGAGAGAAAGACATGGCTCCTAAATTAAAGATTACCATTTATTGGGGTAAGGTAAAACAAATGCATCGTATGTGGTTATCTGTTCATCCATCTATCCATCCACCTAACCGTTATTCCTTCTTTCTTCCTTTCTTTCTTTCTTTCTTTCTTTCTTTCTTTCTTTCTTTCTTTCTTTCTTTCTTTCTCTTTCTTTCTTTCTTTCTTTCTTTCTTTCTTTCTTTCTTTCTTTCTCTATCAGAACCCATATATCTTCTATAATAAGCTTGTCAGAAATATTTATTACAGTGACTAAAATTTCTGAACAATAGGACACACTTTTTCGAGAACAATGGAACAGGATATTTTATTTATTTATTTTATTTTTTATTTATTTATTTTTTTTAACGTTTATTTATTTTTTTTTTTTTGAGACAGAGAGAGACAGAGCATGAACGGGGGAGGGTCAGAGAGAGGGAGACACAGAATCTGAAACAGGCTCCAGGCTCTGAGCTGTCAGCACAGAGCCCGACGCGGGGCTCAAACTCACAGACCGCGAGATCATGACCTGAGCCGAAGTCGGCCGCTCAACCAACTGAGCCACCCAAGCGCCCCTGGAACAGGATATTTTAAACCAAGACCAACTTCAGATATTGTATTGCTACACATACTATCTAGGTTGAAAAAGTAGGATTGTAGAAAGGCTGAAAGAATCCTGGAAGTGAGACTGGGAGAGAATTAGTTCTAGAAGTCACTCCCTTGGTAACTTTATAATCTAGTCTTAACCTAGAAATGGGAACTGACAAGGAACAAAAAATGAAAATTGATTTTGCAAATTGTGTGCAATATATTCCTCACATATTGTCTTATTCCTTCATTCCCCGCCCCCCATTTTCTCATTCATTTAAAACCATTCATTTTTAGCAGCATCTCCCCAGGCATCATGTGGGATATGAGAGTCCCAAGGAGAGCTGAACAGTCTCTGCCTTATAGAAATTTTAGCCTAAGTGGAGAGATAATTTTTTAATCAAAGAATCTTATCAATATGCAAGAAAGCTCTAATAAGGGTTATAAAGGCAATTATAGAGTATTATAGGGTTGTATAGAAAGACCTAATCCAGTTTGGGGAGGGTCAGAAGAGGCCTCATGGAGGAGGAAAGTCTGAGCGGCAGAGGAGAGCCAGTTGAAGAAACTGACAAGCTAACAGTGGTAGGAGGTGGATGGACAGAGAAGCTATCTCGTGCAATAGCCTGGAGGCCAGATCAAGGCAAACAAATTCCAGGAGCTCTGAGAGGCTGGTGTGGATGGAGAATACACACAGAGCACAAGTCAAGAGACAGCTCAGGTGCGGCAAGGTTAAGGCTTGGGTCTCTTACTTAAAGAAATGAGATGCTACTCACTGAAAAGGTTTAATAGAGGAGAGTGACCTGATCAATTCAGACTTCCAAAGGCTTTCTCTGAGAAGGAGGCAGAAAGGAATGGATGTGGCAAGGCCAGTTAGGATGTTACTTTAGTATCCCTAGCAGTAGCGGTGGATTTGTTTACAAAGCTCTTTGTGATCCGACCCTGTCTACCTCTCCAATCTACAGCTTATCCCCATTCATGTAGTGCCCTCCAGACGGGTGGCTTCGCACACCTCCAGGCTTTTGTGCCCATGGCTTCTTCCTTCAGTCTTCTTTTCTTTCTCCTTCTCTTTCACCCCCTTCTCCCCCTTCTCCATCTCCCTTGTCCCCTCCTCCCCCTCCCCATCCCTTTCTCCTTGTCCTTCTCCTCCTGGCTAATTTCTATTCATTTTTCAAAACTAGTTTGCACAAAAATCTAACCTGAGAAGTCTTATCTGACACGCCCCTGGTGCTACGTCTCCTCTTCCACTCTTCCCCCAGTAGTGGCTCAGAAATCCTCCCTGCATGCTTGCATGGAATCATTGGTATACATCAGTCATGGCCCCTATCACACCATTTTGCAAGTATTTGCCTGTTTGCCTGTTTGTTTATTATACCGTGGGTTCATTAAGAGCAGAGAATGTCTGTCTTATTTGTTTTACTAGCTGCTAATAAATATTTGTAAAAGAGACAGAGCTCTTAATACCCTATATTTTAGGATTCCTCGCTTTGGTAAAAATACATAATTTTTGCATCAAAGAATAATGTTTTTAATAAAGTAATAGTTAACAGTTTAAAGTTCATCTTATGATATCTTGAAATGCTACAGAAACATATTTGCAGAAAATATTTCTTATTAGGAAGCATCAGTTGATTAGCTTGGCCTGCAGCACAGTACTGATTCTGATGAACTTACTCATTGAAGTTTTATTGTGAGCAGAAAATGAAAAATATGCAATCTCATTTAGGCAGTGAGTAGAGCGGCTTCTAACAGCATATAAATACACTGACTGCTGCTGTTCTTAACTGTAGTCTCTGAATTGAAATCATTAAAAAATGAATAAAATACCAAGTAAGCAAAATGAAGTCAGTGAATGATCATTTCCATCCCTGACCCCTTTCCTTCACATTAACCCAGGAACCAAGGGAAGCCAGATGAAAAGAAATGGATGTTAATGTATCAAAAGGTAGCTTGATAAATCTGTTAGCTTTGATATGAGTACATGACTGCTTTGAAAAAGGAAAATAAACAGACATCTATAAAAATATGTATCAGAAAGACATCAACATTTAGGTAGGATGTAGCAGGTCTTGGCAGATCAACATTTTCATTGCAACAACTTGAAAATCCAGGTAAATAATATTTCTAAAGGTATCAGAAAGCTATGGAAGGAACAATGATTAGGTGAATTTATATTCCAGACAAGCAAAACTGTTCTAAGGTAAGCTGATGGCCGCCAACTGTTTTTTGCCTCAGGAGTATTTGCCAATTCTGGCTACAAGCTGAAGATTGAAAATGGCCTTGGAAGAGGGCCTCTGCCAAAGATCAGTGAAATCAACAAAGCTTTCAGTGATTGAACAGAGCTGGAGGACAAATTGGAAACTTGAAGAACCCAAGTTTCCACATGAACTGTTTGCTGAGGTCTGAGTTTGCATGGGAGGCTGAGGAGCTAAGTCAAAAGCTTCTAAAGGAAGAAAGAGCTTTAGCATAGTCTCTTGGGGATTAAGCAACAAAGATCCACTCGAAGAAGGGTCTTGCTTAAAGAACACCAACAATTTCTCCCTTAAGGTATTTAGAACTTTTAAAAACTGTGTGGGTGGGAAGCTGTAGACTTCGGTTGGATCTATAAAGGGTAGAGGTGGATTCCCTACGGTCTTTTAGAACTCAGGAGATTAATGCCTGCCAAGCTTTCAGTAAAAAGCCTGGGAAGACTATGCCTAAGGAAAAGGGCAAAGCAGTTGTGGAATCTTACTAATAGTGCAACCTAATCCCAAATTAGTTAAATTTCTGATTGGATTATGTGATCGATTTCTCATTCTCACTGCTTAAGAGAAGAAGGAAGCCCTTCTCTGGTAAGAGATGTGGTCATCTGGAGGCTCTATAATGTTTCAAATAACAATGTCTGGAATACAGTAAAAATTACCAGACATGTGCATAAGCAGGAAAATATGATTGACAATCAAGAGAAAAAACAGGCAATGGATGCATATTCATAGATGACTTCAATATTGAAGCTAATCAACAAGGATTTCAAAATAACTATGACTAATATGTTAAAGAATCACTAGAGAAGATGTTTAAAAATGTTTATGTGCAGTCCATACATACAAGTTTCTTACTGAAGAATCTGGAGAGAAGCCTGGAAATTTGTTTGTTAAATGTGTCCACATGGTTTTGAGGGAGACTTATCTTCAAGGAGTATAGTTCACTGATCATTTGCATCAGCCTTATCAAGGGTGCTCATTAAAATGCAGATTACCAGGCTCACTGGAAAGAAAACACCTCCCTATGAATAAAATATGAGAGTCTGAAATTTATTTTATTTTCTCTTCTCATTTCATTGAGATAGAATTGACAAAACACTGTATAAGGTGCACAGCATAATGACTTGACACATGTATATATTGCAAAATGGTTACCATAACAGATTCAGATCATCCATAACCTCATAGAAATACAAAAGTATCTCCTTGTGGTGACAACTTTTAGGATTTACTGTCTTAGCAATTTTCAAATATTCCATACAACATTGTTAACTGTAGTCACCATGCTGTATATTATATCCCCTGTACTTATTAATAACTGAAAGTTTGTACCTTTTGACTACCTTCACGCCATTCCCACAATCCCCTCTCATCCACCTCCCACTTCTGGTAACCAAAGATACGATCTCTTTCTCTAGGAGTTCGGTATATTTAGCATAATGCCCTCAAGACTCATCCATGTTGCTGTAAATGGCAGGATTTCCTATTTTTTTATGGCTGAATAATATTCCAGTGTGTGTGTGTGTGTGTGTGTGTGTGTGTGTGTGTTTGACATTTTATTCATTCATTCATCTGTTGATGGACACTTAGGCGGTTTCTGTGCCTTGGACATTGTAAATAATGCTACAATGAACATGGTGAAGATATTCCTTTGACATGGTGATTTTATTTCCTTCAGATACATACACAAAAGTGAAATTTCTGGATCATATGGGAGTTCTATTTTTAAAAAAAGTTTTTTTTTAGAAACCTCTGTACTATTTTGAAAATGGCCACCCCAATTTGTGTTCCTACCAACAATGCACAAAACACCTGTGTACCACCCCCTCCCAGCACTTGTTATCTCTTGTCTTTTTCATGATAGTCTTTGTGACAAGCGTGAGGTGATACAAGTGTGGTTGTGGTTTACATTTTCCTGATGAGTAGTGATGTTGAGGGTCTTTTCATCTATGTGTTATCCATTTGACTATCTTCTTTGGAAAAATGTCTCTCTTCTGGTTCTTTGTCCATTTTTAGGTGGATTCTTTGTGTTGTTGCTATTGAGTTGTATGCATTCTTCATATATTTTGGATTTGAACCCCTTATCAGATACATGATTTGCAAATGTCTTCTTCCATTCCATAGGTTGCCTTTTTACTTTGTTGATTATTTATTTTGCTGGGCAGAGGCTTTTTGCTTTGATGTAATCCCACTTTTAAAAAAAATTTTGTTGCTTGTGCTTTAAATGTTATATCCAAAAACTCATTGCCAAGACCCATGACAAGACGCTTTAACTCTGTGTTTTCTCCTAAGAGTTTTATGGGTTTTTTTTACATTTTTAAACACTTATTTATTATTGAGAGACAGGGACAGAGCATGAGCAGAGGAGGGGCAGAGAGAGGGGGAGACACAGAATCCGAAGCAAGCTCCAGGCTCTAAGCTGTCAGCACAGAGCCCCACACAGGGCTTGAAGTCACAAACCGTGAGAGCATGACCTGAGCCAAAGTCGGATGCCCAACTGACTGAGCCACCCAGGCGCGCCAAGAGTTTTATGGTTTTAAGTCTTACAGTTAAGTCTTTAATCCATTAGCACCTGAAGTGATTCTGAAAAATTTACATTTTTAGAGCCACCAGTATAGAGATTTTTTTGGAAATATTTCCACTATTGCTTTTTGTGATGCTGGATGTTCTCGAATATTCTGAACAGAACTTGTATCAGGATCTCACTTTTATGCTTAGAGTAGCCCAAATTCCTTTATACACCACTTTGTAGATGATGTTTTGCAGACCGACTTAAGCCAGTGAGTTCATGCACAGGCCTTGGGCTCTTTGGATGGATGGAGTTCACAAATGAATTTTTTACATCAGTAAATGGGAAAGTAGTAACCCATAACCTAGCCATCAGATTACGATAGAAACATTTTAGATCACATTACACCATCCATGCACATAACTGTTAACCCAACAACTTTTGTCAGCATGTGTTCAGAAAAAAAAAAAAAGTTTATATAGGTTGTTCTCTAAGTTAGACAAAGTTTTAGCATTCTGTTTTTTTTTTTTGTTTTGTTTTTTTTTTAACGTTTATTTATTTTTGAGACAGGGAGAGACAGAGCAGGAACAGGGGAGGGTCAGAGAGAGGGAGACACAGAATCTGAAACAGGCTCCAGGCTCTGAGCTGGCAGCACAGAGCCCGACGCGGGGCTCGAACTTACGGACCGTGAGATCATGACCTGAGCCGAAGTGGGACGCTTAACCGACTGAGCCACCCAGGCGCCCCTTAGCATTCTGTTTTTGTAGGTGCTCTGACCACACCTGACAATCGCTCCAAGCACAGGGACAATATTCTAGAGCAGGATTCCATTACCCTTATAGTTAGCTGCCTCAGGCAACTATAAATCCTTATACATACACGCTGGCTGGAAAAAGGATGGCCGACTTTGGATACCATCTCTAAGGATAAACGTTTATTGGTTCACAGCCCTGGGAGTTCCCTGGGTGAAATCTGAAACTGATCCCAATACACAGAGGGCAAGGAGAGACTGAAGAAAGAGGCAGATTACTCCAGATTGGGGCCTGTCTTGGGTGGCCTCAAGATGAGCACATTTTTTCACCTACCCATCAGAATCTTAAAAGTTTATACAGAGGCCTTAACTGGGTTCAGTAATGCACACTATCCAGATGGTCTCAACACCTGACTGTCTCAAGACTGCATCCTTGAAACAGCTCCTACTGTGTGGGAACAGGGAGTAGAACGTATATTCAGGGGGAGGAGCCTGGGTCCGGCTCACTGGTCTACTGGCAGTCACATCTTCTCAATGACCTCCTCCAACAAGGTTACGAATCCTGTGTCACCTGTTATGCAAAGGTGGAGAGGATCTCTGAAATAGTGTATCTGATCCAGATGTCCTGAATTGCTATAATTCCCCTATGGGAGCCCATTCCTAACCCTCACTCGTCAGGCCACGGAACAAGCAAGTGATTTCATCAGTCGTAACCCGCTTCTGATACTTACCGTGCCCCAAAGCAGAGCTTCAGGCGTTGATTGACGTATGGGCGATAGGAGAGCCTGTGTGGGTTATTTCTGCATGTGGTCTTTATTGTATGATGTTGGCTAGCCACACCTGATTGGAAGAGTAGGTTGCTGGCACTAACATCTCCAAGGGACTCTACATGCAGTATCACACCGCCCCCGCTGAAGTAGTTAATATCCGTTACGGACATCAGAACAGGATTTAAAGAGGCTGCTTGTGGAGGTGAGAGGTGGGGTGAGGTGGGAGCAGGGATTGCAATGGCTGACAGAGTCGCTGTCCCAAACATCCCAAGATGTTATGGCCCTGACTACATCGGACAGATGTAAGTGTCATAGAAGTGACAAATAATTGTCCCTGCTAACATTTATTGAGCACTAAAGCCTGTGCTAAATTCTTAACACACTTGACCTTATTTAACTTAAAAAAATTTTTTTTAATGTTTTTATTTTTGAGAAAGAGAGAGAGAGAGAGACAGAAAGCGAATGAGGGAGGGGCAGAGAGAGAGAGAGGGAGACACAGGATCCGAAGCAGGCTCCAGGCTCTGAGCTGTCAGCACAGAGCCAGATATGGGGCTCGTACTCGTGAACTGCGAGATCATGACCTGTGCTGAAGTTGGATGCTTAACCGACGGGGCCACCCAGGCGCCCGTATTTAATCTTTGTAATAACTATTTGAGGGTGGTGTGAGAAAATGAGGTTTAGAGACGTGAAATACATTTTGCAAGGCTATGTGACTGGTGAGTGGAGAAGCCAGTATTTAAGTCCTTTTATCTGATTTCAAACCCCATGCCATTTATTTAAAAGGAGTGGGGGCAGGGGTGGGGGTACAGTGTGGAGCTTAGCAACTGTATATGTAACATGACGTAGAGATTTTAGGCAACATGAACCTGGATATGAGTCAGCAGTTTGACGCGGCTGTCAAAGAAAATGGTTCAACCTGGAGCCCCATTGCTAATAATAAAGCTCATGTCTCTGAAGTCCTGGCCCTGGTCACGTGCTAGGTACTTGACACGTATTAACTCGTTTTCTGTCTTCACCACAAGCTCACCAGGGTCATCTCTTTCATACAGATAACAGGAACGGAGGCTCAAAAATGTTAAAGACCTTGCCTAGAATTACAGCCGCCAGAATGTGATAATTAAAGGGGGGAGTGGCCTCTGTCGTCTTCTAACTATGCCTAGACCTTCAATGTGTCTGTAAAAGCAAGGTGGGGGATTCTGAGTTCACGAAACTTTAGTCATTGTTTACACTGCTCTCTCAAACAGCGTGTCAACGGCGTCCCCCTGGGGAAGTCAGTGAGGTGGAGGGTTCCCATGCCCACACTGAGAAGTGACTCCGAGTTCAGCATTTGTAAACAACGATCTTGAGTGGCTTTGACTTCAGGCGGTCCTCTGAGGATGCTCTAGAAACAACAGGTGAAGTGTTTTTCATGGCAGTCCAAGTCTTGCTGAAGATGAGATATTTCAGGTGTAAGAAATAAAGACTTGTCCTACAGTCTCGGAAGGGATTAAGAAGAGAACTTACACACATACGGTGGGGGGGGGGGGGGGGAGGGGGAGGGAGGGAGAGAAAGAGGGAGGGAGAGAAAGAGGGAGGGAGAGAGAGGAAACATGTTCCTAAGGCTCTCACAAAAGAAAGGTTAAAAATTATGTACAATTATGGAGGATATTAATTTTTTATTTATATACCTAAGTATTTCCTGGTATTTTTATTTATAATGGCTTTGTTGTTTTTTATGATAACAGCCATAAGAATAATATATATATTAAAAGTAATATTTTAGGGGAATATTGTGACCCTGGAAAGCTGCATAAGTTTTTTAAATAAATAGACTATCTTTTAGGGCCATTTTAGGTTCATAACAAAATTGAGGGGAAAGTACAGAGAGTTTTCAACTACCTCCAACCCCCATGTATACATATAGCCTCCCCACCAACATCAACATCCTGCATGATCGTGGTATGCTTCTTTCAACCAATGAACCAACACTGACACATCATTTTCTGCCAAAGTCTATAATTGACATTAGGGTTCACTCTTGGTGTCGTCCAACCTATGGATTTTGACAAACGTATAATGATACGCATCCGCCATTGTAGTATCATACAGAATAGTTTCACTGACTTAAAAAATCTCCTGTGCTCACCCATTCATTCGTCCTCCTCTCCCTCCCACTACCACTCTCCACACCAGGAACCTCTGGTAACCACTGATCTTTTTAGTGTCTCCATAGCTTTGCCTCTTCTACAGCGTCGTATGGTTGGAGTCATACAGAATATCACCTTTCAGAGAAGTTTCTTTCACTTGACAGTATATGCTTAAGGTTCCTCCGTGTCCTCTCATGACTTGATAGTTCATTAATTTTTATCACCGAATAATCCACCATTGTACCGATGTATCACAGTGTTTACCTACTGGGGGTCTTCTTGGTTGTTTCCGTGCTTTGGCAATTGTTAATAAATATGCTGTAAATATTTGTGTGCAGGTTTTGTGTGGACATATATTTTCAGTCTAATTTAGAAATACACCAAAGTGTGTGATTGCTGGATCATTTTGGTGGGAGTATATTTGGTTTCATAAGAAACTGCAAAACTGTCTTCCAAAATGGCTGTGCCATTTTGCATTTCCGCCATCAGTGAATGAGAGTTCCTGCTGCTCCACATACTCGTCAGCATTTGGGGGTGTCAGAGTTTTGGACTGTGTCCACTGTCGTAGGTATGCAGTATTATCTCACTCATTTTTTTTTTTTTTTGAGAGAGAGTGAGCTAGGGAGAGGGGCAGAGGTAGAGAGAGAGAGAGAGAGAGAGAGAGAGAGAGAGAGAATCCCAAGCAGGCTTCCATGCACAGCACAGAGCCCAACACAGGGCTTGATCCCACAACGTTGGGATCATGACCTAAGCCAAAAAGGAAGAGTCAGACGCTCACTGACTGAGCCACCCAGGTGCCCCTCACTCATTGTTTTAAACTGTAATTCTGCAATGACATATGGGTGTTGAGCATCATTTCATAAGCTTGTTGGCCATCTGTGTATCATCTCTGGTGACATGTCTGTTCAGATATTTTGCCAATTTTTAAATTGGGTCGTTCATTTTCTTTCTTTTTTGTTTTGATTTTTTAAAAATGTTTTTATTTTCTTTTTTTGGGGGGGGGGCAGGGGCAGAGAGAGAGAGAGAGAGAGAGAGAGAGAGAGGGAGACACAGAATCTGAAGGAGGCTCCAGGCCCTGAGCTGTCAGCACAGCAGCCTGACGCGGGGATCAAATCCATGAGCTGTGAGATCATGAGCTGAGCTGAAGCTGGACGCCCAACAGACTGAGCCACCCAGGCGCCCCTAGGTTGTTCATTTTCTTATTGTTGACTTTTAAGTGTTCTTATTTTGGATAATAACCCTTCATATGATATGTATTTTGCACATATTTTCTGCCTGTCTGTGACTTGTCATCTCATTCTCTCGACAGTGTCTTTTGGAGAGCAGTTTTTAATTTTAATGAGGTCTAAATTATTAACATTTTTTTTTCATGGATAATGCCTTTGATTTTGTATTTAAAAAGTCATCACCAAACCCAAGGCTGTCTGGATCTTCTCTGATGTTGTCTTCTAAGAATTTTATGATTTTCCAATTTATATTTAGGCTTATGATCATTGTTTTTCATATGGATGTCCAGTTGTCCCCGCATCCTTTGAGAACACTGACCTTGCTCCATGAAATTGACATGGCCTTTTCCTCAAAGATCACTTGGCAAAGTGTTTCTGAGCTCTGTATGTTGTTCTACTTATCCCTTTGCCTCAGCCCTCCAACTTTGTTCTTCTCCAGTATTTTGTTGGCTAGTCTGGGTCTTTTGCCTCTCCATATAAAGTTTAGAATCATTTTGCTAACAGCCACAACATAACTTGCTGAGAGACTGATTGGGGTTACTTAGAATCTGTACATCAAGTTGGAAAGAACCGACATAACATTGAGTATTCCCAGTGATGGACACGGTCTATCTTTTATTTAGGCCTTCTTTGATTTCTTTCATCAGAGCTTTGTAACCTTCCTCATGAAAAAGCACTTCTTTATTCCGTGTGCCAACGTAGGTGGTATTATGTTTTAACTATCAAATTCCATTTGTTCCTTGTTGATATATAGGACGTTGATTGACTTTTGTACATTAATCTTGTATCATTCAACCTTGCTATAACCAATATTTGTTTCAGTTTAATTTTTGGTTGACTTTTGAAGTTTTCTATATAGATGATCATGTCACCTGTGAACAAAGACAATTTTATTTCCTCCTTCCCAATAGATACACGTTTTAATGTCCTTCTCTTATCAAATTGCATGAGCTAGGATTTGCAGTAGATATCGAAAAGGAGTGCGAAGAGACAGACATCCTTGCCTTGCTCCTGATCTTAGCGAGGAAGCTTCTAGTTTCTTTCCATAAAGTACCATGTTAGCTGTATTTGTAGATGTCCTTTATTAATTTAAGCAAGTTCCCCCTCTCTTCCTAGTTTGCTGAGACACAATATAATTTTAATATAAAACACGGTACAATAAGTGGTGTATATAATCGGATTCTGATTTTGTGCGAATGTATTTTACGTGGGGGGAAAAAGAGTGGAAGGGAATACACCGACTCAAGGCAGTCCTGGTTGGCTGGATAATGAGAATTTTCTTTACACATTTCTGTATTTTCTCACTTTGCCCCGATGAACCTATGTTTTATATGTATATATATATATATATATATATATATAACAGAAAACTGACATTATGGAAAGTGATGTGTTCCGAAGAGAATGACCGGCCGACAGAAAAACGGACAGAGACCAAGGAACATGGAAAAATCCGTGGAGAGAGCAGGGGTTTAGTAATTGCGTCACCGTCACCGAGGAGAACACAAGCTCTCTGAGGGCCAGGCCGGCCTGAACTAACCCCGCAGCGTCGTAAGTCATCTCACCTGCGCCTCGGCCTCGCCTGGGAAATGCTATTTATTTCTTTGGCATCCCCAGCGTGGTCTTTGTGGAGACGGAGCCGGGTCTCTCGTCTTTCCAAGTAGTTTGCCCGTTGTTTCAGGACGAGGGAAAGGAGACCGGGAGCGGTTGGCGGGCGCGAACCGGGGCAGGGAAGGGGGAGCGGGGGGAGCCCACAAGTCACGGGAGAGGGGAGGGAGAGGGGAGGACGAGCGCGCCCCAGCCCGAGGCTGCCGGGCGGAGCGCGGAGGCCGGGATCGGCTCCGGAACCCCGCGCACACCCCGGCGGGCGGGAAGGGGGCGCAGCAGCGCCCCCGCCTGGCCGCGCCGCTCCCGGGCCGGGCGCGTCGCGCCGCCCGGGTGCCTCGAGAGCGCACGCAAGCTCCCGGCGCTCGCTCGGGGTCCGCGGCTCCCGCGCCCGCCGTGTGCCGGGGCGACGGCGACAGGCGGAGGGGGCCCGGGCCCGCCGCGGCCGCCGGCCGCCTGCAGCGAGCGCCG
>NC_064818.1:14088562-14113481 GCF_023721935.1 Panthera uncia | reverse complement strand
GCGGCGCGGGGCGGCGGGCGCCGCGCGGACCCTCGGCGGGCAGCGCGCCCACCTCCCCGGGGCCGCGGCCCCTCCGCCTCAAGTCTGGGCGCGCCCGGCCCCACGCTGCCGGTGCCCATGGGGATCCGAGAGTTTCCCGGCGGCGCACCCAGGGGCAAGAGCATCGCCGTGTGAGTAGCGCCCGGGCTTGGGGGCGGGCGGGGCGGGCGGCCCTTTGCAGCCTGGGGCTCGGGGAGGGGCGGCGCGCGGCGGGGCTGCTCGGGAAGTTTCGGGCGTCCTCTCCCTCACCGCTTGCCCCGATCTGCGCCGCCCCGGAGCGCCCGGGGCCGGCGCGGGAGACGGGACCCGACGCCGAGGCTGCCGGGGTTGCCAGGGTGCGAGGCGGGGGGGGCACGAGCGGCGGCCCTGCGGCGGCACCTGCCCCTGCGGCGCCCTTGCTCGCCCTCGGATCGGCTCCTCACCGGCATCCCCCTCCCCCTTCTCTCCCCACCTCCTCCCTCGCGCACCTGCCCGCGCGCGGCCGCAGTGGCATGAGGAGGTCACCGGACGTCAGCCCCCGGAGACTGTCCGACATCAGCCCCCAGCTCCGGCAGCTCAAGTACCTGGTGGTGGACGAGGCTATCAAGGAGGATCTGAAATGGTCGCGCTCCGTGGAGGACCTCACCAGCGGGCCCGTGGGGCTCACGTCCATCGAGGAGCGGATCCTGCGCATCACCGGCTACTACGGCTACCAGCCCTGGGCGGCGAGCTACAAAAGTAAGACTCCCTCGTCCGCCGGTCCGTGCCCCCTGCCCTCGTCACGGCGGCTGGGGAGCACACGAGGCGACGCGTCCTGCCGCCCCCCCCTCCCTCCCCTCGCCGCCCTGCCCGGAGATACAGACCGGGCTTTGCAACTTTTTGGAGAGACCTGGAGACGGAGTTCTCCGGGACCTTTGGGAAATTCTGATCGTTCTCTTACGCCCCCTCCCCTTCCCACACGGCTTCTCCCTTCGCATCCCCTTGCTCTCCAGGCGTCGCATTAGGGAGGCAGATTGGAAACTCAGTGTGCCCTGCACTTGTGTGGCTCTCCTGCGGATCCCAAAGTGGTACCCGCGCCCAGCCGGGCTCAGCTGGTTCGGAGACTGCAGACTTAATGGGCCTGGGTGTTCACTCTTCCCTTTGTCTCCTGGGCCCTGATGCTGGAGGACGATTCTTGGGCCTTCATTTCAGACCCCTGCGCTCCCTTTGCCTCAGGTCTTTATCCGTCCTCGGTGTAGGGGTTCTGTCTGGATCATTCTAGATGATGGCATTTGGTCCCCGAGAGATCAGTGGTTGGTGCCAGGTGCAGCAGCTGAAAGTTTGCTTGGCCAGTGGGCCCCAGCTGATACCTTTGGCAATGCTGGGATCGGTTGTATGGATAGTAGCTGTGCGAGCAGGGCCGATTTGGTGGGCATGGCTTCCACCTGGGAGGGAGAAGTTGGCTGGAAGCCACTCCAGATGCCTCTGAGAACTGTGATCAGGCGGTCCCATCACTGTCCTCTGGCAGAAACATTGCCCTTTACCACTTCAGTCAAGAAAGGAGTTTGCTTCATTCCGTTTGTAGTAAAGACTGACAGCCTAATGATTCTGAGATATGTTTTTCCCCTTCATTGCTTGAAATTGGAACATACTTTATTGGTCCTTAGGAAAAAAAAAAATCAGGCTTCTGTAAATTAATCATGTTCAGCTCTAAAAATACGGCTCGTTTTCTCCTAAAACCCTTGACTCTCAAGCCGAACGTCAGCAGTATGCTAGCAATAAGCCGGTTACTTTTAAGTTATTTGCAGGCAGAAACCTAGGATTTTCATGTTTTGTTTTCATGCCCTTACTTGTTTGTAGAGGACCGTGGTGATTGCTTTTAACACTGCATAAACCTTTAAAAGGTTACTTGTGTTTCCTCCTGTCTCCTGCTTCTGCCGCTACAATTGTAGCTGATAAATTGTCTTTGGATCACAGAAGGAAGACAAGGGACCAAGTTCTCTTTTCAGCAGGAGAATCCTGGGCATAGGATGAAACAGTGCTACAAGATTGCAAACCCGTTGGAAACCATGATAGAACTAGGAGGCTCAGCTCCTCTTTCTGCTTGCTAAATTCCCATCAGGAACTTCCTGTGTCTTCTGTTCTCTGCTTTCTTGATAAAGAAAGACGGTGGTGCGATTTAACAACCTTCGTGGGGTCATCTAGCCCCTAAAGTCGTCCACAGACTTATCATTGTCATTTTATTTGTGACTGGCCCCATGTGCTTTGTAGACGTTTTCACCGGGGTTCCTGACTTCGGGGGCAGACAGGGAGCCACAGCAGTGATGACTGTGTCTCGTACGGACACACTTTATAATTAAGACAGGGGACAGGCCGTATGGAGAATGAACGGATTCTTAAATCCCCTCTCCGTGAGGCTTTGTGGAAGGCGTAATATTAACAAACAAGGCTACAGCGATCACCGTGAGTGACTACACTCGGCTCACTCAACTCTTTTTATTGCCGTGGAGCTTCCTCTTTATTCCAGGGTAGTCCCTTTCTCCTAAAAGGCTTTAGGTGACAACCGACATTTTGACGAATTAATTAGATTTTAAGTTTAAATTTAGAGAAGCTCATGTTTTATTAATATAGTCAGAGATGTTTTAGGGGAGCCCTTGGGCTGTGCATTATTTCTATCCTGAGCAGAAAGAAAAAATGAAGAGGCTTATCTGTAGGTTGGGATCATTTCTTCAGTTTCTTGGTTAATAATCACTCTCAGCACACTGGGAGACATGATGATCACAAAATACATGTTATTCTCACGGTGTGCGGAACAAGCTGTGGGCTGCGGTGAGCCTTATCCTGGGCACCTTGGCATTGCGGTGCTACCTGTCTGCCATCTTTCAAGGTGGCTCATCTGTGTCTGCGCTGAGAGTTTCTGGAAGGAGCTGCGCTGAGAGTTTCTGACTGTTTGAGAGGGACTAACGAGTTAGCCGGCCAGCTTTGTAGCAGCAGACATGATTGGCATGACCAGGTATTCGTTCCTACCTTCTCCACTTTTAGTCTTTGTTTTGGGTGGCTAAGTGAGGTGATTGTAAATAGTGTAGAAACGACCCTTGCTCGGTATTTTCTTTATAAAAAAAAATTTATTTTAACGTTTATATATTTTTGAGAGAGAATGCGAGCAGGGAAGGGGCAGAGAGAGAGGGAGACACAGAATCCGAAGCAGGCTCCGGGCTCCGAGCTGTCAGCACAGAGCCCGACTCGGGGCTCGAACTCACGGACCGTAAGACCATGACCTGAGCTGAATTCGGTCGCTTAACCAGCTGAGCCACCTAGGTGCTTCTCATACTTTCTGTCCAGTCAGTGAGATGAACACGTTTCATGGCAGACGAGGGACTTTTTATAAGGAATTGTTTTTAGAAACTCCCCAAGGCCCCTGGGTCTGAGAGGGATGGTGTGTGTGGAACAGTCAGCTGAGAATTAAATAAGAAACCAGCAGCCAGGATGGGTCATGCGCCTCTTGTCAGTGGCTAAAGTCGTCCGAGCACATTCCACATTCCATGTTTCTGAACCAAACCGCTGGGCAGTGTTTGTGGCGATTCCTCGGGTTCCTGGCTGTGAGTGTCTCCAGAGCCCAGAGAGCGGGGTGGTTCACAGAAGTTGCTCAGTAAAAGTTTGGTGAGTGAGTGAGTGAGTGAATGAATGCGGCCTGAGATGCTGACCTCCAGGAGAGAACCTTCGAATGTATCTCTGTAGTGATTCAGGGCCTCGAATTCTTTATGCTCCCTTCCTGTCTGTTTGGAATTGCCTCACTCCTGCCCTGTGCTGCCACCCTAACTGCGTCCTTGGCTTTCCAAACCATAGACTAGACCGGACTTGCTGACGGCAGGCTTTGGTGTAGCCCAGGGTTCCTCAACCTCAGCACCATCAACGTTTTGTACCGAGTAATTCTTTATTGTGGGGGGCTGTCCTGTCCATCGTGGGGTGCCTAGCAGCATCCTTGGCCTCTGGCACTCGCCCGCCATCCCCTGCACCGTGACAGCCAGAAGTGTTTCCAGACGATGCCAGAGGTCCCCTGGGCGTGTGCCTTTGGATAGGAAGCCCTTATGATGTAATGAGAAGTGTGTCCTCCAAGGGAGCTCTACTGCTGACCCTGAAAGGCCTGCCCTCTGAATTCCTGACCTCCTGTCTTCCTCCCTCCTGGACCACCTCTTAGGATAGAAAAAACTTCTATCCTTCTGAAAGAGCCTGTTGCTTTCTCAGCTGACATGATTCTGTCCCATTCACCATAAATTGATACCTTCTAGAAAGTGCTTTCGAATTCAGCACAAGGAGCATAATTGCTTTCAATGACTTCCTTTCCCCTCCCACCTTGTGTCACAGCAGGAGAGAAATGACCAAGTGGAACGTCCTGGGTTGCCCCCTTGCTTTCTCATCTCTCTGGTGTAGACACCACTTTGGCGGGGCAGGGGACAAAAATCGGGAAGAAGCCATCAGCAGAGTGGTAGTCAGGCCTAGGCGTCTGAGGCAGTGGGGACCGGTGGCATTTTGGCACAGAGATGATTGAAGTAACAACCTTTGGGGATCCTGGATGAAGGAGCATCCTCAATGGTTACTTTCGTTTACTCCTTATTTACATTTACTCATTTAGCAAACTTCTTGGGAGCGTTTGTGAAATTCCAGAGCACAGAGATTAGTGACGAGAAAGGAGGCTCACTGCACAGATGTGCCCAGACGGACCTTTGTCAGGGAGCACCGGGCGACAGACACCTGCTGTTAGGAGATGGGTGCACTGTTTACAGTGCGCAGGGATGTTGTACTTTAGGTTTTGCTGATGGGTGGTTTCTTTTTTTAATTATTAATTTTTTAAAATATTTATTTGTGTGTGAGAGAGAGAGACAGAGCACAAGTGGGGGAGGGGCAGAGAGAGAAGGAGACAGAGAATCCGAAGCGGACTCCAGGCTCCGAGCTGTCAGCACAGAGCCCGACGCGGGGCTCGAACTCTCGGAACGTGAGATCATGACCGGAGCTGAAGTTGGACGCTTCACCGACGGAGCCACCCAGGCGCCCCCTTAATGGGTGGTTTCAAACAGTGACCTCTTGAACATTTTCCTAGTAAAGAAACTTTTTAGGAGTAGCTTTTGGGTGCAGGGCTGGGGGCGGGGATGGCCACGTTTATTGCTTAAAATGAGGCACAGCCGTCTCTTGAGTAGATTCGTTACTATCACACGGTGCTGGGATGTTCAGATAAAAATGAGGTGGTTTTGGAAACAATGCCGATGGGTTTCGTTTTCGGTCGTTTGTAGGGCAGAGGGTGGGCTAGTCCCAGGTGACCCTCCCGTGTCCAGCCCACTCCGGCCTGCAGTTGGCGAGTTGAGGTTCCGCCTGGAGCCTGAGGATGACTGAGGAGAACTGTGGGTGCAGGTTTTATAGGTCACGCTGAGAAAGAGGGCCCTGAATAACTCCTGGTGAGAAGGCAGTCTCGTGTTATGGGATCCTCCAGGTTAAAAATGTCAGAGAGGGTTCGTGTGAGGGAAGGGGGAGTGGTGGGCCGAGAAAGGCCATCTTTTCTACTCTCTGTGCCATTTCCGCCTGGACTGTGCGTCCAGGTCGCTGACGTCGTTGCCAGTGATAACTGGAACGGCGGCTCATAGTATAATTGAATTCATGGGGAGCACCTTCTGTTCGGGCCTCCCGAAATAGGAAAGGTCAGGTCAGCAATTCAAAAATGACCCACTTGTAAGAGATTTATAATTTGGTTGTAAACGTTTATTCTAGAATGGAGCTGGGCGCATGAAATCCTAGAGTGAAAAGATTTTGAAGGGGAAAAAAAAAAAGTTGCAGGTGGCAGGGGCGGGCTGGAGTGAGCAGAGAGCGTAAATCACATTGCCTGATGTCTCAGACAGCCCGTCTTATTCCTGAATGTGAATACATGTTTGCAGTTTGGTAAATGGTTTCCTGAGATTCGGAAGAATCACGATGCGGAACTGTGGTCTCCTAGGGAAGCACAAGCCCCCCCCCCCCCCGCCCCAGTAGGCTCAGATCAGGGACGGGGGTTATGCCCCTTTTGCGTCTGGTTGTGAAGTCTCCCCTCCAAGGGAGCAGAGTCCTCCGGGTTTTATTTTTTTATTTTATTTTATTTTATTTTTCAACGTTTTTTATTTATTTTTGGGACAGAGAGAGACAGAGCATGAACGGGGGAGGGGCAGAGAGAGAGGGAGACACAGAATCGGAAACAGGCTCCAGGCTCCGAGCCATCAGCCCAGAGCCTGACGCGGGGCTCGAACTCACGGACCGCGAGATCGTGACCTGGCTGAAGTCGGACGCTTAACCGACTGCGCCACCCAGGCGCCCCGTCCTCCGGGTTTTAAAAGAGATCTGGGCAAGGAGATCTCTCCCTATTCTTCCAAAGTGGATCCTGGTTCTGTTTACAAGGTGCAGAATCTAAAACACCAGGGGTAACTAAACATTTGTCCTTTCCCTAAGCAGCTGGAAAAATTGAGGTCAGTTGCCTTAAAAAATTAATACACATGTGGTTGAGCCATTGTGCTCTGTTCAGCGTTTTACTGGGTGTTGCTAAGGCTGCTCGTTCGTGGCATAGCCCCTGAGTGAGGGTGGGGGCAGCCTCAGGGTCTCCCGTTGGCAGGAGACGCAGACGAAATGGATCCCCGGAAGCTTCATCCCTCTGTAGGAGCAAGCACTGTCAGTCACCTCCGTGAGCCTCTGTTTTCTTGCCTCTAAAATGGGGGAGACTGTCACTCCTCCCCGAGGGTTGTCCCGAGGGGTAGGTGCAGGAATGCATATGTGGCTTCCGGCCCTTTGCCTGGCACCTGTACACAATCCTTTATTTTTGTGGATTCATCCTGCAGACTTTCTGAGCACTTGGTGTGTGCCAGGATCTAGGGGTGAGTGACACAGTCCTCGCCCCCAGATCTCCCAGAGTCGAGGGAGAGGGAAGCCCGAGGCCAGGCCGACGTACCGTGAAGACTGGCTCGGGGGTGCGCGGAGAGCCCTTCCCCGCAGGGGTGGGTGCAGTTCAGAAGCTGGAGGGGGAGTGAGCCGCAGGAGGTGGATGGAGGGGAGGTGTGCCTTCCATGCAGAGGCACGTATACGTACAGAAACGCGCACACGCTGTTTCTAGAAGGTGACTCAGCTTGCCTGGAGCGTAGCCGCTAGGAAACGCAATGGATGAAGTCGGTCTGCGAGCAGAAACTGACTCTGGTCCCTTATGCTTCTTCAGTCCGGTGTGTGTCATCAGGAGGGGCCCTGACGCCTGTCACCTTCCCCAGCCAGGTCCCCGGCTGAGTGCCACCCACTTCTTCCAGGGAGCCTCCCTGACCATCTAGATCGAGTGAGGTGTCCTTGCCAGGGGGCCGCACGGTGCTGTCACTTCTTGTGTGTTGTCATGGCAGGTTCAGGTGCGGGGCTGAAACTTACAGACGGGGAGCTCTGTGAGGGCGGGGCTCCGGGCTGCGTCCCCTGTCCTCAGCATGGCTCGCTACACACAGAACAGGGGTGACTCTATCCCCCGATCGCAGAGCATCTCTGGCACCTATTGCGGTAAACATTTGTTAAACGTATTAATGAAAGGTCACACGTATGCACACGTGGCTGCTACGCGTCTACGTGTCTGTGGCGTCTTCCAGAGTTACCCTGCACAGAGCACTTCTGAATGCCTTCCTACGTCAAGAACTGAGCCTCCCAGTGCTCGCCTCCTGGGTCTTCACCTTGACCCGGCTAAAAACACTGACAGGCAATCCCACTCCTACAGCTACGTTAGCCGGTGCCCTATCAGAGCGCTTAGTGTGGTTTCGACAAGCCTGTGTTCAAAATGATACGGAAAAAATGAACAGAGCCCAGGGGAGAAGAGAAATGGGTCAGTGGGGTTTGAAAATTCTTGCTACTAGCAAGAATAAAGTATTGGGGGAGGGAGAGGTAAAACAGGCCCGTGACATGGCTTGGTGAGAACGATGGGAGCTGACACCATGGGGAATGTCTTCCCAGCTCGCCATGACACCCCTACCTGCCCAGCATCACACCCTCTAGGTAGGCTCTTAAGCCAGACTTGGCATCAGCTGTCTCTTGGGCACCACAGGTTAGACTGGCATGGACTCTTGACACATACTTAGTATCTCCCTCCTGGAATTCGACGTTAAAATCAGGAGCTCGTGACCTAGTTTGGGGTGGTCTTTCATGTGGGGGAAATGCTATGGAGGAGCTCTTCTGGCTTCTGTGTGGCCCAAGAGCCAGAGAAATCCGGTCTGCACAGAAGAATCAGGCAGGTGTGCAAAGGAGCCCAGAGGGACCCGGGGCTGGGTCCTCTTTCCCTGCTAGGTCAAGGTCGCCATGCAGCTCATCCTCTGAGCTCCAGGAGATGCCACTGTGGCAACGCCACAGCCCCTTCCTGGTGATTGAACAGAAGCTGTTTTTTTCTGGTTTTGTTCTGCACAGCTGCAGACCCCCATCTGAATAATATTTCTCAGTGACTTTTGCTCAGGCTCACGTAGGGCAAAACAAGGGTATACATACCAAAGAATTTCCCATTGGAAATAAGAAATCATGTTCTGACTGCTGAGATCAAAAAGATTATGGAGCCTTCGTCACTGGAAAGACTCAGAAAGAGGCAGGCACTCAGTAACCCCAGCTGGATTAGGTATTTACTTACCCTGTGGTAAGGGTGAAGCGGATTTGGTTTAGTTTGTTTGTTTGTTTTTTTCTTACGTGATGTCTTTTAGTTCAGCAGTGAGTGTGCGTCGATCAATAGAGTAATAGGCCAGTTGTGTTTCCTTATCTTATTGCAGAGCCTAGAAGGGAACTTGCACAATTCGGAATCTGGTAAATTCTTTCAGTTCATGATGGTGACGAGACCTTGAACAATTGCCCAGGACACGGGCACATGCTTTTCCCTTACGCAACTTGAGGTAGCCTTCACTTATGACAGCATTCGAAATCACAGGGAATGGGTTGCCCCTCCCAGGTGATTTGCAGTATGGAAGGGCAGAGTGTATGTATCATGGGTTCCTGGGACCAAGAGATTCAGTGAATTTCTCAGAGCACTTTTCAACTTTTGACAGATGTTTTCTGTGACATTCGTATTTTCTCCTTGTCAGTCTGCTGTGTGTCATCTACCTTACTTGCCTAGATAAGAGTCCATCAGGAAATTACTTTCATTCCTTTTCACCATCTACTTTCTAACAACGTTGCATAATCAAAATTCGGGCACGTCCTCACAGTTTTATCTGAAAGGGTCAGAAGCAAGATGCTTCTTGATGAACGTGGACTTGGCTTCCTTATTTTTCTTTTCGTAAATCAAGTCTGTTCATACTCAATGAACATATATGAAGATGCCCTCTTAAAAAAACGATTATAATTATGATTCTGGTGTGAAACACTTGGGTTTTCTGGAGTGTTCTCGTGCCATGCGCGTGTGGGAGTTTAAGGAACGCTTTGCATGGAGAAGTGCATATGCCGCTGTGCGTTACCCTAGGCAGGACTTGGAAGTCTCCACCTCTGTGGATTTTGTTTTCAGAGAAGAATAAAATAGTTTGAAGACCATTTAAATGCTGTAATCCAGAGTAGCAGAACTCAAGGATTCATCCAAACTCTTTTTTTTTTAAATTTTTTTTATTATGTTTCTTTATTTTTGAGAGGCAGAGAGAGACAGAGCATGAATGGAGAGGGGCAGAGAGAGAGAGGGAGACACAGAATCCAAAGCAGGCTCCAAGCTCTGAGCTGTCAGTCCAGAGCCCAACACGGGGCTCAAACCCACGAACTGTGAGAGCATGACCTGAGCCGAAGTCGGACGCTCAACCGACTGAGCCACCCAGGTGCCCCAATCCATCCAAACTCTTTTAAGTCAGCATTTTGTTTGATTAAATACATAACATGCAAAATCTTTTGTATATTTATCTGATTTTATGCAGTGGGCATGCTCTCAAAGTTACATGTGAATAAAGTTACATAGTTAGAATTTGTTCTAAAAATTCTAAAAGTCATTGAGGACTTTTCAGTGTGGTGGCTGGAGGTGGAGGAAGGATCCCTTTCCAACTAGACCCCACCGCCATCATACTCTCTCTCGAGAAGCCCATGGCCAGGCAGGGCCTTCAGAAAAATCACTGCATAGAATGTCAAACACTGCTTTATGAAAGGGTCTATTTATGAATGATTTGGAAACAGATCAAACAATAGAACCAACTATGAATGTGTATTTATCCATCCACCCAGCCATTCATCATCCATCCATCCATCCATCCATCCATCCATCCATCCACCCACCCACCCATCCAGACATCAAACAGTTCACTGCTTCCAAAGGGCAGCAGATGTATTCACTTCTAAGGTAAACGTACATACACGGTGTAGTTACTATTTTCTAGAAAATTACGTAGTGGAGAGATAAGACAATTCGTAAAGTCCCACACATTCCTTGTGTTGGGGCCATCTCACAGATGCGCTACATGTTTCTCTGGTGTTTTGCTAGCGAAATACCTTGGGGTATGTGGGATCAACATTGAGCAGCCTTACGCTAAGATCTGTACTGCGTACATGATATTGTATATTTTATCATAGGGCACCGTAATCAGCAACGGGAAGGTCCTGAGCCACAGCAAACTTCTTTTTCTGTTCCTTTGGAATTGTGAGCTCTGCGGCCGTAATCAGAGTTCTAATTCATGTATTTAATGTGTCCCAGCCATTAAACATTTTTTCCCCTCTTTCTTGAAATCCTTCAACAACAAAGATTTTTGACTGGGTTATTGAGATTAGTCCACAAAGCCGGCACATTTCCCCCCTAATGTTTTATGCTTTGGACATTCTGGTTCTTTCCGGTGCTAAAGGAAGCTGGCCTGAGACACGGGCCATTCTTCTTCCTCTGACTAGGGGCCTAGCAGGAATACAGTGGCCTGGAATTCAGAAGAGCTGGGATTGCGTTCCCGCGCTGCTGTGCATTCTGTCTGAAAGAACACTTCCTTCCGGTGCCTAAAGGAGAAAATTCCCACATCCATAGAAATCTGCTTCTCCGGCTTCTTCTCCTGGCTGTTTAGCTGAAGAGTCCTGACGCCGTCCAGTTCATATAGCTGTGAAGGGAGTGCTGTTTCTGAAGGCCGGCTCTGCTTTTGTTCATTAGTAGAAAATCAACACGTCCCGATGACTGTGACCGTTACTTTCCATAATGTTGAGAACGTAAGTTAGGATATGGAGTCTGGACAGCAGTTTCTTGCGTTCAGGTCCTGGAGCCACTTCCTCTTGTGTGGATGAATCCAAGACTCGGGGAGGTGGTTGAGCTAAAATGTAGGACACGGGTTGTTGGAGGACATTGTGCGCTCACTTCTGCCTCTCTCGCTTGCCTTGTTGCTCGATCCCCAACTTTTCTTTATGCTGAGCACATGGGGTCTGAGCACCGGCCGAAGGCCGTGTGTCCTGGGAACTGATGATCCCTGATGGTCAGCACGTGGCCTAGAGTTATTCGGATCAGTGCCTAGGGTTCTAGATTTCTCTACTGCTTTTAGGTTGACGCGGCTCCTGTAGGTGAGGGATGTGACTTAGGCGACTGAGGATCTTGGCCACCTCATATCTAATAGGAAGCTGGGAGGTGACAAGATAATGGTGATGCTCTGGTGATCTCTTGTCTCAAGGCCAGCACACTACACTGGGACCGCCTTACTTTCTATCTAGAGGTGTCTGGATTGCTTTGGGAGAAACATAGTCTAAAGAAAAATCACAGAACCATTTTCCTTTGTGCTATACACACGACTCTAGGGAGAGTACTTTACTTTTGACATTTCCGGTCACCAACTGTGTGATTTTTTTTCCACGCCAAACACTCCTGCATCACCAGCTGGGTGTCTTGAAGTTTAACTCGATGCTGATGTTATTATGTATGTGGAGGCAGCGTCAGGCCCCACAGGCTAAGGATTCAGTTCTACGAGACTGCCCCCATCTCCGACGAATCCCCTTATTACTGGTGCTTCTGATCTACTGGCTGGAATTTGGAGGTTCCCACAGCTCCCTCCTTGGGTTTGAGTCATTTGCTAGAGTGGCTCACAGAACTCAGGAAAAATAGTTGGCTTATTAGATTATCAGTGTGTCATAGGAGGATGTAACTTAACAGCCCTGAGGGAAAGATGCACAGGGCAAGGTATTGTGGGAAGGGGCGTGGAGCTTCCGTGCCCTCTCTGGGGGCACCACCCTCCCAGCACATCTCCGCGTCTGCCCGCCTGGAGGCTCTCCAAGCTCCAGCTCCCTCCTCTTGGGTTTGTATGGAGGCCCCACGACATAGGCAGAGTTGATTAAATCATTGGCCATTGGTGCTTGATTCCCCCTTCATCCCCTTTCCCTTCCCTGGAGGAGGTCAGGGGGTGGGACTGAAAGTTCCAACCCTCTTTTTTTTTTTTTAAAGTTTGTTTATTTTGAAAGAGAGAGAAAGAGAGCACGTGAGTGTGAGCAAGGGAGGGCCGAAGACAGAAGGAGAGAGAGAATCTCAAGCAAGCCCCACACTGTCCATGCAGAGCACGGTGTGGGGCTCGAGCTCACAAACTATGAGATTATGGCCTGAGCCAAAATCAGGAGTCAGGCACTCAACTGACTGAGCCACCCAGGTGCCCCTGAAAGATCCAACCCTCTTTTCACAGGGTGGGTTCCCCTGGCAACCAGCCCCATCCTCAGAAGTTCCAGAAGTCACCTCATAACTATAAACTCAGCTGAAAAGGGCTACTTAGGAATGAACCACAGAAGAGACTCATTTCACCTTTGTTGCTCTTATCACGTAGGAAATTCCAAGGGTCTTAGGAGCTCTGTGCCAGAAATGGCAGTGAAAACCAAATATAGGTCATCTTTTTAAAAAATTTTTTTTATAATTCCAGTATAGTTAACATGCAGTGTGAGTTTTTGATGGACAATATAGTGATCCACAGTTCTGTACGTTACTCAGTGCCCATCATGATTAAGGGTACTCTTAACCCGTTTACCCATTTTCCCATTTCTCCCCTCCCCATCCCTTGCCCTCTGGTGACCATCAGTTCTGTGTAGTTAAGAATCTGTTTTTTGGTTTGGTGTATATTTCTTGTTATATGTTACGCATAATTATAAAAGATTTTAGAGGCAGGGAAATTTGAAGGTCTTCTGTTTATTATTTTGTGGAATACTGTTATTTTTCTTGGGCTTAACAATATTCATGTGGTTATATAGGAAAATGTCCTGAATCTTAAGAGATAACAAAGTATTTAGGCATAAAGTGTCATTATGTCTGTAATGTACTTTTAGTCTGTAAACTACTTTCACGTAGTTCAACAAAAACAAGGATGGACAGGCAGGTGTGATGACAGGTGAACAAAATGGGGCAAAAATTTTAATACTTGGTGAATCGGAATAATAGATCCACGTGTATTTATTGGACTGTCTTCCCAACCTTCCGATCAATGCAGACATTTTCAAAATAAAAAATGCCATCGTTCCAGCCAATGGCATAGCATAGGTCAGGCCTAAGTGAGTTGGTTTAGAGTTATCGCCTCAGAATTTGGCCACGAAGTAGGGAGGAGCGTGTGAAATTTGACAGGTTGTTTCAGGGAGGTTGGAGTTTCTTCACTTCAAGGCAGCATAGAGCTGGCTTCCGGCCACACTCAGCATATTCAGTGCCACCTTCCAGGTGGGACCCAGCCTAAGCGTTGTGGTCTAAGCGTTCGTGTCCCCCACCCGGTTCGCAGGTGGAAATCCTAGCCCCTGGTGTGATCGTGTAGGGAGAGGTGGGGCTGCTGGAAGGTGGTGAGTTCACGAAGCGGGGGGGGCCTCACGAATGGGATTAGTGCCTTTTTAAGAAGAGAGCAGAGAGTCAGCTGGCTCTCTCTATACCATGTGAGGACACGAGAGGTTGGCAGATTCCAACGCAGAAAAGGGCTCTCACCAGAGCCCAGCCACCCTGGCACCTGCTCTCAGACTCCCGGCCTCTAGACAGTGAGAAATAACATTTGTGTTGTTTCTAGGCCACTCAGTCGTGGGAGTCTGTTATGGCAGCCCGAATGGAGTGAGGCACTGAGGCTGCGTTTGCCTTGGTTTCCCTTCACCACCTCTGGCCACGTCCCCGTCCCTCAGACCTGCTCATCGCCCGGACAGGAATGTGGTGATGGTTTTGTGGGTATGTACCCATCTCCACACTCCTCAGGTTGTATATGTTAAATATGTACAGCCTTACGTATGTCGGTCAGACCTTAAGTGGTGTTTAATTAAAAAAAAAAAAAAAAAAAGACATGCTCTTCACCATGTGGGACATGTCTCAGGTTCCAGGGTTCTTTTGTTGAAGGACACCTGTTTTTTTCAGAGACTTAGATTTCTAGCCCATGTCTCTAACTGCTTTTAACTTTGTACCCTGTGAAATAAAAATGTGCTTGAATTTGCATCAGAGTCTGCGAAACAGGCTGTTTTCGATGGATCAGTTGGCCTGCAGTATAGACTGTGTTCCAGTGCCGCGTCTCCAGAACCCCGGCATCTCATCTCCTGTTGTATTGTACATCTCTCCTGACCAACTCTGTCTTTCCTCTTGGCTCCCAGGGATTAGGGTGAGGCCATAGAGGGAAGGCCATTTTTTTTGAGAGATGGTCCCCCCCAAATTTCTCTATCAACTACTACCTGGAGAAGGGCACTGTGGTGGCAAGAGAGAAAGAGAGTTGCCTGGTTTCCATCACTCAGCAGGCACGCTATAGACGATGAAGAGTTGCCATTTGCTATTCCTGGCAGAGTTCCCCCTCAGGGGGCCCCTAGGAGGGCATTATTATCGCTGTTTGTGGATAGAGAAATGAAGGCACAGAATAATGAACAGACCACACAGGGATAATACGACTTTTGCCTCAAGGTGAGTACATGAGTATCGGAGGCAGTCTGAGGAGTTGTGAGGGTTCCTTTGTTGAAAGAGGGAAAGATATTGGGGCACCAGGGGGGGCTCAGTCGGTTAAGCAGCCAACTTTGGCTTTGGTCATGATCTCTCGGTCTGTGGGTTCGAGCCCCACGTTGGGCTCTGTGCTGACAGCTCAGAGCCTGGAGCCTGCTTCTGACTCTGTGTCTCCCTCTCTCTCTACTCCTTCCCTGCTCGTGCTCTGTCTCTCAAACATAAATAAATGTTAAAAAAAAAAAAAAAAAACACAGATGCTACACTGTGTGAAAGAGGAAGTATTTACCACGCTGGGAGTGGAAATGATTGATTGGTTTCAGAATAAAGTATATGCAAGGTCAGAGAAAGGGGTATCGAGCAGCAGGAAGGCAGGAGCGGGGTTTGAATTTCAGACTGTTCTCGCGAGAATCATGTGAGGAGAATCGGGAGAATCTCCTCCTCCCAAAGGAGGAGAGACGACAGCTACTTTGTAAAGCAGCTGCGAATGTTTTGTAGTTACCCCAGATGAATATTAGCGCTCACGTCTGTGGGCTATATGCCCAGGAGTGGAGGTTCAGGGCTGCAGTAGACAGAACACTCACTCGAGATCTGCTCTGTCCCTCGTCCACCTCAGTGAAACGGTGGTCATGTTGGGAGGCCCATGTGGCAAAGAGCTGTGGGTGGCTTTTTATAGTCGAGGGAGGTACCTGGCCAACAGCCAGCAAAAGACTGAAGCTCTCAGTCCAACAGCCACCAGGAACTGAATGCTCTCAGCAGTCACGCCGATGGAAAAGCAAATCCTTCCCTGATTGAACCCCTAGATGCGAACCAGCCTCACCAGCACCTTGCCTTCGTCCTCATGTACCAAAGGTGGTGGAGAATAGGCCGATAAATCGATCGAACAACAAGGGTAGAGAAACCGAATCAGGCAGAAGCCTGTACCTGAATTTTGGTCTTGGCTCGGCCATTTCCTAACTGGGTTATTATTGACCAGGTCCCTCACCCGGCCTGGCCATCCCTCACCTCTTGTGTGCAGTGAAGGCATTTGGCTAGATTACCTCCTGAATCCCTAGCAACGTGACATTTTAACGAGTCTAAGATTTACCTGCGACATCTGAGGAACTCATCTGCTCTGCGAATGAGTGTTTAGAGGTAAAAAGAAAAATTAGGAGGCTAGCCGAACTTGTGTCCTACCTAGAAAATTAGCCCGGTCGAACCACCTCTGCCGTATGTAGTCGGCAGAGCCTGCAACTTGATTCTCTGCTTCTGAGTCACTGGAGAGGGAAACGCACGGATTAACGAGTTTCTTTTTTGAAACTCCGCCACTCTTTTCCCCTTATATCTTTGACTCCACTGACCAAAAATATCCTGACTAAATCTTCCCTGATTAATTCTGTTGAACGCTAAAACACGGCCAACTTAGTGTTTGCATTTCTAAACCCTGAAAAGAAGAGAAACGGCAATCTGGATTTCCAGTGAAATCCTTAGAGAATCTAAGGACTGCTTTTGAGCCCCAGGAGCACCTGTCTTCAGGTTACATCTTCGAGGGAGCAGAGGGAGCACCCTGGAGACTCGACCCTGGTTCTGTTGTTGCCATAAGATGGTTATGGGGCTGAATACGTTCCTTGAAAAAGAAATTGTGCCATCGTTGCAGCCGCCTGAGAGCTCAGTGGGTCTTTGTGGTGAGGAGCTCTGTGGACGTGGTTTCCGTAGACTAACTCTGGCCTGCAGCTGTTCTTGGAAGGGAGGCTAAGAACTGAAGTGGGGAAAGTTTGAAAGGCTGTTGACGGGACCGGCTTTTGGGAGTTGCCCCTTTGAGAACGGTTGACAAGGGGAGTGCCTCGCACCCCCAGACGTGGAGAGCTTTATCTCACGCAGGTTCCGACGCACAGAGCTGTCCCCGGGAGCATCTTCTCAAGTGTCACGTGGGGAGGGACTCGGCCATTCCTGTCGGTTGTCACAGCAGGTGGTAACTTTGCTATCTTCGGGCAAAGCTAGCCACGGTTGGACTTTTGGTTTTCTTTCTCAGCATAAAGAGGTTTTAAAGCTTCCCCCCCCCCCCCCCCGCCCCCAGCAAACTCCAGATGTTAGAGGGCTGGCATGGGGACTGGCGAACCGTCCATTCACAGTACCGCAGTGCTTGTGCGTGGTTCTCAGGGTCCTGCTGAAGTCTGTGAGCTTTGCAAGAGAGAATGCCCTCCGACATACTCTGTGATTCCATCCATCTAAAGGTCACACAGATTGGCACAACTAGTCTGTGGTGCTAGAAGCCAGAAGAGTGGTTACATGTAGGGTGTGGGGGCTGGGAAGGGGCTATGAGGGAGCCGTCTTTCTGGTATGGTGATAATGTTTGGGATGGCAGTCTGGACGGCAGGTTGTGTGTATGCAAAAGGGGGCGTGTGTACGTAAAAAGTCGTCGGGTGCTTTGCCGTATTGTGTATACCTCACCTGAAAAATCTTTTTGTAAAAGGTGGTTGTTGGGGATGGGGATTCCTCCCTATAGAGATATGGGTCACTGGGCGAATCAGGCTGTTTATGGAGGATGGTGACCCCCGTAGGACCTGTGGCTGTGGTTCTTTTGTTGTCCTTGTCATTGTTGTTCCATTGAAGTCCTGAACAGCAGGGTCACTTTTAAATTTTTTTTTTTTAACATTTTATTTATTTTTGAGACAGGGAGAGACAGAGCATGAACAGGGGAGGGTCAGAGAGAGGGAGGCACAGAATCTGATACAGGCTCCAGGCTCTGAGCTGTCAGCACAGAGCCCGACGCGGGGCTCGAACTCACAGACCGCGAGATCACGACCTGAGCCGAGGTCGGCCGCCTAACCAACTGAGCCACCCAGGCGCCCCGCAGGGTCACTTTTAAACATAGCCCGTTTGTTTTGCGCAGTTTGATGTTTGTAAATAGACGCACATGGCGTTTCCCCTGTCTGTAGGAATGCTGCAGATTCAACTCATCTATGTACATCCTGCTTTAGGGCGCTGGGATTTCTGAACAAGTATATGCTCAGAGAAGACCACAGGTTTTGGCTCTGTAATGACAAGGACACTAAGGCCATGGTGAAAATAACCGGGGCTTTGTGTGTTACCCTCTCTCTGTACCATTATTTTCCTACTTCCCACTTTTCTCCCAGAAGATAACAAAGGAGGTAGAAGAAAGGTAAAGCATAGTTGGCTCACTTAGAAGTTTTGTCTCCGTTAATTGTGAGTTTTTATGAAAACAGGAGTCCAAACTATAAGGTTGGAGGGTCTCTCCTTGCTTAAATTCCCATGCTTTTACTGATTCCAGATAGTCCAGCCAACTTACTGCTGGCTTTGATTTTGAACACCATCCTCTCCGTGACCTTCAGTTCAGATAATTGCAGGTGCAAAGTGGATGTTCATTTGAAAACTTGCAGTCCACCAGCTTGTAAATTTAAATTAGAAAACAAAGTAAATTTAGTCCTTAGAACCATACTTTAAAAAAAATTTTTTTTAAGGTTTATGTATTTTTGAGAGAGAGACAGAGTGCGAGCGGGGGAGGAGCAGAGAGAGAGGGAGACACAGAATCCGAAGCAGGCTCCAGGCTCCAAGCTGTCAGCACAGAGCCCGACGCAAGGCTCGAACTCACAAACGTGAGATCATGACCTGAGCTGAAGGTAGACGCTTACCGACTGAGCCACCCAGGGGCTCCAGAACCATACTTTTAATATAATGGGGGTAGAACGAAGGATTTGTTTTCTGCACCTAGGGGCTGTGAGCCTTCTGGTCTGCAGATTCTAGCACTGGAGACACCACGTTGGGGGCTGGAAGCAGGACTGAAGAGTGAGGACCTGCAGAAAGCAGGGGCCAGACTGGACCAAATGGTGTCCCGAGTCCTGGGCAGGGTGGGGTCCGACTGCATTTCTGAAGCACGTAGAGATCATCTCTGGCTTTGATACGATTCACTGCTTTCCAGAACAAAGGGCCTGGGGTTGGGCGTGACACGCTGTGTCCCGCTGGAGCGCGATTGTGTCAGGTGTCTGTGTCCTTGGAGTGCTGCCAAGAAGGTTGGTGCACGGCGTCGGCTCTTCATCCAAGTGAGTTCAGATATGTCCAGGTGATAAAACGGATGCATGCGTTATCTTTCACATTAAAAGTGGCCTCTGCCCAGGGGCACCTGGGTGGGTCAGTCGGTTAAGCGTCTGACTTCCGCCCAGGTCATGATCTCGCGGTTCGTGGGTTCGAGCCCCGCATCGGGTTCTGTGCTAACAGCTCGGAGCCTGGAGCCTGCTTCGGATTCTGTGTCCCCCTCTCTCTCTGCCCCTCCGCGCTTGCGTTCTCTCTCTCTCTCTCTCTCTCTCTCTCTCTCTCAAAAATACACATTAAAAAAAGAGAGGCCATCAGGGGCGCCTGGGTGGCTCAGTCGGTTAAGTGTCCGACTTCAGCTCAGGTCATGATCCCACACCCTGTGAGTTTGAGCCCCGCATTGGGCTCTGTGCTGACAGCTCGGAGCCTGGAGCCTGCTTCAGATTCTGTGTCTCCCTCTCTCTCCGCCCCTCCCCTGCTCATGCTCTGTCTCTGTCTCAAAAATAAGTAAACATTAAAAAAAAAAAAAAGTGGTCTCTGCCCATGTGAGCTTCCCTAAGTGAGGTTTCAGAGACAAACGAATTCCCCAGGGAATGGGGCTTCCTATTCCCCATTTTCCAAGACCTTTTTGAGGCTCGTGTTTCCATTACATTCGCTAGTAGATCTTTTCTATCCGCTTGAGTTCCTTACTCCTACAAAAGGTCTTCACAAACCGCCTTGCCTAATCCAAATCATTTCCCTGAGAATAACTATGCAGCTAAATGGGTTGTACTGTTGGATTGTATAGCTCAGATGCATTTAATTTGCCTTAAGAGAAAAGTAGCATTAGACAAGAAAAAAATAAATTTTTACTACAAATATTTTAATGAGCTATTTTAAAAATACATTCTCCTTGAAGTAAAATATCCACAATGAGGAATGAATATAAGTCGTAAGCGTGCAATTTGATGGACTTTGACAAACGGATATATTCATGTTTCCTGTATCCAGATCACGAAATAGAATATGATGGGCATGTAGGCTGTTTATTTTTGACACCCATATAGGAGCTCTGCGTACTTAATTTTAAAACAATAAAAAAAAAAGCCATAGGCTTTCACTCATATAGCTTCCTAAAGAGGCAAAAGCTGTTTCAATGAAAATCTAGCTGTGTCCTGTCCTTGATAAGGAAACTGTGTCTGCACAGGTATTTTGTTGCAATGATCAAGGTATCTTTCATGCATTCTGATGTGGGCATCATGTCAAAAATGGGATCACATCGTGCTTCTTAGAAAAACTGGGTTTTTAGAAAAGTTCTTAGAAAAACTGGGTTTACTTTATAATTGTAATGCCCCTTTGAAAGAACTGTCTTCCAGACAGATCTCTGTGCTGCAGTGCTCATATCTGTTTGTGTATGATTGTCCACCTGGTGCACTAGATCCTTAACATTTCATCATAGTTATTTTAAAGTACCTGTCCTTGAGGGTTTTTTTTTTTTAATTTTGTTTTGATAAAAAAAAATTAAAAAAAATTTTGTTTTGAGAGAGAGAGAGAGTGTGTGCATGTGCACAAGCAGGGGAGGGGCAGAGAGAGAGGGAGAGAGGGAATCCCAAGTAGGCCCCAAGTTCTGTGCGGAGCCCGACACTGGGCTCCATCTTACAACCATGAGATCATGATATCAAGAGTCGGACACTTAACTGGGTCACCCAGACGCCCCTAAAGTTCCTGTCCTTAGAGAACCAATGTCCGGTAGTCTTTGTATATGATTCTCTTGATGGTTTCATTTCTTGACAATGGGTGGGTTTCTTGACTTGCTTTATTGTGTGTCCCATCATATTTGATTGGCCACTGGATGTTACATGGACAGAATAGACTGGTACGTATTATTGGTGCCCATGGGCACACATCGTTTTGTACCAGGCCATTAATGTGGGAGGTTGAGTCCGTCTAGCTGAGTTTGGGTTTTCTTGGGTCTTCCACTTTAACCCTCCCTCAGCAGCAACGGACCTTTACCTGTATCCCGGGGGGCAAGAGGATTTTCTGTTTCACCCGCAGAGTGAGCTGTCTTTGCTCCTACTCCTACCCCAGAAGCAGTAGATCTTTTCCCTTGGCCCTGGAGTATGAGAGTTTGCTGCACAGTGGCTGAAGGCTTTTGCTTAGTAAGAGAGCAGGTTTGGGGAAGTGGACAGGGCACCATGCCTGTCTCCCAGCAGCCCCATCACCTGCCACAAGTCTGTGCCACCCTGAACAGCTCTTGACGTCTCTGGCCATGCCCCGGATCCTTCTAGTGAGCTAGTGGGGGAGGACTCAGGGAAAAGAGCTTGGGACTGGGTGCAAACTCCCTTTGCATCGGAGACTCTTAGCTCTTGCAAATTGATACACTAGGGTGCACTTTGCCTTTAACAAGTCATTAAAAATGTGACTGATTTCTTCTTGCCCACTGCTATGGAAACCTCCTCTTTTTTCCATGCTCTGCTAAAGGTGAAACAGATGGTGTGCTTCATCTCAACTCCCAGGCACTCGTCACTCTTCGGAAATCCGTTTACACGTCTACCCTGTGACCTCTGCTCTCTGAAGGGGCTCAATAAATATTTTAAGTGTTTAGATCATCCAGCTCTTTCTTGCTGTTTGGGTAGAATAACATTCTCTTGAATCTTTCCACATACTAAGGCAAAACAGTACTTGGTTTTAACTTTTAAGTTAATATTAATTACGTATTTGTTTTTGGTGTTGGCAAATAGTACCAACTTACCAAGAGGCAAGGTCTTAAGTGTTACTAGTCCCCGGGCCCCAGGTTAGCGTAGTAAAGACAGAGACACCTGTTTCCGGAACCATTTTTGATCCTTAGATAATTGTATGTAAAAGGGAAGCAAAGTGACATTCTATCTCAGGTCAAAGGTGTAAACTTTTTTACTGGTTAGGTTTTTATAGTCCCGTCTGTATCATAGTATCTTTGCCGAATGTCTCGTGGTCCATGCCTGTCATTATGGAAAACCCCCGTCTCAGAACAAGAGAGGGGGAGGTGAGTGAGCATTTGGTGCTTTTCCTCTTGAGCCCCATCCAGTGCCGCTGTCTTCTTGCAGACCCTGCCACTTAGCAGTTAGCAGTCTCTACCCCTGCTCGAACCGCCTCCCCCCACAAATCCAGTGGTTTACAGCATTTGGCCCCAGATACCTTCCCTACATCGAAACAAGACACTAACCCCCCTCCCAAGTTTTGCAGAAAGGGGAAACCTAAAAAAATCCCACTTTAATATAGTGAGCGGCAGGAAAGAGCCTTATATGAATTTGAATGCCACTTGTGTGGGGACCCAGCCTTAGAAAAGGAGCTGGGGGCGTTTTAGAAGGTGGTGCCTTTGAGCAAAGCTTTTACTGGGATGCAGAAAGTAGCTGATGCAAACCAATGGATGAAGGTGGTTTGGGACGCCCATTCTGTTTAAAATTCAAGATGTGATATACCTCTCTGATTAAAATATATATATATATATATATATATATATATATATATGTAGAAAATTAAGGCCGTCTGTCTGTAGGTCTGTGCTCCTGTCAAATTAGCGGTAAAGATCATCCCAGCGGGTCTGATCAGCTCTCTGTGTATGCTTGCCCAGTATTCTCAAAGTGAAGGCTCTTTCTATGAACTGGAAGACATCAGTTATTTTATATTCCCACCCAAGTGCCCCGCTGGAGTCACGTGATGCCTTGGAAAAGCAAGTTTGAGATTCCGTCATGGAGGCAGAGAGCTTTGGAAGTGTTTGGAGAAGGGAAGGGATCTTTCATTTTGGAAAATCTCTGCAACAGGATGGAGGCTGGACTGAACCCCGTGTCTGGCCGGGAGGCCAAGTGCTGTGATTGAGGCAGGAAGAACCAGGTGACGACTGAGGCCCGGTGAGCGGGCGTGCAGAAGATGGGATGGGCTGGGGACAGCCAGGGATAGAAGCGGTGGCGTTAGAAGTTGATGATGGCATACAGTGAGTGCACGAGGGGGGTGAGGAGGGGAGGGTGGTCACGTTTGTGACGTGGCCACCGGCTCATCTCCAGATAGTAGCATCCATTAATTAGTTGGAGATGGTTTCCAGAATTCGGGAGAGAGGTTCGGGTTGACTGCCCTTATCAAAGTACAGGTGACGGGCGATAAATGAAGCCATGAATCAATGCCGTGGCTCCCATCGATTAGTTGGGCTTCTTGTTCACAAGTAACAGCTAGCCCATCTATTAATCATTTGCAAAATGGTAATTTTTGAAGAGCAACTGAAGACCCGTATGCACTGTGGGAGAGGAAATGGCCAGGCCTGAGAAACGGACATGACGTTGGGGGTCCACATGCTAGGAGGCGGCGACCAGAGCGAAGTCCATGCCTAAGAAGGCGGCCTGCTCCTGACCAGCCTGGTCTCCACTTGGTTCCTCTGTCTTTCCTTGCTCAAGATTTACAGGCAGATGATTGGCTCAGTCTGGGTCACGTGGTTCCCCTGGCTGTACCAGGAGGTAGGGTGTTGAAGAATCTTCTGTCCCTGGCTGCGGTGGTGAGAAGCTGCAGTAAGAGGCAGGCTCAGAATGTTCTGGCAGGATTATACGCAATGGGAATTTGCCCCCAGATGGATTTCAGGACATCAGTAGTCAGAGGGGATAGATGCTGGAAAACAACCAAAAGGGTTATCGTACGTAAGGAAGGTGTCTTCAACAACAAGAAAATTGGACTAAGAAACGGATGGACAGACAGACATACGGTCGTAAAGGAGCTAGCATAGGAAAATGGAAGAGAGTCGGAAAGACACAGGAAGGACAAAAAAAAAAAAATAAGGTTACAGAAACAAGGAAAGGAAAAAGTGATAGAGCAGGACTGGTGAATGACCTCAAATGCAGCAGCAGTTAAGGAAGATGAATAAAAAGCATCCTTTTGCTCTGTTAGTGGATTGTTGGCTTTCTGAGCGTGCTGCACTCTGCATTGTCCGTGGTAGAATTTGGAACGGCAAGCATCTCTCTTCCTCCCATTCCTTGTTCTGATGCCTCCGTTTCTTTCAGCTTGCTGGGATCTAAGAGTGGTAGCTGGTGCTTAGAGCATCAGGCTAAATAAATAAGTACTACTTCCTGTCTAATTGGCTTAGACACGGATGTAATTAAGCATTGTTGGGAACTTTGTGAATCCCTGATGCAGAGAAGAGGTGAAGCCTCAGCTTGTGTTAGAGATGTCTTCTTCCCACGGAATAAAGAAGGGTGTGAGTCTCAGAGACGTGGGGAGCGTCCCCCCCCCCCCCCACAGCTGAGAGGTGTCACAGTGCCGTGATCACAGTCGTTGCTCAGCTCCTGCCCCTGACGCTTCTGGGTTCTCCCACAAGTGAGCCTCTTACAGAAATCAGCGGGAATCCTGTTTAGAAGAAGGGCTCGCTTCAGCTAAGCTCTTGGGACCGAATGCTCTCTGAACCTGGGGAGAGCGTGATCAACTCCGAGGAGGAGGGAGCCGGGAAGCTGTGGAGACCATCAAAAGCTCAAGGGTCTAAGGTCACAGTGCCCCCTCCTCCCCCACCTTTTTATTAAAAAACATTTTAATTGCCAGACTTTGTTATGAGATTGAAGCAGTGGCCCTGGGAGATAACATAAAATAATTACTTCTGCTCAACTTTCTGCCTAGAGAAACTACTGCCTGGAGATAACCACTGTTTATGGGTTGGGTTAAGCCTCACCAATCTATGATAGGCATTCACCTGCAAACACATACATTCACACCTATATTTTTTTGCTACAAAGGGGATCATAGTTTGTACACTGTTCTGCAGCTGGCTTTTTTTTCACTTAGTAAGACACGTATACGTAATGTTATATCTTTTGATGCCAGGCATGCGGTGAAATGGCGGTGTACGAATACTGAATTTCGTTTTCCATTTAACTCTTTGGGCCTTGGGAGAAGGAGACGCAGAACGAGGCAAAGAGATACAGAGGTGCAGGCAAAGAAAATAGGAATGAAGTATGATGTCTGTGGTTCTGCTCTGTTAGCTGGCCCCTTTGGAGGTCTGTGTCTTACTAAGTGCACGCCCCCGCCCCCCCTCTTCCCGAGCCACGC
>NC_064818.1:13990534-14088462 GCF_023721935.1 Panthera uncia | reverse complement strand
CCCCCCCCCCCCCCCCCCCCCGTAAACTTGCACAGTGCGCTGACTTGACCCCACAGGGCGCGAGCCTCCCATTCAGAGGCAGATTGTCGAGCCTGCGCCAGCTCCTTTATTTGATAGTCCCCTGAGGAAGTAGGAATCAGATGTGATTTTGACTAACTCAGACCTCACTCCTACCTGAGAGGTATGTGTCCCTTGTTGGCAATGAGCTGTCACGCATTTGAGCCTCTCCCCGTTGCGGGATGGTGAGCCTCTCCCCGTTGCGGGACGATTCGTTTTGTTCCAGTTTTTAGTATTATTAAAGCTTTCACAGTAACCATCCTTGCGCAGCAATCTTGTAGATTAGTCTTTGGACTTTCTGTGGGATCGCTACTGGGAAATGCAGTTGCTGGGCCGAAGGGAACGCACATTAGTATTACCGAGAAGATACTCTCGCCACAAAATGCCCTCCAGAAGGTGTATGCTGATTTCCAACACGTGCCTACTTCCCTATGAACTGGATGGGCCACCGGCTTATTTTTCATTATTTTTCTCCACTTGCCACCACTAAGAATCCTTTGACTAGCTGCCGCATTGTGCTCGCGATTTAGCGTAGGCAGTTGGAACACTTAGGGAAATGAACTGTTCTCTTTCCGTGCACCTTATATGGTTGCAGCTGAGCTCCTGAGTCCCCGTGAGCATGCCTTCCTCTCATTTTGGTAACTATGGTATTTCTGCCCCTCGTGATCCTCCTGATATTTCATTTATTCTTCACAGCACACTGGGACTTTTTCTTCTAGAAACCCATTTTATCTGAGCCGTTGTGATCTTGCATCAGAACTTTGTTACTGGAGTGAATATGGATTTAAAGGCTCGTAACTCAATTGGCTGGGAAGAGGTGAGGAGTGTGTCTTTAAGGGCGTGATACAGGACCATCACTGAATAATTATTTAATGTGAATCTCCTCCATTAGACCAACCCCAGGACAGGAACGTGCAGAAAGGGAGGGGTCATTGTGCTACGCAGTTTTGCACCCTGAGATCCAGAACATTTGTACTTGACACATGGTCTGTGCTCACAACATATCTGTGGAATAAACTAATCAATTAACTGAAGCTTTGTGGGTTTTAAAAAACCAATTACACCACAAGTCGGGCACCAAATGATTATTACAGCTATGGCAGCGGTCAACTTGATATCCATCCCTAATTATACTAGTGATGCTGTTGCTCAGGCTATTTTTAGAACCCCTTTCAGGGAGGTTCCTTTGTAAATTGCATCGAAGTTGTTTTGATTGCGGGGTGGCAAATCATAACCTTTGCGGCTAGATTGTTTTTTTTTTTTTTTTTTTTGACAGCTTTAAGGAGGCCTAGTTGATACACACACACACACACACACACACACACACACACACACAATGTGTACAGTTTGACGAGTTGTGACAGCTGCGTATATCCGTGAAAAGATCACCGAGTCAATATACTAAACGTTATCTATCACTCCTTATGCCTTTTGTTTGTTTTGTTTTGTGGTAAAAACACTTAATGTGAGATCTATTCTCAAATTGTTAAGTGTACAGTTTTACCATATTGTTAAATACAGGCACCATTTTCGAACTTACTCTTTAAAAAAAATTTTTTTAACGTTTGTTTATTTTTGAGAGAGATAGAGCGTGCATGGGCCACACAAGAGAGAAAGGGGGCGGGGGCACAGAACCTGAAGCAGGCTCCAGGCTCTGAGCTGTCAGCACAGAGCCTGACACGGGGCTGAAACCCATGAACCACGAGGTCATGACCCGAGCTGAAGTCGGATGCTAAACTGAGCCACCCAGGTGCCCCGAACTTCTTTTACAACCGAAACTTTATACCCACTGAACAATACCCCCCCCCCCCCCCGTCTCCCCTGCCCCCAGCTCCTGGAAACCGTTCTCTTCTCTGCTTCTACGAATGTGACTGTTTCAGACATCTCATGTATTCGTGATTCAGTGCAGGCTTATTTCACTTCACGTAATGTCCTCTAGGTTCATCCGCATCATCGCAAATGGCAGGACCTCCTGCCATTCGCAGTAGTCGTGATCTGGAGACAACCCATATTTCCATGGATGGGTGAATGGAGGCTAGAATTTGTTTTAGAAAATAGCCAGACATCACTCTGAGGTAATTCTAGTGATGAAAATGGGAGACCATAATGGAAATGCTCTGTGACATTCAAAGCAAACCTTGTCTATAAAGCAGGAAGTCTGTTTATCTCATTTGGCTCATAAGCTGATTCAAAGAATAGTCCTTGGATCTCCATCAGTTATCAGTAGTCCAAAGTGAATTTGGTAGTTTTCGGAGTGAAAAGTAGTGAAATAATCTTGGTCACAGGTATTCCCCCAGTTTCTGAAGGTTCCAGATGATTTTGTCCATAGTCTCATTAAATTCTTTAAAAATTTTTTTTTAAATGTTTATTTATTTTAGAGAGCGAGAGAATGAGAGAGAGAGAGAGCATGCACACAAGCAGGGGAGGGGCAGAGAGAGAAGGAGACAGAATCAGAAGCCAGCTCCGGGCTCTGAGCTGTCAGCACTGACACAGGGCTTGAACTCACAAACCGTGAGATCATGACCTGAGCCAAAGTCAGACGCTTAACCGACTGAGCCACCCAGGCACTCCATAGTTTCATTAAATTCTTAATTACTTTGTTCTTTAAGGCTCAGGCAATGCACAGATTGTATTTAGTTAGCAAAATGCATGTAGATTTGACCAATATATTTATGTGTCATTTTCCAGTTATTACTTTTGCTAAGTTTACATTTTTTTTAAAGTTTATTTTTCAGAGAGAGAGATTAACCTCATGTGCACATGCACGCAAGTGCACATGCGTGGGGTAGGGGCAGAGAGAGAGATTGAGCTCACGCGCACATGCACAGAGAGGGAGCGAGAGAGAATCCCAAGCAGGCTCTGTGCTGTCATCGTGGAACCTGATGTGGGGCTCAAATTCACAAACTGGGAGTCATGACCTGAGCCGAAATGAAAAATCGGATACCCACCTGGCTGAGCCACCCCGGTGTCCCTACGTTTACATTTTTTATTATTTCAGTTGTGTAGTATTATGTCCCTAATATAAGAAAATGGGTGAGTGGTGGTTCATTAAAGTACAGAAGCATGGATTAAAGAAAATATTACAGTTTAGGATAACCTCTCGAATTTAAAGAATGCCGAGGACTCCAGGGCAGATGGTGAATAAATCTGTACCTGTTAATGTGATAACTTTGCATAAGCCAGGGAAAGGAAAAGTCAAAGATGAATTTCAACAAATAGCTAAAAATGGAAATTTATTGAGTAAAATCCATTTGCCTCTAAGCACAAGTGTGTGTGATAAAAATTCACAAGTACAGGTTTTTTTAAAAAATTTAAGTTCAATTTTAAGTTTTTTCTTTATTTTTCTTTGGGGTTTCCTCCATAGCCCCCCCTTTTTTTAGCTTCTTGAGTTGAACACTTGCTTCATCCAGTTCCATTTCTAGACTCTATTCTACGTATACATAACGTATACATGTGCATATGTAACGTATGTATACGTATGTATGTATGTATAATATATGTATATAGTGTTCTGAGTGCTAGTCTAACTACGTTCCATATTTTGGTTCTGTGGTGCTTATATTGGCATTCAGTTCTAAATCTTTCCCAATTTCCATTGTGGCTTCTACTTTTCACTTCAGTGTCTGGGTCAAGGCTTATGCATCTTGCAGGGGGGAGGGGTGGTGGTGTCACAACTTGAGCCTCACGCCCTCGGCCTTAGGGGCTCCAGATCCTCCAGGGTGACTTTCTCTCATGGTCTGGGGGAGGCATCCAAAGTTCTTGTCAGTCAGTTTCCAGCAAAGCGCTGACCTCTTGTAAACCAAGCGTCAGAAAAGCCGATACAGTTTTCCAGCGTGAGAGGGCTGAATTTTGTTGCTAATGGCAGAAAAGAGATCAAAGCTATGGAAGCGTCTTTAGTGCCCTCCTCGTTGCTGAAACAGGTACACGTTGTACCGTTGCTGGAGAGCTTGTAAAGCCAGCTGCAAAGTTAATGATAAATTATGCTCTTATGATTGTGGAGGGAACAGAAAGAACTGTGGCAGCATCCCTTAGTTAAGAACACTGTTGGAACTCCGTCGATATCAGCAGCAGTAACTGATGTAGCTGGGAGAACCTTTGCAATCCGTGTGCATCCTCAGAGGCATTCGGCTGTGACTGGGATGAACCGCCCCCCCCCCTCCATGTACAAAGTATCAAGTAGTGTGCCTGTATATGTATGGGAGGGACAAAGGCTGGGTGGATGTTTGTTGCTGTTCTGTTTGTAACTGAAACTCCATGCAAGTGAAAGAGGGTTTCCATCAGGTTAATGATTATGTTGTGAACAGTGATGCAGAGACAGGAAGTGGTGATTCAGGGTCAGTCAGTACTGACAGAGCACCAGTGAAATGTGCAAGCAGATGGGCGTTGGTATTTGAGTAAAAGTCTTTGCTCCAGACTACCAGGCTGCCTGCAGCCTTTTTCATGGAGCACAGACCAAGGTTCACAGTATGCCTCCAGGATGTGATTCAGTACGAAGGAAATAGTGAAAATTACCGATTCACAATTATCCACATTACAGCTAATAAGTGTACTCGTTTTCAGAGAACGTTAAAAAAGCAGCAGCAAGTATAAAGCTGTTTTTCCATTATGATTGTCACTGGCTGTTGAAAAATTTTGTTTTCTTTTACTTTGTGACATGATACTGAACTTTTCTCCCAGCCTTATTGAGATGTACTTGACATAAAGCCTTGTGTAAGTTTAAGGTGCACAATGTGATGATTTGGTACACATATATGTTGTGAAATGATCACAATAAGGTTAATTAGCACATCCATCACCTCACATAATTACAACTTTGTGTGTGTGTGTGTGTGTGTGTGTGTGTGTGTGTGTGTGTGTGGTGACATTTAAGATCTCTCTTAGCAGCTTTCGAATATATAATAATAGTCTTGTTAACTATCGGCATAATGCTGGATATTCGATCCTTAGAACTTACTTTGTGATGGAAGTTTGTCCCCTTTGACTGACATCCCCCTGCCCCTGGCAACCACCATTCTACTTTGTTTCTGGGACTTTGGATTTTGACATGGGGATGAGGTAAAATGCTTCTTCTCAAACCAGTAGAGCCTGGGAAAATCCTGTTCCTATGATTTCAGGTAGATTTCTCAGGCTGCATATCTCGTGGATGTATCAGCATTTTGAATAGCCTAGATCTGCCGCTTTGGGGCCAGCATATGCCAGCTTTTAACGTTGAGGATGGTTTTTCAGGATTTCTTAAGGAGACTGAACTGTGGCACATACAACCTGATTGCTAAATGTTTGACACTTTCCCAGCAATCCCATGTTTCCTGTAATAGTTGGAGTAAGAGATCTGTGATCACACAGATTTGAGGAGGAAATACTCAACAGAACGACTTTGCCCCGGTGTAGCAGAGAGTGGATAGGAGGTCTGTGAACCACACTCTAAACTCTGGCTGCTGAGGGATATTGACTATCCTGTTGATGTAGTGTCTTTCAACGCAAGGATTCTCTCTCTCTCTCTCTCAATCTCTCTGTCTCTTTCTCCACCTCCCTCTCTTTCTTTCTCTCTCTCTCTCTTTCTACCCCCTCCACCCCTCTCTCTTTCCCTCTCTCTCTTTCTTTAAGTAGCCCCAGTGTGAGGCTGGAACTCACAACCCTGAGATCATGACTTGAGCTGAGGTCAAGAGTTGGATGCTTCACCGACTGAGGCACCCAGACTCCCCCAAAGATTTTTTTAGACACATCTTGATAAAATTCAGAATCCATCTTCAATTTGAATATCCAGGACTGTGTGACAGAACCATCCTACTCTTGCTGACATTCAAAATGGCCTATAATTTTGTTTGAACTTTCCAGTACAATAGTCATAAAAATCAAGAAAAGATACCCAATAAACATAGTTCAAGCTGTCTGTCTTGGAATCAAATATGTTCATGAATAGTTGCAAAGAATATCTCTTTCATCGATGTGAAACCATTATGACTCATTTAAAATGTTTTCACTCATATGTGGAACTTGAGAAACTTAAGACCATAGGGAAAGGGGAGGGGAAAAAGTAGCTTCAAACTATAGGACAAACCATAAGAGACTCTTAAATGCAGAGAACAAGCTGAGGGTTGATGGTGGGGGAGAGAGGGGAAAATGGGTGATGGGCATTGAGGAGGGCACCTGTTGGGATGAGCACTGGGTGATGTATGTAAGCGACGAATCATGGGAATCTACCCCCAAAACCAAAAGCGCACTGTATACTCTGTATGTTCACCAACTTGACAATAAATTATAGTTAAAATAATGTGCTTTCTTACTTAAAATTTTTGGATGAATCTTTTAAAATAGTTTACCCAAGGGGCGCCTGGGTGGCTCAGTCGGTTAAGCGTCCGACTTCAGCTCAGGTCACGATCTCGCGGTCCGTGAGTTCGAGCCCCACGTCGGGCTCTGTGCTGACAGCTCGGAGCCTGGAGCCTGCTTCCGATTCTGTGTCTCCCTCTCTCTCTGACCCTCCCCCATTCATGCTCTGTCTCTCTCTGTCTCAAAAATAAATAAACGTTAAAAAAAAAAATTAAAAAAAATAAATAAATAAAATAGTTTACCCAAGACCCGTCGCCCACGTGGCAACACCCCTTATGGTCAGTGGGGACGAAGGATTTGGAAAGCACTCCTCTGAGGTACTTCACAGTGAGGATTGCTATAAAAGTGTGTCGGACAGTGGTGATCACTGAACCGTGTGCCCAACACGGTGGCTAGAGCGTGTGTGTTGCACACTAAGAAGTGCAAGTTCCTTCGGAAACGGTGGACGGGACTCATGAAGTAGAGCTGGAGAGCCTGTGTTCACATCTTATTTCCGCTGTTGCTCAGCCGTGTGATCTAGAATACGTCCCTTATCTCTTCGTGGTTTATCTTACCCCCCGTGACAGAGGACAGTTGGATCACATTGTGGGTGAAATAGTCAAATGTAATTGAGAAAAAAAAGGTAAAATAAATGACCGAAGTAGGTTGTCTGCAAGAATAATTTTTGCTTCTGCAAAAAAAAAAAAAATCACGTTTTGCCCACTTTTATTTAACTTGGAGACTCTGTCCTTTGTGTTACTGCTTTTGACATCCTCATGGACTCACGAGATCCCAAACGTCCAAGTCTGTCCTAATAAAAACAGTGGATGCACGGTGATCAATGGAAGCTGAAATCTGGCTCAGTTTTGGTAAGGGGACCACCTAAGGCGTGGTGGGGACGGGGGTGACCTGGACGGTGCGTGCCCTTCTGACGGGGATAGCCCCTATTCACTCCTGCCACCTGTTACTATGGCTAGATGTTGGGATTTTTCAAGAGAAGCTTAAAGTGAGTATTTCTGGGGAAAGACTCTTCAACTTTACTATTTGCAACTAATTAAAGTTTTTAAAAAATACTTTTCAAAACTTAATGAGCCACAAAGAACACTTCCGTGAGCCAGACGCTGCTTGAGACCTACTGTCTTCTGATTTTTGATGAGTAGTCTTAAGTCTATTCCGACTCAAAAGTATTTCATCTGTGAAAATTTGTCTTACAAGTTAGCTGTGCCTCATGTGGGAGACAGACCGATCTGAATTTTAACAAGTCTCCCACACGGCGTCCGTACTCCTCGGGGCAGGGGGAAAAAGAAAGGAATAAAGACCCACCACTTGAAAACAAGCTCAGACCTGCAACAAGATGATTTGTTCTCAGGGCCAAGAGCCAGGCAGAGAGAGATCCTGATGGGCCATTAAGTTTGCTCTTCCTCCAGGACCATCTTTGGTTCTGTTTGGCCCCAGGAGGGGCTGTTTCCGTGTTAATGTCTGGTCAATGTCTTCGGGAGTAGGGGCTCAGATGGGTACTGCAGAAATAATGCTGTGAAGGCTAGAAATTGAAGACAAGTTTCAGGTGAGGCCAGGAAGAGGCAGAAAGGTCGTGAGTGTGCTCCCGTGAGAAGTCTCACTTGCATGAGTACAAATGCAGTCCAGTTCAAACATCTAAGATGGGAGACTGCTGTCCCCTCACTGGGGGACTGTGAGGAGCTGAGCTGCTCTGAGGAACCAGCACTAGAATCCCCAGCCTCCAACTGCTGAGTCCCTTCCATCCCTAGTTAACATATATTCTTGCCTAAAAATTCTTCCCTCCACCCACTGAGCGACTGCCTCGTTTTTCCATAATCTCACACCCAGACTTTAGAGGGAAGGTGCCCACCTTCCTTCTGAGTCCCTAACTTTTTCTCAGAGACCTGGTTGGCTTCCCTTTTTCTCCCGTTGGTGTCTCTCCCTGAGGCTGGCAGTGTCCACGCTCCCCTTAACGTGGTCCCTGAACATGCACGGAGGCTGGGGACAGGCTCAGGCACCAGCTCCTGTGTCCTCTGGTGATCTGCCCAGAGCCCTGGGGCTGGGGATAAATGTGGCCGCTCTTTGAAGAATATTGATGCTCACGGGACAGTGTTCTGTGAATGCAGTGGCCCAGCGGGGAGGATGGCCAGTGAGGATTGGGTGGGGCAGCGAGGGGGGGCATTATTGTTACAGAAGGGGACAGATCCGAGGGAGCCTCTCGTTACTGGAGGACAGAGGGTATTCAGGGAGAAATGGTTCTGCTTTCGACCCTGAGGTCACCCATGGCTGGTGGATTGGCTGGCTGCTTGGTGAGAACTCCCTCAGGACCGTGCGGCCTACAGAGCATGTGACTAGCACTGTGGAGAGAGGCCAGCAGAGAACGCAGGTGCCGGACCTTGGTGCCCTAGAACGCTCACCGGGGCTTGTCACGTAGGGATCCTCGGGCAGTTTTGTTAGTGCCTCCAGCAGCCAGAGTGGGGCACTGACCCTCCTCTGCACCAGCGAATTAGAGGAGTGTGAGCATGTGCGACGTCAGGGAGACCACTGTGAGAGACCCCCGAGGGCACCCAGCGGTCTCTGGGCAGAGACGGCGGGCCCTGCGGTCAGCAGAGACGCTCGCCACGAGCAAAGGTGGCCTCCAGTCAGGCCTGGTGGGGATCAGGATGCTAGTCCCCAGTTGACTTTCTCAGACACCTGCGCATGGGAGGTGAGGAGGCCTGTGAGTGTCAGCATTTGGGGGCCCAAAGGACGGCCACCTGTTTCCATCCCGTATGGATCCATTCTCAGAGGAAACAGTCCACGGACGACAAATAGACAACGAGGCAGAAAGTGGTTAGCAGTCGAGAAATACTTCCCTCCCTTCCTCCAGTCCTTCTTGTCATCCATCAGTGGCGCCTCAAACCAAAAACAGCCCGGAAAACAGACTTTTCTGGGGGGAAACTTACCTAAAACAGCATTCTCTATCATGTTCATCCCTTGACTCTCTTGGCATCATGATGTCACATATCTTTATTTGCTTATCCGTTTGTTGTCTGTCTTCCTCCACTGGAATGGAAGCATCAATCTGTTTCCTGCAGTGTCTCTGTCCTCTTGAACGTGTCGGACTTTAAGGACAGACTGAACCAACCTAGCTTTTAGAGTAGCAAGCTCTAATGATAGTAACCCAAAATAAGGAAGTAGGAAAGATTTCCAGTGGGCCCATTTCTGCCTGGACAGTTTGAGGTGGGAGGAGAGGTGGGGGGGGGGCTGGGGACAGATTTTCTTGGAGAGAAATGCTTTTCACGTACATATTTGTCCTCTGCCAAATGACATGTGCCTTGGATCAAATATATTCTAGCTCTGGTAGATCAGGCTTTTGAAAAAGCACAGTTCTCAAGGACGGCGTGATCCACGCTGCAGTGGCCCCACAGGTCTGAGCAGACAAGGGCTGCTGTTCTCAGGAGGATTCCCCGTTGTGAATGGGCAGGATCCCGGTTCAGAAACAGGAAGCTCTCAAAATCTCGGAAAATGTGGGCTGTTAAGGTCATCGTTTCCAAGTGGGCTGGTAATTCAAGAAGAAACCGCTCAATCTTGGCTTCAGCCTTCTGTGCGTTCCAGGGTTCTGGGGTCGCACACCAGGATGCTGGAAGAGTTTGAGGCGATGAGGCAGAGTCCTGGAAAAACCTCCAGACTGGGTGACAGGCCGTCCATCTGTGCCGCTTCGGCATCTGGTCTGGAGCAGGCTGCCCAGACTGACTCATAGTGTCCCTCAGTTGTGCCACACTTTATTGCTGCCTCTGTCACTTTCCCGTGGCTGCCATAACCGGTGACCACCAACCTGGTGGTGTGAAATCACAGGGACTTGTTCTCTGTCAATTCTTGAGGCCAGAAGGTCAATAATCCACTTTACTGGGCTGCAGTCAGGATGTCGGCCCAGGGGCACGCACCCTGAGGCTCCAGGGGAGACTCCAGTCTTTGCCACTTTTGGTGGTCCCTGATGTGTGGCTGCAAGGCTCCACTCTTGCCTCTGTGGTCACACTGCCACCTTTTCCTCTGCATCATGTCTCCTCTCCCTAAATCGCTCTTGTAAGGATTTCTAGGGCTCCCAGATAATCCAGGATCACCTCTTTATTTTAAGAGCCTCAACATGGGGCGCCTGGGTGGCTCAGTCAGTTAAGCGTCCGACTTCAGCTCAGGTCATGATCTCGCGGTCCGTGAGTTCGAGCCCCGTGTCGGGCTCTGGGCTGATGGCTCAGAGCCTGGAGCCTGCTTCCGATTCTGTGTCTCCCTCTCTCTCTGCCCCTCCCCCCTGTTCATGCTCTGTCTCTCTCTGTCCCAAAAATAAATAAACGTTAAAAAAAATTAAAAAAAAAAAAGGCCTCAACATAATCACAGGTGCAGAAACTTAAAGAGAACATTCACAGGCTCTGGGAATTATGGCATTGACCTGTCCTTGGGAGCCATTATCAGCCCTCCACCCTAGGATCGGGTCCGTGTCAGACTAACACGCTTCTGTCGATGTTCTGCTATGTGCAAGGCAGTGTGCTAATATGAAGGGGAAACAAAGTGACATATACACAGTCCTGTCCTCCAGGAGGACGCGGTTTAGTTGGGCAACAAAGACGTGTGCGTGAAGGACGTTACTGACAAGAAGGCGAAGGAGAGACCAGAAGAGGACAGGATGCGATCTGTGGGAATAGGGCAGACAGCAGTACCCACAGGAGTTCATAAAGGAGACTTTGTGCCAAAGACCTGCGAGGGTCCAAGGACCCTTGAGGAGTCATTATCTGGAAGACTGGATAGACAAGAAAGGAGAATTTCAGGTTGGAGAAGGACAGCGGCTTAGAGACCAGATCACGGGTGAATTGCAGGGACCCAGGTTGCATGGCTCTGGTGACAGCGCGTGTGCGGTGAAGGATCGTGGGGGTGGGTAGCTGTGGGCAGGTCCTCTGCAGCCAGGGTGGAGAGGGCTTTAAGTGTCCGAGTGAGCATGCAGACCACTACTTATCTGTTGACTGGGTAGCACATTCACATGGCCCCAAATTCTGGAGACCAAGAGAGCATAGGATACTGTTCATTGATATAGTTCTTATCCTACCAGGGAGCTATGTTATCTTTCTATGTCGCACACAGCACTCACGCGGATGGTGGCTCATACGTCCGTGTGTAATGAATCTCCTCATTCTATTTTTATAGTGGCACAGTACCAGCTCTCCTGATGGGCGGTTAGACTGTTCCTAGTCTTTGGGTATCGCAGACAGTGCTGCACAGAATACCCAGCATGGGTCCTGCCCCCCCCCCTCGCCCCCCCGGTGTACGAGTACATCCGTGAGCCGCGTGGCTGGAAGTGAAATTGCTGCTCAGAGAATATCCACTGGCAATATTGATATTGCCAAATTGTATTTAATGGAAGTTGCCCCTATTGGTATTCTAAACGGAAACAAGAGTACTTTTCCCCCCATAGCGTTGCCCAAATGGTGACGTCTGACTGTGCTTTGCCAATGTGACGGGTGAAAAGTAGAGCCTTTGGTGGACTTTTAATCTGCGTTTCTCTTTTCATGAGTGAGTTTAAGTACCTTTTCGTCTGCCTCGAGTTATTTGCATTTCCTTTTCTCTTGAGTTCTTTCTGTATATTCAGTTGATGGCCTTTGGTTTCAGTGACTTACAGGCATTACTTACGAGTATATGTGAAATATGTGATGGGATTAAAGATGCCCCCAGATTTACAGTTTTTCCCATCTGGAGGTGGGGTCTGTTTCATCATGCCTTGAAATGGGCCTTGCTTTGTGACTCACTTTGATCAGGCTACAGAGAGTAATGTTGAGTGACTTTTTAAAAAAAAACGTTTATTTATTTTGGGGAGAGAGAGACAGACGGTGTGAGCAGTGGACGGTCAGAGAGAGGGGCACCCAGAATCCGAAGCAGGCTCCAGGCTCTGAGCCATCAGCACAGAGCCCGACGCAAGGCTCGAACCTGTGAACCGTGAGATCATGACCTGAGCCGAAGTCGGATGCTTAATGACTGAATCACCCAGGCGCCCCTGTTGTGTGACTTCTGAGCAAGGCCTCCAGAGACTTGCAACTTCCTTTCATCCCCTTGGTTCCTTGAGAGGGCCATGGGAAGAAATCTAGCTCGTCTCTTCAGGGATGAGGGATTATAAAGTATGCCAGCTATCGGACATGTGGGTGAGGTTGTCTTATACCATTGAGCCATTCCAGCCACCAGTTGACTGCTGCAGTAAGAATGCCCCCAGGAGAAATGAGCAGAACAGCTGCTTAGCTGAGCCCAGCCCGAATTGTCAACACAAGGGATGTGACCAAATAAATGGTAATTGTTATACGCCATTAATCTGTGGGCTTCCTGTACGCTCCCTGAAATAGTGTCACTGGAACAAAAAGGAAGTTGTTCACAATATGTGTGATGCAAATTACAGATAATTTTCTTGGTTGCATGTCATTTGATTATCTGTCGGTGCTTTGGCCATGGAGAAATTGTTTTCATAGTCAAATTGATGAGCCCTCTTTTGTTTTTGGCTTCCAGGTTTTACGTGTTAGTTAGAAAGGCTTCTTTCAGTGTTTAAAAAGGCACACCCCTTTGCTGCCTGTAGGTCTTGGATCCATCTGGAAAGTTTCCTGTGTTGAGTGGGAAGCACAGATCTAACTTGATACATGTTTTCTACGTTGCCCTAGCCTGTGACGTGTGCGGTCTGTTCCATGTCCTGAAGTCCCCACGCGTGTTTCAGTCTTGCTCTTGTAGTTAAATTTGAGGCTTGTCCCCCACCTCCCATCATTATGCCAGCTGTTTTATCCTGTAGTACTTTTCCTCAAGGAGAGATGATGGGGGTTAGTTTGAGCCATCCCTTTTCCCCTTGAACATTGTGTACATGTGGTCCCTCTGTGTCTGGAACTGACTGTTGGCTCTGGAGAAGTCTGAGGCCAGCCTGAGTTTTGTTTGTGGTCTAAGTGGCTGATATTTTTTGCCTGCCTGTCCAAAGGTAGTTTTGTTTTGCCTTTTTCTCCCCTCCCAGCTTTTTGAAACACAGTAGTTGACTATTCTGTGTCGGTTTCTCCTGGGACATAATTGTGGCCTTTCAGCATGTAGATTTCAGTCGTCTTTTATAACAAATGTACCTTTAAGTATTTACTCTGTACATCGCCTCAGGGTCCATCGTCTGAGATTTCAGTTACTTGTTGGCTCTCCTTTGCCACCTTTCTTTTCTTTAGGTTTTGTCATTTGTTAATTTAATCATGCTTATCATATATTCTTTAAAACAATTTTTAATGTTTATTTTTGAGAGAGAGAGACAGAGCATGAGCAGGGAGGGGCAGAGAGAGAGGGAGACACAGAATTCGAAGCAGGCTCCGGGCTCTGAGCTGTCAGCACAGAGCCCGAAGCCGGGCTCGAACCCACAAAGATCATGACCTGAGCTGAAGTCAGACGCCCAACTGACTGGGCCACCCAGGCGCCCCTTATCCTATACTCTTTTTTTTAATTGAACTGTAGTTGACAATGCTATATTGGTTCCAGGTGTACAACATAGTGATTCAACAACTCCATACGTTACGCTGTGGTCACCACAGATTCAGCTACCATCACGCAGCCTACGATGATGATGATATCACAGCATCCTTGACTGTATTCCCGTGCTGTGCCTTTCATCCGCATGACTTCCTTGCTCCAGAACTAGAAGCCTGTACCTTCCTCTCCCCATCACTCACTCTGTCCACACACCCCCCCCCCCCACCTCTGGCAACGACCAGTTTGTTCTCTATGTTTCCCCTTCCCCATGGCTCACGCTATCATTTCAACTCTTCCTGTTTTCTTTCCATTTTGCTTGCTTTTCCATTTCTGACCTCTGTTACCCGTGCTTCCTTCCAACAGTCCTTTGCTCCTGTGTTTCTTACGGTTCTCCATGCACTTCTGTGACGCTGTTGTGTTCCCTTCTGCTGCTTTCTTGATCTCAAAGATACAGTTTCTTCAGAGATGTTCCTTCTTCATTATGTTCTTTTAAATGCCTGGCAGAAGGGTCACCTTTTCCATCTGCTGTATGGAAACGCTTTTTGATAACTGTTCTCTATTTGCCACTTTCGCCATGCATTACCTTGTTTTTTGATTAGTTATCGGTGAAGCAGGTGACTTTCTCTTCGGGCAGCTCTTTTGTGTGAGAAACTGGGGTGAGGGGCCACGGGCCTTGCCCCAGGATGGTGCAGAATTTCTTAGGACCCAACGATTTATGTTTAAATTCACTTAGATTTTATTTTCTCCCACCCGGTGGGACTAAGCTGTGTGATTCTTCACAGTGAGAACTCCCTCTCCCCCACCACTGCCACAGAGGCAGACTGCTTCCTGCATGCGGACTCCTTCCTGTGTTTTCTCTTTAGCCCTGGACCCAGGCCTTCCTGCAGTCATTGCTGGCCCTCCGGTCCACCACATAACGCACCACTGCCGGGGCAAACAGAGCATTTAGGTTTCACATCTAAGGAATCACCTCTCAAGTTTGAGAAATATGCTTTGTCTGCCCCCCCCCCTTTTTTCTTTTATTTATTTATTTATTTTTAAGAGGGAGGAGCAGAGAGACAGAATCCCAAGCAGGCTCCACACTGTCAGGGTGGAGCCTAACAGATGGCTCAAACCCATGACCTTGAGATCATGACTCGAGCCAAGATCAGGAGTCGGATACTTAACCGACGGAGCCACCCAGGCACCCTTTGTCCGGTCTTTTTAATCCCCAGCCTCTGATTTCTCTCCCCTCTTCTTTCCTTCCTCCTACACTCACCCCTGTTCATTTGCCATTGACTTAGGTAGGCTTTCCACCAGTTTTTGGAATCAGGGATCTTAACTCTTAGTGTTACCAAAAATGGAGGTTTTTCCTCATTCTCTTTCATTGCTTTTGGATGCTCTCCAAGAAGATAAGGGGAAAGTATTGACTTTATGCCACTTAAAATAATGGTCCTCCCGAATGGAGGGCTTTGACCTTGAGGCTGTGAGTGACGGATGGATGGCCACTAAAAGGCTTTGCATAGTGAAACAAAATGAAGCAAGAGCTTGAGGATTAATAATGGGGTTGTACCATAAAGGGTCACTTGAAAATAAGTAAACACCAGAGCCAGGGGATAAGCCTAAAACCTAAGGTGACATCCAGGTGGGAGACAGTCATGGCCGGTGGGGATGGGATTGCCAAGGTAAGAAGACAAAAGCAAGAAATATTAACAAGGATAATAATACTTCAGTCGTATTCGAAGGTATATTATATTTGCTGGTGGGGGAAGGAATTAAGAATGATTTAAAGTTGGGAACTCAGAATGAACGAGACTGTGGAGTGATAGCTGTGATTTCACTGAGGATTCATGCTTCTGATAAAAAAGAAACGAGCTTGGGGCGCCTGGGTGGCGCAGTCGGTTAAGCGTCCGACTTCAGCCAGGTCACAATCTCGCGGTCCGTGAGTTCGAGCCCCGCGTCAGGCTCTGGACTGATGGCTCGGAGCCTGGAGCCTGTTTCCGATTCTGTGTCTCCCTCTCTCTCTGCCCCTCCCCCGTTCGTGCTCTGTCTCTCTCTGTCCCAAAAATAAATAAAAAACGTTGAAAAAAAAAAAAAAAAAAAGAAACGAGCTCATCTTCTAAGCATGAACTTAAAAGTCAACGCAAAAGCAGTGTTAGTGGATGCATACAGTTCCCTTCAAGTGGCAGATTAGAGAGACACAGTGTAAGGTCCTGCTGACGCCCTTCCCGTCACGACCCGGAGGACTGGAGTCCTGCCTCCGCATTCATCAGCGCTCTGCTGGCCAGGCCCTGCCCGTGGAGGAGGTGGGTGCCCCACGCCGTCTCGGCTGAATGCGTGTGTCTGGCAGGCAGTTGTCTCAGCAGGAGTGAAGTTTAGGAGGGAGGTGGCCCCGGTGCAGATACAGGAGGCAGGTAACTCATGAAAGCTCCCAGGATAGAATGAGGGAGAGCATCAGTGAGTTAGGGGATGTCCCTCGGGAGTGATGATATTTATGGAAAGGAAGGAGGAAGAGGACCCGGCTCAGAGTCGAGTGAGAGAGGCAGGAAGAATATCGGGAGACGTACAACATCAAAAGGGGGGGGGAAAGAAGGGTGCAAGTCGTGGGAGCCAACAGCAAGACGTGGCTGCTGAGGCCCGCTCAGGCAAGCCTGAACTGCGTTACTGGAAATAGTACTTCCAGGCGATCATGAGAGGTGATAAGAAGCCCATCGTGCTTTTCTCAGTATTAGGCTCCAGAATAGAGCCTCTTTTATTGTTTTCATTAAAAAATTTTTTTAACATTTATTTATTATTGAAAGACAGAAACAGAGCACGAGCAAGGGAGGGGCAGAGAGAGGGGGAGACACAGAATCCAAAGCAGGCTCCAGGCTCTGAGCTGTCAGCACCGAGCCCGATGCGGGGCTCGAGCTCCCAAACCACGAGATCATGACCTGAGCCGAAGTTGGACATTTAACTAACTGAGCCACCCAGATGCCCCTAGAGCCTCTTTTACAGAAAGACCTCAAGGTTCTGACAAAATCGGGTGTGCGGGAAAGGGGTGGGGGCAGCTGCCGGAAGGGAAGCCGTGCCCTGTGTGGTGCAGAAGTTAGGTCAGGGCTAGAGGGTACCAAGTACGAGGCGTTGCAGGAAGTCTGAGGAAGTGAGCCAGTGGCCTCCGTGGCTGGCCTGGGGGGCCTGTGCTGGCAGCACCTCCGTCTTTAAGCACATTTTGTGCGCGGTAGACACGTGCCATATTTGGGCCAATGAAATGTATGTGGGAAGGCCTGGGAGAAGAGCCCCTCACCGAATAGGATGGAGAAGGCTCCCTGGGGGAAGGTGCTGCGGCCTTTTCCCTCCCCCCTCACACCGAGGTTTGGGCCCAGGGCGGTGGCCCTCTTGCAAGTGTGACCTTAAAAGCTCCCTGGCAAGAACAGCAGACCAGGGAGGTGGAGCAGGCTGGGTACTGGCCAACATCCAGCAGCAGCCACACCAGTGCAGGACCACGTATTTCCAGTCTTCTGATCACGTGAGAAAAAGCAGTGTGTCCGTTTCAGCCGGTGTTGGCTGAATTGCCGTGATTTGCGCCCGAACTCATTTTTAACGGACACAGCGACGCTATGCTGAGTTGCGGGAACGAGGACGTGAATTCAGTCAGGTAGGCCTTTCTGTTGATCGGCGTGGTGCAGCCTCAGAACGGACTTCCTTTGTTTCGGTCTCTGTGACAGCTCTTCCTCCCTGCGTTTCTGCCCCCTGATGCCTCCCCTTGATGAGCGTCCCCAGCAGCTATCCGGGCACCCCCCGCCACAAACTAGGGCTCAGCCTCCCTCTGGCCTCCTATAACCTGCACATCTAACTGGGGGGCAACTTCAGTTAATCCCGCCCCGGTAGCAGAAGTGGGCAAACGCTGATGACACGTGAGGTGTGTGATGTTGCGGGATATTTTTACGTCACCCCCGGCCCTCCCCCTTCTAACAGCCTGGGTCCAGGCTCTCCCCGTCCCTCGTAGGTCCTGCTACAGGCATTTCTAACTGGTCGCACAGCCCCTAGCCCTTCACACTGATGTTAAGGAACCCTCCTGAATGTTCTTGTTCCTTCTGTACTTGGAAACCCCACAAAGGGCGTCTCGACCACCCAGATTGTTAACTTTGTTGAAAAGTTAAAAGTTGTGTGTGGCCTTCCTGTTGCCCTGGGATTGGAAACATGGTGTGTGTTAGTGCTTTTTTTTCATGTTTATTTATTTATTTTGAGACAGAGTGTACAAGTGGGGGAGGGGCAGAGAGAGAGAGAGAGAGAGAGAGAGAGAGAGAGGAGAGAGAATCGTAAGCAGGCTCCCAGCTGTGAGCACAGAGCCGGACGCAGGGCTGGAACTCACAAGCCATGAGATCGTGACCTGAGCCGAAGTTGGACACTTAGGCAACTGAGCCGCCCAGGCGCCCCCATGAAGCTGGAGTTTTTTTTTTTTTTATTGTTTTCATTTAGATCATATTTATTTTATTTTATTTTATTTATTTTATTTTTTTATTTTTTTTTCAATATATGAAATTTATTGTCAAATTGGTTTCTTTCTTTCTTTCTTTCTTTCTTTCTTTCTTTCTTTTTCAATATATGAAACTTATTGTCAAATTGGTTTCCATACAACACCCAGTGCTCATCCCAACAGGTGCCCTCCTCAGTGCCCATCACCCACCCTCCCCTCCCTCCCACCCCCCATCAACCCTCAGTTTGTTCTCAGTTTTTAAGAGTCTCTTATGCTTTGGCTCTCTCCCACTCTAACCTCTTTTTTTTTTTTTTTTTTGTGAAGCTGGAGTTTTAAATGGGACGAGTTTACTATAAGTAAAGGAGGCTGGTGAGAGAGGAAGATTGCACATAACGCCGTCAGCAGTGACAGGGGGAAGTGGGCGTCTCCACCTTTATCTCACTAACTGGGTGGCCTCACCCCTGGCCTCACTTCCTTTCTCTCTTTTACGATACCCCTAGTCCCAGCCTTAGGGAATCGTGCGCAGTTTTCTGAATGTTTCCGTGGCCTCTTGCGGCATGACAAATCCCACCAACACTCTGTCGTGAAACAGCCACCGCTGGGTTACTGCCGTGGCCGACAGGTGGGCTGGGCCCTGCCGGGCAGTGCTGGGCTGCTGCTGGTCCCTGGCTCTCATGGGGTTGTGGTCAGGTGGTGGCTGGGACCAGATGCGTCTGGAAGCTCACTCAACTGGACCTGGATGCTGAGGAGACTGGATCTCTGTTCCGGTTTTACAGCCTCTCACCTCCCCCCCACCCCACCCCCCCGCCCCATGACCTCTTGGGTAACTCCTCCTTGGAGTCACTCCGGTATTCCAGAAGGGGGAGATTTGCCGCTTCTCTGAGGCTAGGCTGGAAAGGCGTGCGGCATCACCATTGCTGAGTTCATCGTCCTGAGGGATCTGTGCTATTACGTGTTTCTGATTTTTTTGCTTATAGTGATTTGTCTGATAGGTATGTCCTACTTGGTTCCTAAGCCTTCTGTGAATAGCACTTAGCGATTCAAGGCAGGTCTGGTCACTTTGTTTTATGTACCCTGGACATAGACATGTGCTCTGGACACTTGCTCCCAAGTTAGACTGTAACTCCCGAATGGTCATGACTTACTCTTGTTTCTTTAGTGCTGGAAACAGGGACTAACAGACGCCGGGTGGGCATGCGATAAATGTTTATTGAACAAATGAGTGAATGAATCCATTCTCACCTGTGAGGCCTATTCTAGTAGGGACCCTATGAGCATAGTAAGGATTTTTGTGGGACATAATTCTTGCAGGTTTGACCAGGTGACAGTTGAGGTCCTTTCCAACTCAAATATTTTATGAATCTTGGTCAAGTTTCAAGGCAGAAGTGCGAGAACATACCGCATGAGATGATGCCTGAGGGGTTATTTTTAAAACGGTAAAATACAAAGTCAGAGTGTTGTTAGGCCATCAGTTTTATGATACCGTTTGACAACTATGCCCCAGGACTTCAATCCAGGGTTCCCCCAGAACTTCTGGAAGGGAGTGAGTTAAAGATTAGTTCCAAGTTACAGAATATAAAATAAATATACAAGCAAGTATTCAACCTCGCTCGAGTTTTACTTGACCTTTGAACACTAAACAAACGCACGAGCTGCTGCCCTAAGCCTTTACCCTTTTTTCCATGGCAGAAAATAGAAGACCATTTCAAACAACTGTTTATGTTTTTCTTGTCTTGAACCGTAGATGTGGATACGATCAGGTACCTCTGAAATGAACAAAAATAATGGGATGGGGGGGGGGAAGCACTCTTGCTTCCTGAACAGTGTACTTTCCATTTGCCATTCATCCCCAGAGGCTGTTACAAAACAAGGCGCGTTTGAACTTTTAATGGCATCTTTGTGTGTGGGACTGACTCCAAAGCTTATTCTTATTTTCGAGTCGCCTTATTCCCGTATACAAAGTGGTACGCGGTGATTGCGTGTTCGAGTGTCACTTGTCACTGACTTAGGTATTTCTTTTTTTAGAGAAGGCAGCTTAGCCTTATCTGTAGCTCCAGCGTCGACTGGTTTGACAGCCAGATGTTTCAAAACTACTTAAAGACTTTTTGCCCTTAACTACAGCTGCTGCCAAAAGCAGGGGGGAAAAAAAAGCAGTGAGTACACATAATGGAAATCTCTGCCCAGTGGCCTTTTCATTTCCTCTAGACCCAGGGGAAAGCATCTCACTGGGGAGAGGGATAGGAGGGTTTAGCAGAAAACGGTGTTAAAGGGGGAAGAAAAAGGTATAATTTTTTTCAGCAACAGGTCCCATTAGGGGAACCGCTGGAGGCCAGCTCAGTGGTGTGGTCTGATCCCTTAGTACTGTGAGCATCAGTCACGTTTTTAAGACTGAACGGGTCTGAGTAACTACAGGTTTTAAAAGCTTCATGAAATAATAGAATTTTTATTGCCCGAGGAGAGCCTACGAGATTGATTTTCTCCTGTTGTACGTTTCCACTGATGCCCAGAGGTTAAGTGACTCGACCAGGATTGTTTAATTGGTGGCCGGGCTGGGGCTTCCATCTGTGATTTTCAGCCATGCCTGCTTGAAATCGCCAGGGAGTTTCAAAACCACCGATGCCTGGCTTCACCCCAGATACTCTGGTTTAACTGGTACTGGGGGTCCTGGGCTTGGAGGACCTGGGTCACCAAGCTGCTGCCGTGGTTTGTTTTCAGACAACAGCGTCACCGTGTCATGCAGCGTTTTGTGGGTAGCGCGGTGTAGTCTTACTTGCCATGATATTTCCTCTCCAGCACACCCTTGTCCCTGACAGTCTTATCTCTGGGTCTGGGGCCTGAACACAGTTCACAAAATCTAGATCACAGCCTGTTTTCTGATCGTGGGTCCCTTATTCACATGGGAGTGTCTATTTTGTCTTTGTGTGATAGGCACAGGGCTTTGCTGTTAATATGCTCTCTGGTTCTCCTTCCGTCACCCGAATGAACAGCTGTGCCCTTGTCACTCCCTTCCTCCATGAGCAGGTGCCCTCGCTTTCCCTCTTTCTTGACCTTCTTGACCTGGCAAAGTAAGACAGCTCCTCCTTGGCCTTGAGGTGAGGTACTTACTTGTTTCTTCTTTCTTTTTTTTCTTTATCCTTTTATTTCTTTATCCCAATATAGAGAACTACTTTTCTCCCCAGGAAGGTAAACCTGTGTCCTTTTAAGACAGAATTTGGGGTTGGAAAGGCCCTCTAAGATCATCTGGCCCGGTGGTGTCTCTTTTGGCAGAAAGCCTGGCAGATGGCTCTCCATCTTGGGCTTGGATGCCCACGGTATAAGAAGTCGTTTCTTCCCACCTTGGCCTGTTCATCTGTTGCATGTTGCTAGTTACCGGCATTCCTTCTTACGTTAGACCATTTCTTGCATTTCCCTAGCAGATTTCCACCCTCATTTCACCATTAGGTCCTGGGTCACGCTATGCTTTGTCAGGGAAGACAGGTGTAGAAGAATGACCAGAATGGAGCCCCGCTGCTAACATCTTTTTGGAAGGACTGGGATATGAAGCTTGTCTCAGATGCTTGACACATAGAAGTTCCTTCGACCTTGACCTCGGCTTTCTCTGTCTGCCTGGGATCAGCAGCTGTGTCCTATGTGGGGGCAGGGTTAGGAGATTGCAGCAGTGAGCCCTGCGTCTCTGGGGCCCCACGCACCTGCACCACCCACCCAAGTCCTGGCCGAGACCACAGCTGCCCCACAGAGGTGCACCTGCTCCCCCACAGGACCGCTCACGCTGCGGGCGGGACCGTTCCCAACACTACCTGTCAGTCTGTGACCTCCCCCAAGAGGCTGTTTGTGAGAGGTGATTCCCTCGAATCTTTATTCAGAAAGCAACCACTTGCTGGCAGTGGTTTGTGCCTCCGCAGTGGGTGAGGCTCCAGAAGGAAAACGATGTGGCCTGTGGGTATCCTGTAAGGGCTGGGACAGGCGTGGCTCAGAGGAAAACTGTAAGGCAAGTGGAATGGGACATCTAAAACCCTGCCTCTGCCTTTTTCTGCTCCCCCACCACTTCCAGTTTGGTTGCCGTCTCTGACATCAGCACCCTTTCTCAGCTCATCCCAGGGACTGGTGTCTTCCTGTCACCCTGACTGTCCCTGCTTTACTGAGCTCACTCTGTGTCTTGCTCTCCAGCGTGGGCTGGGCAGCCCCGCAGCTCAGGCCACACCAGCCAGCTTGTTAGAAGGACAGTCCTGTGCCACCAGGATCCACCCAGACCTACTGGATTCAAATCTGCATCTCATAGATTCCTGATTTACACTTTGGGAAGCCCTGCTCTAGAGGTCTTTGACATCACTTGCCCTGGAAGTCCTAAATCCTGACTTAGGGTCCCCATCTCAGCTTTCTTACAGGACCCTCCTATGAAGGATTTAGTACCCTCCCGTGAAGATCAGATATGTTTTAACTGGAACGGAGTTAGTGTCTTAACCTAGGGCAGTGATGCTAACAGTGTGTGAGGAAGCAGGTGGTCCTGGGGACATAAGAATTTTCTGGCACGTTCCAGTCAAAGTTTTATAGGGACGAGGCTGCAGAATGATCGTTCTTGAAATCTTATGGGTTTGTTCTTTCATTCATTCATTCATTCATTCATTCTTCCATTCATTCATTCTTTCATTCATTCATTCAAGGAGTAAATGTGATCCTGTCGCAATCTTGTGAAATGCAGAAATGTCTATGTTAGAAAAGAAAAGCCATCGATATTTTCACCATGAAGAAAACCAGCGTTAACGTTTTATTCCGGTGCATATTTTTGCAGACTTTTTTTTAATGAAAAGCCTACGATTTATATAACATGGGTGGCTGTGTTTGTTTAATATTAACACAATGTTTAGAGCAGTTTCTATTTACCCTTAATTATTCTTCCAGGGTATGTTTTTAGATGGTTGCATTGTGTACATACATCAAAATACGCTTATCCGTGTCCTTGTTGCTGGAAATTTCATGTGGGCTTTTTTTTTTTTTTTTCATTTCCAGTCCTCCTGTGGAAGCAGCATTGCGTTAAACATTCATGTCCATGAATCTTTGAGTGCACGTGTCACATTTATGGAGCTCCTACTGTGCCTAATGCGACTAATTGCTAGTCAGCCAAAATGAGCCCGGATGGATCTTCGTAGCGTTCATAGTAAAATGCATTGAGCTCTTTCACGGTTTCTATAGGAGGTCAGAGTTGGTATGCTTAGTGTTTTATCCTGCGCATCTTTCTTGTGTATTTTCTGCTTTGAGGAGTTGCTTTTTTTTGTGACATTGCCCAGGTGACCCAGTCCTTGATGGCTAGAGTAGGCGACCCTGATAGTCATTCATCATCGAGCATACATTATTACCATCTCACGCAGAACGAAAGGTTATGTTTTCAAGGTGTCCTCAGACCTCTGCCGTGCGTCCCTTTCCATCCGTCAGCCTGGTGACGATATTGCATTTTTTGGTGTGGCAGTGATGAATTAATCACCACGCCTCACAAAAAGGCCTCCTGACCAAAAAAGCTGTGACGTGCGTAGCAAATGGCTTAGCATTTTGGAAGACGCTACCGTGGGTTTTGTGCACAGTGATGGGCATGTTGTCCCAAATCCTCAGCTGTGGAGCGCCCCCGGAACACCAGAGACAGACATTCACCGGATGGCTCTTTCTAGCAGTCCGTGGCCCTCTCTGCTTTTGCTCTTGCAAACTCTCCTGGGTACCGTTGGAACTTCTCTTCCTGCGTCTTAAATGACAGGCCGTTCATCGTGGTGCCTTTCACATACCTGAATCGCTTCACCCACTGTGTCTGCCCCCTAGTGTGGAGAGCCTTCTGGGAAGGTGGGGGCTGCTGCCAGTCTCCAGGGCACCCTTGGGTGCAGCTCGGCTGCTGTAAGGGGAGGTTGCTGCAATAAGGGCGGGGTTGCATGGGCTAACACAGGTGCCTGCGAGCCATTTGACCTCACAGGTTTAGGGAGGCGAAGGTCCTCTTTTGCCTCATCCTACTGACGAATCCAGAACTCTGTCAGAGTATCTCTCTGCTGAAAGCCGCTCATTAACAGTAACCCAGTTAGCACCTCACACTTGCTCTGGGTGTTTGCTCTCCAGGTCAGCTGGAGGCGCTCCGGGTTTGGGGCGTCACTTCTTCTGGCATCGGGTGGGCTGATAACCTGTTGTGGGCCGTCCCCCAGACCTGGACTTTCCCACTGGGAGGAGGGCTTTTCGCCCTTAGAGCAGGTTGTAGGAATTGTCCTCATTTCTAAAGACCTCAGTGCAAAGTAATGCCACTTCCTGCATGAATACGGCAGTGAAAATTTCTTCAGGACACGTCTGTGTTGTTGTAAGTTGCTAACCGTCTGAGGAATTGCCCCCTTTCACCTCCGGTGAAGCTGAGGCTCCAGCCCAGCAAGCGAGGGGTTCACCTCGGCCCCCACTTGGGCCGCTCCGACCTCTTTCATGACCATTTGAGGGGGAAGATCATGTTTGTAGGCTCCCCAAGGAGAAGACCGCTGGTCAGGAGGCAGATATGGGACGAGGCTCAAAGTAGGTGCATCGGCCCTTAGAAGATGCCACCAGCGGGTCGTACCGAAGTGGCCCGGAGCTGGACGAAGGTGCTGGTCCGCTGGCTCATTCATTCAGAAATGCTCACGGGGAGCCCCCTCCGAGCCCAGCATGCTGGCAGCACTGAGGACCCGACCGCGCATGAGGCAGATGCGTTGAAAGTGAGGTGAATGCAACAACAGATGGCAAAATAAACGAGGAGCGAGGTTGCTTCGAGGGTCAAGGAAGGTGCCGTGAAGGCAGCAGGTCAGGAGATGGGAGAACGGGAGATGTGGGAGGAGTGCTTGGCCCACGCGTGCAGGGAAACCTCTCTGAGGAGCCAGCGTTCCAGCTGGATGGTGCGAGAAGGCAGTTGTGTGAAGGGTCAGAAGACGAGTGCCAGACGGAGGGACGGGTGAGTGAAAGCAGCTGTGTGTGGTGGGAGACTTGGAGCCCTGTGCCATCGGGATGTGCTCCTCCCAGGGCCACCCCGTGCTGGCCGTCATCACTGCTTGTCCTGCCTCTGCTCTGACCCCGATGTTTCCCCTTTTGAGGAAAGATCCTCATCGCTGCAGGTGAGGTTTCAGAGGACCACACCAACGTCGGAGCAGGACAGAGTTACACTAACCTTTTGTGGAAGTGAAAGGAAATTGACCTTCCACCAACATTCTTACCAGTAAAATTGTCCCCAGTCCCCTGCTCTCACCAGCATTATGAGGTTGTCATTGCTGTTGGACTTTGAACATTGGTGTCTGAAGAAATGTAGTCCTGGGACTGGAATTTTTTTTTTAATAATTTTTGAGAGAGACAGATTATGAGTCAGGGATGGGCAGAGAGAAAGAGAGGGAGACACAAAATCCGAAGCAGACTCCAGGTTCTGAGCTGTCAGCACAGAGCCCGACATGGGGACCCAACCCGTGAACCATGAGATCATGACCTGAGTCAAAGTCGGACGCTTAATGAACTGAGCCACCCAGGCACCCCTGGAATTGTTTTTTTTTTTTTTATATTTTTTTAACATTTATTTATTTTTTTTGAGACAGCATGAACAGGGGAGGGTCAGAGAAAGAGGGAGACACAGAATCTGAAACAGGCTCCAGGCTCTGAGCTGTCAGCACAGAGCCCAACACGGGGCTCGAACCCACGGACCACGAGATCATGACCTGAGCCGAAGTCGGACGCCCAACCGACTGAGCCACCCAGGCGCCCCTGGAATTGTTTTTTTAAAAACCTTTGTCTGTAGTCTGGTTCCATTCAGCTGCTATTTCAGGCACCGGGTCTGGGGTCTTTCTTAAAACATACAACTAAATCAGTTCTCTGAGAGTTTATATCCATTTAAAAGGATGGTAAGTGGCCGTTCATCAAAAACTTGACCCAAAGAAGACACCAAAGATACAGAAATATTCTGTAGTATTGTTTCTCACGTTCGGGATTCATAATAAAATGTTTAAGCATCTATCCAGGTTCAGAGCTGGAGGGCTGAGCCTTTGATCAGGCTTATCTCTTTGTCTGATGCCTTCCCCTTGAGTGTAGATGCAAGAGCTGTGACATGTTCTAACCAGCAGAATATGGCAGACGTGATGGGCTGTCACTTCTCTGGTTATGTTACATTCTAGAAGACTTTGTTTTGCTAGGTAGGAGACACTGGAGAGACTCTGCTTGCTAGCTTGATGAAGTAAGCGACCATATTGAAATCCACATGACAAGGCACAGATGGTGGCTTCTAGGGGCCAAGGGCAGCCTCCAGCTATGGGCCAGCAGGAAGCAATGGCCCTCCGTCTTATAGCTTCCAAGGAAATAAATCGTACCGATAACGTGAGTGAGCCTGGGAGCAGATTCTTCCCCAGTCAAGCCTCCAGATGAGGACACAGCCCCAGCCAGCAGTTCGATTGCAGCAAGCTTTCACCTGTGCCCTGATTCCTGACCCACAGAAACAGCAACAATAAGCGTGGGCTGCTAGAAACCAATGGTATGTGCTGCTTTGTTAGGGAGCAGCAGGAAAAGACGGGAAAGTGTTCAATAAACCGATCTGGATCTGTCCAACCTAATCTGGATGGAAGATACCCACTCACTCCTGCTCCTTGGCCAGCTAAGTAACCTCCAGAATGCCCGCTCCCATGATTTCTAAAGACTCTTTAGGAAAACCATCTCTGGTACTCTCAGAAAAAAACCCAGAACTTCTCCATTCACAGATCAACTGTAAAATTCCCTAAGTCATAAGCCTTTCTCTGTTTGCAGGCTAGTTTTGTTTGGGGTCAAATGCAGATTTATGGAGGTAGAAGTGGTTCTAGGAATTCTATAGAAAAGCTAAGGAAATTCATGATTGGGCTTCAGTTCCTTTGTTTTCTTTGGAGAGAAAATACCACTGCTGGCAGTGAATGAACACATATCAAATCTCCAGCTCCGTATGACAGGGTACTGGTGTGGCCTTTTCCTGGATCAAAAGCTCCTTTGCAGTGACTCAGTGTTCCATCTGTACTTTTAGAGCAGGGTTGCTAGATTTAGCAAATAAAAATACAGGGCACTCAGCTATATTTGAATTTCAGGTCAAAACCAAATAATGTCGTAGTGTAATTGTGTCAGATATTGCATGGGACATACTTATTCTCAAAAAAAATTGTTGCTCTGAAATTCAGATTTTGTCAAGCATCTTGTATTTGACCTGGCGATCCTGTTGTAGAGGCATTTCAGCTGCCATGTATTTTAAACACACTTTTAGAAACACAGTTCAATTCTAAGGGTTTTAAAAAAGAAAACAGGGTTGTGAGGGCGCTCTGTGACATTTGTCACCCCATCGATCGCCAGGACTGATGTGGCTGATCTGGCTGGTTAGGCAGGTGTCCCCGTCCTCCCTCACCACTCCATGCGTCCCTTCCGAAGATGTGTGCTTGGTCAAAGAGGGCAGCCTTCCCCGAGAGAGGAGGACTGTTGTGCGGTCAAGAGCATATGAGTAGCTGTGCTCCCCTGCTGGCACCTCCAGACAAGCTCTCAAGGTCTGTTTGTAGGAGAATACAGGGTAGTCGAGCTTCTAAGACTCCAGACATATTCAAATGAGGTGCTGCACGTGGCAGTCTGCCTTTCTAGAAAAAAAAAAAAAAAGAAACTGGGTCATTGGTAAGGAATTCTGTGCATTCATGAGTAGTTTTAGGTAAGAGTTATTTTTTAGGGGTGCTGGGGCGTCTCAGTCGGTTAAGCATCCGACTTCAGCTCAGGTCATGATCTCACGGTTTGTAAGTTCAGACCCGGCATCGTGCTCTATGCTGACAGCTCAGAGCTGGGAGCCTGCTTCTGAATCTGTGTCTCTCTCTCTCTCTCTCTCTCTCTCTCCCTCTCCCTCTCCCTCTCCCTCTCCCTCTCCCTCTCCCTCTCCCACTCCCCCTCCCTCTCCCCCTTCCCCATTGACGCTGTTTCTCTCTGTCTCTCAAAAAAATAAATAAATGTTAAAACAAATTTTAAAGTTATGTTCTAGATAAACTGACCAATAAAATATCATGAATGTAAATAGATGGGGGTCTCATAGTACCTGTTCTTCAGCGTCTGTTTACGTAGGAAGGAAATGTAAACCTTGGGGGTAAACTTCAGTACATGCGTTGCTGCATTCTGTCCAACATGGGAACCTTATTTTAATGACTACATTTATGCTAATCAGTTCATATGGTAAAATTTTATGAGTTGAGACCGATATAAAGCCCAATCAGAAGGAATTTTATACCAGAAACTACACATAAAGCGCTTTTTCATTTAAAGAATCTTTTCAAAGCAGATTTAATTTAGTCCTAAAAACTACAGCCCATGCTCAATAAATTTTTCCATTCTGGAGTATTAAAAGGCATTTATTCTGAAGCCTGGGATAGGTTCAATTGCCAATGAAAAAACTAAGTTCTTTAATTGTTTCCATTTTAAATCGTGTGACTTTTTTTTTCCCTTAAAAAAGGAAATAAAAGAAAATCTTGCCGAGAAGATGAAACTGTAATTTCACTAGTGAATGGAAGGTTTGGGGGAGGGATTGGAAGGAATGGAAGGTTTGGAGCTTCCTAACCAAGTACAGCAAACCAGGTGTCTTGAAATAGAAATTTGTCGTCTCCTATGTCTGGAGGCCGGAAGACCGAAATCAAGGCATTGGCAGGGCTGGTTCCTCCTGGAGCCTCGGAGGGAGGATCTGTTGCCGGCCTCTGTCTCGCTTCTCCTGGTTGCTGGCAATTCTTGGTGTTCCTTGGCTTGCGGACACATCCCTCCCGTTCTGCCTCCGTGTTCCCCAGCCTTCCCCCTGCGTTTCTGTGCCTTCACGTGACTGTCTTCTCTTAAGGACACCAGGCACATTGGATTGGGAGCTGCTCTACTCCAGGATCACCTCGTCTTAACTGATTACATCTGCAATGACCCTGTTTCCAAGGAAGACCGCCGTCCGAGGGTTAGGACCTCAACGTGTCTTTCTTTGGAACACAGTTCAGCTCGTGACGTAGAATATGCACACTTCAGTCAGACAAAATTGACAAAGCGTTGAATTATCTATCCCCCCTTTGTGCAGCGCTCATCTGGATGAATTTCTCATGGAATGTGCATCCTTCCACGAACCCTGTTCAGTTCAGAAGAACTACAGGGAGGGCCCCTCCCTCCTGTGGTGGGACGGAGATCCTTGTGGCGGCTGGGGATGCCGTCCCAGCGGGCACTCTCTGTGCACAGCTGCCCTGGATTCTGTCAGGAGGTGCGGCTCCAGGGTTGGTGTGGACGGCACCTCCTCAGCCTAGCATTGCTGTCCTCTCAGGCCTGCCCTTCTTCCTTCCTTTCTTCTCTCCTGTGCTCTTCCTGCCTATCTGTGGCCACCCCCTGTCCTCTCTCCCGGGGTCCCTCACCTCCTCTTTGACAGTGGGAGGAGCATTAGCTGCGTGAGGCTCCTTCGTGCACCTCTCCTGCCGCTTCAAAGGAAAACGGCCATAGAAAAGCCCTAACTAATTAAGTGGTGAACGTGGGCTACCGCACAGGGCCTTGTACCTGGTGTCAGAAGGCGTGGCTCTCCTTAGCTCTGTTCACAGAGACATGAAACCATCACTTAAAAAGATAGGCATTTTTTTTTCCCCCTCACGTAACGTGAGTTCCAGAAATACACAGCTCAGGGCTCGTAAGGTGATGCCATGATACCAGGAGGCTCAGGCTCCTGTGGTCTTTCTGCCCCACCGTCACTGAGGCTGGTTTCCATTGTCTGGCTGTCACAGCTGCACCCCAGGCAGGAGGAAAGTCCAGAGAAGGAGGGGGGCATCCCCGTCCTGAGGCTGGCCCCTGGGCACCGCTCCTGAGCTTCTAAGGGAGTCTTGGAAATATATTTCTAGTGGCCCAGTTTGCCACATCTCCCAGCCATACAAGGGTCCTGCCAGTAAGGAACTAGGGAGAGGAAATGAAGGACAGACACCGGCGGCCTCTGCCCCAGTCTGGCCCAGCCTTATAGTGACATGGGGACCAGTCAGCTTACCACCAATGCCCTATCTCTCCCGCCGTGCCGAGTGGCCATTGTCGGGGGTGGCTTCTGTCATCGCTGGCCCCCAGCCACTCTCCGGGGATGCTGGCAAGTGGAATAGTGGAAATAGCGGGTAACTCAGCAAACTCGTTCAAAGAAGCCACCCTTTTCAGGGCTCTGCTGCCGGGGTCCAGCCCCAGCAGGTCCAGGGGTTCCCAAAGGACGAACGGCGTCGCCGAAAATAACGAATGGACACAGACAACAGGAGTGTGTTAGACTGGCCCCTTTATTGTAGCAAGTGCGGCATTATATTTGTTAGCAGATTCCTTGTAGCGTGCGCGTTATCTATGTTTTTTTATGTTTCTCCGCATTACCTAATTCTAAAAATGTTCCCTTGTGTGATCACCCATAAAGGAACGACACGGTTATTTTCTTGTAACATTCCTTCCTGCCCTTTCAAGGTCATCTAGCTCTCAACCCCTCAAGTGGAAGGTTTACAAGGACACGACTTCTTAATTGTTCCTTTGTGCTGTTTGCGGCGCGAGGAACAAAAGTATTCGCTTTGGTCTGGGGTGCCGGGAGGGAGCCAGGAGGACCCTGGAAACCCACGCCTTATGTGCTCCCAGAGAGACAATGTATACTCTAGGAACTAATGAACCATTCTGTACCATAACCCACCAGGTCCAGTTATCATCTGGAATGCCTCCTGGGGGCCAAGTGGGCCTAGGGGTTGGAGTAACTTGTATCCATAGATAGATTCCTTTGTTGCCGGAGTGGGGATTTCGAACCCATTTGTCCCCCTCCTTGGCTGGGAAATATGTGGGGCTGTCCTTCCTTTAGGTAGAGGAGTCTTTATAGGGGGTGGCAAGGACTGGATGTATGGCCGCATAATTTCCCTGCGGACTCTTATTTCTTTCCCCAGTGGTTCTTTTCCCGGGGGGCCCGTCGTGGGCAATTCCTCAACTGACAAATCCCCAGGTACTTTCATTGGTAGGGGGGCTTCCCCGACCAACGCTAAGGCCAAATTACATAAAAGCAGGAGTACCAGAAGCTTCGCTTTCGTGGGCCTCCATGCAGTCCCGATCCGTCCACCGCCCGGGCCCTGTCATCAGGCTGGTTGGATAGCTTGGCTTCTGGCACTCTGTGCCCCAAAGAAAGATACGACCTGTGTCCTCAAGATGAGTTGTGCCTCACATTCCACCCATCCCTGATTTTCATGAGGGTTTGGCCTTAAAGTTGGTGCTGGAATGGGTGAGGATATTCGGGACTGTGGGGACATGGTTAAGTGTGGTTTGCATGTGAGAAAGACGTGAATTGGGTCAGGGGAAGAAGGCACAGTGTTAAGGGCTGACCTGCGACCGCCCACATTCTTGTGTTGGAAGTCCTAACCCCCAGGACCTCAGCGTGTGCCTGTGTTTGGAGATGAGGTCTCGGGAGGGCTGGTGAAGCTAAAATGAGGTCATGAGGGTCGGCCCTGATCCAGCCCGACTGGTGTCCTCGTAAGAGGAGGAGAGCCGGACACAGACGCACGGAGGCAAGACCGCGTGGGGACACGGAGGAGGCGGCCATCTGTGAGGCAGGGAGAGGGACCTCGGGAGAAACCCTACCCTGCCCACGCCTCCACCTCTGACTTCCAGCCTCCAGGACTGTGAGGAGATAAATTTCTGTTGTCTAAGCCCCTCAGTCAGCGATATTTTGTTAGGGCTGCCCTAGCAAACTAGTGACGATTTTGGACCAGGTTAGATCCCTAAACGCGCTTGCTGATCTTTAGCTGGGCTCGTGCATTGACGCCTCAAAAGCGGAATCCTTTTGTTACTATCTTCGCGTACGTGGCTGTTCCCTGCACTCATATTTAGACCCTGGCTCAGGGACAGTCTGTCTACATCTGGGGCACAGGGAGCCGAGGTACAGGATTTGGGTGCTCAGCACGTCCGGGGAACCCTGATGTCCGCAGCACCTTCTGCCCTAGTTACAGACTCGTCGGCCGTGTGAAGGAAGAATCAGAGACCCAGAGACAGGAGATGCTCCTTTCCTTTCCCACACCCACCGCATCACTGTGCTCTTGACTACAGCCGGACGTCAGTATGGAGGGGAAGGACCGTTTCTGAGAGAGCCGTTGGCAAAGAAAGTCCTAATGTAACACCTGGTGACGGCAAGAAAAGAGAGAACCGTCGGTCAGGTCAAACCCTACGATAATAAGCAGACTTGTCAGAAGGTGCCCAGGCCCCTTCCCTGTTGCAAGCCAGGTGGCCACCACGAGTCTGGGACCAGGCCTCGTGGGTTCGGGTTCTGGCTGCGTGGGATGAGGCCCAGGGGCATCCCGGAAGGGTCCGGTCATCCACTCACGCTCTGGATGTCCCAGGCCTGTTGCCCCAGTGGGAAGGGATAGCTCCCCCGGCCCCAAGTGCTTGGCGGGAGCCTGGGGGCCACACCCAGAGTTAGCCTGCGTCAGTCACATATATGGCGTGGTAACCCTGAGTCTGAGGGCCTCCTCCCAGCCGTGACTCCCCTGGCAACGGGATTTGAAGCAGTGTTTTAAGAGCACTCTGTCCATTAACAGCCAACACTACCGGCTTCACATGTGTGCCTGGGCGCTTGCAATGCAGGCCGTGCGGTGGGGTGGTTCAGCCAGGAGTTTGGCATCAGACTGCCAGGCTTTGCCTCCTGCCTCAGTTTCCCCAGCAATACCCTGGCAAATCGTAACCTCTACATCAAGGGACTTGCACAAGCATAAAACAGCACAGGACGTCAAAAAGCATTTCATGTAATATAATGCCTCACAGTCACATTAGCACCATTCAGCGTGAGCTCTTTATTACTGTTTTTTAAATTTCTTCCCCCTTTCCAAGGTGGTCTAGGACAAGCAAAAGTAGCAAGCTAGGGCACGGTCAGGTTGGACTCCCGGCCCCACCACGTGTAGCCGCATGACCTTCTCTGTGCCTCAGTTTCCTCATCTTGGAACCGTGGATGCTGCTGCTATCTTGTGATCGCTGTGCCAAACGTTGCCAGCATGGTTAGCTCAACACGCAGCCTCGTTAGGCTCATCGCCACAGCAGAGCGAGAGAGGAGACGCGGGGATGGGCACTAGGGACGCCTTCCTTGTTTCTCTGTTCGAACGCATGACGTAGGTGGGCCGGGCTATTGAACGCAGCGTCCCGGTGACTCCCGTGCATGATACAATTTGTCACTAGGCTCTTAGGGCTAGTGCCCGTTACCATAGAGATGAGAAAATAAGGTTCAGACAGTGGAGCCATTTAGCCACGTCACGAAGCGACGGACCCAAAACCAACCACAGAGCGCCCCGACCCCTCTCCCTGCATTGCCCCCGACCCCCGGTCCCTGTTGGGACTGCGGGGGGAATTCCTGGCTCACCACTTCTCTCCACGTCCAGGTCTCACAGCTCTTGTCCCTGGCAATGAATGCGTGTGCCTAGGGCTTCCAGACATTGTCACCTTGGGCCACCATATGCTTATGTGGCTCGGGGGCCACGTCTGCAGGCTCACTGGTCATCAGAGAAGTATGACTCCGTGTCTCCCGTCGTGTCTAGAACCGTATCTGTTGGCGCTGAAATCCAACAGTCCATGAGATTCCGGGGTTGGACGCACAGCCAAGTCACAGCCCGGGCATCTCGGGCTCAGGGAGGCACCATGGGAAAGTGAGCAGCTACCAGGGGAGGTGGCAGATGCTTTGAGCCACCCAGAGCAGTGGCTCGGGGCGGGGACCGTGTCTATGCATGTGAGGTGGACGCCCAGTCTCCTGCCACCTCGAACGTCCTGGAGATCAAGTCTGCTCCTGCAGAACGGAGCCTTGCCATCATTGGCTGTTCCTATAAAGGAGCCTTCAGAAATACCCAGACATTTAGAATTCTGATTACGACCCAGAATCTTGGGCGGAACTGGGGACTCAGAATCCTATGTGGGTGGTTCCTGTTGTCGAAGAGCTTCTGAGTTAGACTGAAGACGAAAGAAAGATGATTGCACAGGCAGGAGAGGTAAGAGGGATGCAGCCCCCGTCTGTGTGGACGTGGGGATTGGCGAGGCAGGGCGGACGCCCTCTTCCCTTGGGGTGGGGAAGGAGGAGGCGTTCGAGGGCACATGGGCCTGGTGGCTTGGCTGCAGAGCCCGGGCGGTTTTTAGTTTAGTTTAGTTTTTTTTTGTTTGTTTAAAACCGGCACAGAGTGTTCTCTTATTTGGCAGGTGCAAACATTTTCGGAAGTCTGATTACAGACTTAGCTAGACAGTCAACCTCTGAAGAAACATCTTAATCCCTCAAACACCTGCATTCCAATTTTTAATTTCTTTCCAAGCCCCCGGCAAACCTTAAATCCTTGCTAGTGACTCAGCGTGTTTGCTCACTAGAGAAACTTTCCCTGATGGCAGGGTTCTCTTGAAAAGTGAGTTTTTCGGGAAATCAGCTGAACCCATTCTAAAGGCAGGTGACTATGCCTTTCCAGGATGTATTTCGGTTTGGTTTCGAAGAAAACTAACTTCAGCGGTTACCTCTGACCTAGGTTGGGCACTTGCCCCTTACGCAGAATCAGGGTGCCTCACGGCGGCCCCGTTTATACCCCGTCATTCTGTCCCGCTCGCCCCCTGACTCGGTGGTTGGTTCTCTCCAGTGAGAGAGAACGCGCCCTTTCTCATTTCTTGCTCCTGGTGACTCTGGGAATGAATTTCTGTATTTTTTGAGCAGGACTTTATGCTCTCCCCAAACACGTGAGTGACTTTGATAGATGGCTGAAACCAGGGACTTTGACGGATTGAGCATCCAGCAAAAGCCTCTGTTTCTGCAGGAGCCATAGTTGAGTTCACTCCTCTGTTTCAGACAAACTTATAACAGGGATTTGGCCACTTACTATGCATGGAGATGTAGACCTCACTTATTGTGCGGTTTTGGTATCTGAGGAGACGAACCATAGGAAAGACTGAACGTTACAGAACTATGTATGTCGTCAGATCCCGAAGACAGTTCTGAGACAAGACCCCAAGATGGGCTGGGGTGGCTGTGGAAAGAGCACAGGGGCTTAAAAAGCGAGCCAGGCTGCAGAGCCGAGGCGCTGAACCTCCGTGATGAGGATCGTCATCACAGAAAAGCCGAAACTTGGGGCGCCTGGGTGGCTCAGTCGGTTTCAGTGTCCAACTACAGCTCAGGTCATGATCTCACAGCTCGTGAGTTCGAGCCTCAGGTCGGGCTCTGTGATGACAGCTCAGAGCCTGGAGCCTGCTTCGGATTCTGTGTCTCCCTCTCTCTCTGACCCACCCCTGCTCACGCTCTCTCTGTCTCTCAAAAATCAATAAACATTTAAAAAAATTAAAAAAAAAAAAAGAAGAAAGCTGAAACCAGGATTTCCTGGCCCCATCTTCAGACACTGGGAGTCAGGAAGTCGGGGCCAGTGCCTAGGAATCGGCATGTTAACTGCCCACGCCCTTCTGATAAACATTTTGAGAAACACTGCCGTTAAGAGGTAGTTAAAGGGCTTCTGTGAGTGAGAGGATGAAGGAAGGCATCGCGATATTGAGAGCAAAGCACTCTGAAGGCTCAGAGATACCTGGCAGGTGCTGATGACCTGTGTCAGTCATCACGGGGCCTGCTTGCTGCGGGAGCCCTCTAGGTGCGTGACTTGGGATCTTGTGACGATAATTTAATTACAGAACATCGGAGCCAGACCTGGCTCTAGGAAACGAAGACGACCTTTGCCATTCACAGTCCCATGAGTTTAGAGCGTTGTGTGTTGACAGGGAATGAAAACAAAAGTCTCTCTCTCTCTGTTCCTGTCTCTACTCGACAAAGGAGGAAGTGGGGGTGCCAGTAGAGGCCGCCGTTACCGTCCATTAGCGCCAGACGTGGGATCGGTGATGGGAGCTCGGAGCTCCGTGGCACAGGGCCTCAGGCTCCCCTTCCCGAGTTGCCGTGACCAGGGTGATGGGTGGGAGGTGAGCCACAAGCTTTCCGTTGAGGAAGGAGCTGGGGGCTGCTGCTCAGGGCCACAGCACGGAGCCGACACACGAACAAGCTCACAGGTTTGGTTTGGAGGGCGCTGGTCGCTAGCAGGGAGGAGGACGGTGGTGTGGTTTTCACTCGGGTCTGCCAGCTTCTGCCTTGAGCACAGCAGCCCCAGCCCCCTCCAGAGGGACTGGAGGTGTGTGTCCGCAAATGACATGCATGCATAGGTGTGCGTGGCGTCTTATATGTGCGTAAGATGCTAGAGACAGACGGAGCGTCATGAGAAAGAAAGAAATCAGGCAACCACGAGGGTTATGTCCTTACCATCAATGAGCCAGGGCAAAAAAGAAAACATATTGGGTTATATTTTTCTTATGAAAAAAAAAAAAAAGAGGGTGAGGGAATGGGGGGGAAGAAAATATACCAACTCTTCAAGAAAATCTCAATGTTTATAGCACAAATCATTTAAGTAGCCTGGCTTTTTATTGATTTTTTTTAAGTGTTTTATTTTTGAGAGAGACTGACAAGAGTGCAAGCAGAGGAGGAGGAGGAGGAGGAAGAAAGAGAGAGAGAGAGAAGGAAAGAAGGAGGGATCCAAAAATCCAAAGCAGGCTCCAGGCTCTGAGCTGTCAGCACAGAGCCTGATGCGGGGCTCGAACCCATGAACCCAAAGTTCATGACCCGAGCCGAAGTCAGCTGCTTAACCGACTGAGCCACCCAGGCACCCACCTGGCTTTTTATTGTAGCTATAATAGGTTTGTAGGAAAGAACTGAAACCACATACAGAGGTAAAGAAGAAAAAATAGAAATCGTCCCCGGTCCTACCAGGATTAAACACAGTTAACGTTTCACTGCATTTAACATCTTTTCATTTTTTTGTTACATTTTAAACTTTCTGTTAGGGAAAGCTTCCACCTTAACCCAAAAGTACGGAGAGGGGTAGCGATTTCTCATGTGTCTGACTCGAAGCGGTTACTGGCCTTCTGTGCCCTCACGGCTTTTTAAGCTCCGGACTCTGTATGAGGATGTGGTTTTTGTTTTTCCAGTGAATGTCCCGTGGTGAGTTTATTTTTACTCTCGTGTTCTGGAAGAAAAACTGAAACACAGTGTGCAGCACTGGGCGTTATTTCGTGGCATGGTGGGCATTACATTTTAAAGAGAAGTTACCATCCAGGGTGTGGTGCTGGTGACATTCTGAGGCTTGCTCTGACGTTGTGTTTACAGGAAATGCAGAGGCCAGCTTCCTGACACCCTTTCTAGAAGCATCTTTGTGAAAGCAAACGGGGTAACATTCAGATGTCACTTGGTGCCTCGTGCCCTGTGGGCAGCCCAGCTGTGTCCTGTCCCCCTGCCTCCCTGCGTCCCCGATCCCTGCGCCCTGCTTCCCTCCAGGCTTCTTTTAGAGCCAGGATGTTTGCCTTGAGTAATTGCAAGGATTCTCTTCTCTTCCCACAAGAGCTGTCTTGCGCAAGCAACTTTCTTGCAAGGTTGAACAAATCTTCCACCTCCGTATGTCTGTGGGATTCAAAGTTGCCGCTTTGGCTGTCAGAGGAGAAAATTGACAGCGTAGGCAAAACTTTGCAGTCCCAGCTGTCAGGTTGAGGAAGCCGGGATCTTCGGCTCCCTCGCGTCCTAGCCTGGCGGAGCACCTGGGTCTCTTGTCACCCGGAGGCACGAGGGAGCTGCATCGCATAGGCGGGTCCCTGCCGTTGGATGCTCTTTTTCTGCTGCAGTAATGTGGTGCCGGCATTCGTTATATTTATTGAGATCTGCTCTACACCGTACGTTTTGGGCACTGTTACCAGTGCTTCTAAATCACACAAAATCGTCATCATTTATGAAGCAGTTCTGGCCAACGGCTCGCATAAATCACGGCACCAAGCTTCTCCTGTGCCTTAAGCCCTTAATGGCTGCTCAGCCGCTCAGTTCTTAAGGGCAAGTGCTGCTCTGAGCCCTGGGTGCGGGTACAGGGCTTAGAAGACCAGGCAAGATAAGCAGTTTTTAGGCCAAAATGTTTGGCTTGGGCCAGTGAATGCTTTTTATTTGATGTTGAAAGTGAGAGGGACTCTGAGGACCTCGGCTGGCAGGAAGCGAGGGGAGAGCACACGTGTCCTTTCTGCACATCCAGAGACCAGAAGGGATGGCCGCCCTCGGTGTGCCACCAGGTGCCCCCCAGGCTGTCCCTGTGTCCAGGGGAAGGGTTTCCGTTGGCAGCTGGGAGGCTGCAGGCGCCAGACTCTGGGGGAGCCCGATCACAGCGGCTGGAGGCTGGCGGGTGTCTGTAGCCCAGCGAGACAAAGCCCCGAGGGAGAAAAGAGGAGGGGAAGGAAGGGGTCCAGGACAAAGCAGAGAAACTGGGGGTGTGGTGACCGGCTAACTCCTTGTTGGCCACTGTCCGCCCACACGGCCCCTCCCCCACAGGGGTCGGAGGTGGCTTTTGTACTGGGAACCACTGCTTTGTTCACCAGTGCCGAAACTGCAGCCTTCCTACTGTGCAGTGAGGTCTTCCTAAAGGGATATGTCACGGTGGGGCTTTCGGTGGTCCACCTGCGCACAGACCCTAACCCTCAAGCCATCCCTTAGTGCAGAGCCGTGAAACAACGGCTCCGTAAATAGCTGGTCTTCCTGGACGGAACCTCAGGGACGCTGGGACTCCCGCTGCACCCCAGGGTCCCTGTGGGGGGTGGGGGGGATTGGGTGCTCCCGAGTGGGGGGTTTGTGCACGTTTCCCGTCAGCAGACTCAGCTCCTGAGCCCTTGCCTCTTTACTCTGTCCACGATGCACTTGGCATCTGTGATGTTCATGGGACGTCACCTCTGTCTCCTACAGGAGGAAGTAAGGGACCGGGGCCGATCTGTTTTGTGTGGTTATTGAAAAATGAGTGAAGTGAATGGTGCACGTCGGGTCACGGGAAGTGATCTCAGAAGTCGGGTTTGGACCCTGACTCGTGACTCACCCTTCTCCTCTGTGCGCGGCAGGGAGAGAGACACCTGACCTCTCAGCCTTGGTTTTCTCATCTGTAAAATGAGGCCGTTGGTTCCCTACGAATTTCAAGCGTCCCTTCACATTAGATTCCAAACTCCCCCAGATGATCAGAAAAGCGATTGGAGTCTAAAAGCCCACGGGAACAATAAAAGCAAGCATATGGCGAATTATTCAGGCCACACACAACCCAAGCCTGTCAGGCAGCGTGATGCGAAGAGAGAGGACGTTGTGTCCTGATGTCTGGCAGCCTCCTTTTGTTTCCTCGCTTCTCCCACCGACAGCGGCGGTCTCGTTCATCTTACGCAGGCCTTACCAAGGCGGACAGATGTTAAATAGCCTGTGCCCTGTGGTGAGACATGTTGTCGTGTCCGTGGGAGAGCTAGGGGCATGGCCGTGTGACAGCCAGGAGCATTTAATTTACTTATTTTTTTATTTAAAAAACAATTTTTTTTAACATTTATTTATTTTTGAGACAGAGACAGAGTGCGTGCAGGGGAGGGTCAGAGAGAGAGGGAGGCACAGAATCTGAAACAGGCTCCAGTCTCTGAGCTGCCAGCCCAGAGCCCGACGCGGGGCTCGAACTCACGGACTGCGAGATCGTGACCTGAGCCGAAGTCGGACGCCCAACCGACTGAGCCACCCAGGCGCCCCAGCCAGGAGCATTTTAGAGGTTGGTGCCTGTTCGCGTGGAGGCCTTCACCCTTGACTCGTGGGGTTGATGCCCCCGGACCACCTGCTCCTGGAGGCCGGTGGTTGCAGCTTCCGTGGGGTCTGCCTCATCCGACACGGAAGCGTCAGGTGAAAACGGAAGGAATCTCACGGGCAGTCTCCTGTTCTCCGGTTTGAGAGATGAGGAAACTAGAGCCAGCCTCATCCCACCGACGTCAGCTGTCGGGGGAGGGAGGTGAGGTGGGCGCACAGCGCAAACGGAGCCGTACCCCCCCCCCCCCCCCCATCCCCTGCCCCTGTTGTGCCTTCTGCCCACACGAGTGAGCCTCCTGACGTGCTTGGGTTCCTCCTCTGCCCGGGCTTTGCCTTCACACACGTGTCACTGAATCCTCATAGCAGCTTCACCAGGGACATGTGACTTGCCCTTAAAGGATGGGCAGGATTTTGCCAGTTGGAAGGAGAGCGGAGGGCATTCTAGAGCTGCTAGGAGCAGGCATTTAGTTTGTGCTTACTTCCATGCCGCAACGTGTGTTGGGCTTAGGGATTCAGGACCGAGCCGACCCTCCGAGGCCTCAGGATCCAGCGGGGAAGATGGTGCAGGGTCACCCCGCGGCCGCCTCAGAAAGGAGGACGGGTCAGTGACCACCCGTGGCTCGGCCTCCGTCTCTTCTCCACGCCGCGCCGTCTCCTGCGAGGCCTGTGGTTCCCACGGCCGCATCCCTGGTGGACTCTGGACCGCTCCGTGTGGAACGTGCTGGAGGTCACCGCTTTCCGGAAGCCTGACATCCCAGAGCTGGCGGTCCTTGAGGCCAGCAGTGGATCCGCGGAGGGCAGGCGGTGGATCGTCAGCCTGTTTCAGCCCAGGTTTCCAAATGTAAAATTGCATCGTCCTCGCACCCGGGTGAGACCGATTTTCCTTGTAGCGACTGATTTTAGGCAATATACTGAAACAGGTTGGACATTTGAGCCCCCTGGCAACTGTCATAATGATAGTCGTCATTATTAGAATCAGGTGACAGCAGCTGGCACTCAGCGGGTGCTTACTTTGTCTCCGTCTTTTATGCATTAACAAATTCCATTCTTGACCCATCCACTAGTGAATACTGTTGTGCCCACTTTAAGGCAGCAAGCTAAAGCATAGATGAGTTAACGTTTCCCCTTCCTAAACTCCCATAGCTGGAAAGGGGCAGGGTTAGGATCTGAACTCCAGGCAACTGGAGAACCCAGACTTTTAAACCGTTTATCATCTTGTCTCTTTTTAAGATCTGGCTAACGATAAATTTAAGAAAATGTATCCCTTCACTCTAAATACTTGAACTGACAAAAGTCAGGAGAGATAGTCATGTGCAAAGCAGTATTCTAAAATAAAATTTGAGGGGCGCCTGGGTGGCTCAGTTGGCGAAGCATCCGACCCTCGATTTCAGCTCAGGTCATGATCTTGTGGTTCGTGAGTTCAGGCCCCACGTCTGACTCTGTGCTGACAGCGTGGAGCCTGCTTGGGATTCTCTCTCTCCCTCTCTCTCTCTGCCTCTCCCCGTTCATACTCTCCCCTCTCTCAAAATAAATAAACTTTAAAAATAAAATAAAATAAAATTTTGCATTTAAAAACGTTAACCTGTTCTTTAAAATAATGTAAAATTGCCCGCCTTTTTTGAAGAAGAGCCGTTCTTTATTTTGTCCTTTTTGTGTTTGCGGTGTTAAATTTTTCTCTTTGGTTAATATGCAGTCACTGTAGGTAGCAGTGAGGGTTTTGAACGGCTTCCCTAGCAGCATAAAACAATGAAAAATGTATGTCACATTTTGGGAGCCCTGTGGTCTGCGAAATGCAAGCCCCAGGTCTCCATCACCAAGGGCTGGGATTGACGTTGCAAAAACCCAGTAATCAAGATAAATGATACAGTCGGCTCTCGTCATTCTCAGCAGTTAGGTTCTGCACAGTCACTGTAATTGCTAGAGTAGTCTGAACCTCTGCTCCTAGCGGAATTACACGGTCAGGCTCCCAAGAGCCAGTGGTCACAACGGTTTGATCAGTACATCAGTGTGTAATCCAGTTTTGTTAATCTGTGTGTTTCCACTTAAAGATACCCTAACAGATCTTATTTGGTCATTAACGTTGAACTCGAGCCAGCAGCTTGAACTCGTGTCCAGATAGCACACATCTCTTCTCCATAACGTATGCAGCCCTGTGCATTTTAGGAACATGGGGTAGCACTTCAGCACCACGCTTGGGGACCATTTTGAGCAGCAAAACGACCAAGAAAACCCACAAACGTGAAAAATGTGGCACTAAGTAGATTGTAAAAAGGACACGTGAGAGCTGAAAAGCGAAGCGGGAGTGTTGCCTTGTTCTCCCTCCGCTGCAAACGTGCGTGGTGGGTGATTCAGATTTTTCTGCCACTCTGCACGTGCCTGCAAATGACCCTGAAACCTGCAGGTACCTGTTTTGAGGTTACAAACCAATTTCAGTAAGTAGGCAAAGTCATGAACGCCTAATCTGCAAGTAATGAGGATTGGCTGTACTTTAATGCATTATTTGAAAGATTTTAGTTTATTTTTTTAAGTGTTTATTTTAGAGAGAGAGAGAGACAGAGCATGAGTGGGGCAGGGGCAGAGAGAGAGGGAGACACAGAATCAGAAGCAGACTCCAGGCTTCGAGCTGTCAGCACAGAGCCCGATGTGGGGCTTGAACTCATAAACCATGAGATCATGACCTGAGCTGAAGTTGGATGCTTAACCCACTGAACCACCCAGGTGCCCCTTTAATGCATTAATTTATTTTATTTTTAATTTTTTTTAACGTTTATTTATTTTTGAGACCGAGAGAGCCAGAGCATGGACAGGGGAGGGGCAGAGAGAGAGGGAGACACAGAATCTGAAACGGGCTCCAGGCTCTGAGCTGTCAGCACAGAGTCTGACGCGGGGTTCAAACTCACGGACCGTGAGATCATGACCTGAGCCGAAGTCGGACGCTTAACCGACCAAGCCACCCAGGTGCCCCTAATGCATTATTTTAAAGAATCAAAATTAATGCCAAGAAAATCCATGATGAAAAGAATAGAGAATTTTAAGTAAAGAGAGGGTTGGTATGTCTGAATTTTACTCCTGCCCCAGGCTCTGGTATGGCCTCTGTGGCCCCTGCTTGCTTTGTCCCTGGTCACCTCCAGAACCCCTGCCAGACCCCCTTTTCTAGGGTCTGACTCCTGTCCTTACCCTCCTCCTTCTCAGAAAACCATGATGGGGTCACCGCTAAGGGTGTTCATATGACCATGCCACCTAGGGCCCTCCTGAATGTGAAATACCTCACTGAAGATACTTACAGTTGTTAATTGATCTTCCCAAGATATAAATTGAGATGTAGTGAGGTGTGAGGTCACCCCCACCTGATCACTTGGGCTCTGACCACCTCTACCCTGTAAGTGCTTACCTGTGCTGCTTCAGGCCAAGCTCAGCATGAGCTTGGGAGCACATTTATTTGGACAATGAAGCCTGTGCCCTTTCCCCCAACCATGGACCTCCCCCTTTGCTGCGTCGCCCAGGTCCCCCCCTCAACCTCACTTTGTGGGACCTTGTACATGGGCCCGCTTGCTCACCAAGGTTGCTGCTTTCCTTCTGAGCGTGTAGTTTTCCCCGACATTCATTCTGCCGGGCTATTTTTACCTTTTCTTTTTCAAATAGTTAGAGAAAGACAAGAAGGTGCCGTAGGAGCACAGGGAGATCCTGTACATCTCTCATGTAGTTTCCCGTGCAGGTAACATCACGTATGACTGTAGTGTGTTCTACGCCCAGGAAGTGGACACAGGTACAATGCAGGTTGATTTCGTCAGTTTTATATGCACTCGTGTGTGTGTGTGTGTGTGTGTGTGTGTGTGTGTGTGTGTAGCCACCACCACAATCAAGATACAGAACTGGTCCCTCTCGCAGGGGTCTCCCTCATGAGACTCCTTCGTAGTCTTCCTCGCCCCTAACCGCTGTCCCTGACCCCTGGCAATCACTCACCTCTTCTCGGTCTCTGAAGTTTTATCATTTCAAGAGTGCTGTGCACATGGAATCAGAGAGAGTACCTAACCATTTGACATCAGCCCCTCCCGCTCATCAGAAGGCCCTGGAGACGCACCCAGGTGGTTGTGCGTTTGTGACGGTGACTTCCTCTCGCCGGCAAGGATTCCACGGCGTGGCCATTACACCGTCCACCCGTTCGAGAACATTTGGGTCGTTTTCGGTTTGGGGCTGTGAACGAATGAGCTTGCTGCGCCCGTTCACGCACGGATTTGTCTGTGGACGGAATTTTTCTTTTCTCTGGAATAAATGCTCAGAAATGCAACTGCTGGGCTACAAGGCACGTGCTCATTTTGTCGTTCAAGGAGCTGCCGAACGGCTTTCCAGAGTGGCAGTGTCATCCTACATTCAGCAGCAGCGTCCGAGCGATCCCATTTCTTTGTATTTTCGTCAGCATTCGGCTTTGTCGCCATTTTTCCCGTGTTCTGATAGGTGGGGGGTAATATCTCATCATGGCTCGGCTTTGCGCTTTCCCAATGACACGCGATGTTGAACATCTTTTCACATGTTTATTTGCTGTTCGCGTATCCTCTCTGATGAGAGCACTTGTTCATCTCCTTTGTCCGTTTTCCTTTTTTTTTCCTTCCGTAATGCTCAATTTTATTGGCTAATGTCAAGTTGGGAATTTTCCATCTTTAAGTAACATTGCTGTATTCTTTTATTTTATTTTATTTTATTTTATTTTATTTTATTTTATTTTATTTTTTTAAAATTTTTTAACGTTTTTTATTTATTTTTGAGACTGAGAGAGACAGAGCATGAACGGGGGAGGGGCAGAGAGAGAGGGAGACACAGAATCGGAAGCAGGCTCCAGGCTCTGAGCTGTCAGCCCAGAGCCCGACGCAGGGCTCGAACTCACGGACCGCGAGATCGTGACCTGAGCCGAAGTCGGACGCCCAACCGACTGAGCCACCCAGGCGCCCCATGTATTCTTTTTTTTTAAATCGCAGTGTAGCTGACCTGCAGTGTTCTCTTAGCTTCAGGTATACAACGTGGTGATTCAGTGGTTCAGTGCGTCAAGCAGCTCTCAACCACCTGTCTCCGTACCTTGTTGCTACAATATTGACCGTCTTCCCTCTGCTGTACTTTTCATCCCTGTGACTTACTTGTCTTACAACTGGAAGTTTGTACCTCTTGATCCCCTTTACCTGCTTCGCCCATCCCCCCTCCCACTCTCCTCTGGCAACCACCCGTTTGTTGTCTGTATTTACGGGTCTGTTTCCAACTGGTGTACATAATATTTGGTATTTGCCTTTTTCTGAGCATATAATTACTTCACTGAGCATGATACCCTCTAGGTCCATTCCGTGTTGTCACGGATGGCAAGATTTCATTCTTTCTCATTCTTTTTTATGGCTGAGTAATATTCCATTGCACACACACGTGTGTGTGTGTGTCTGTGTGTGTATTGCTTCATATCTTGGCTATTGTAAATAATGCTGTAACAGGGCATCTGGGTGGCTTAGTCGGTTGAGTGTCCAACTTTGGCTCAGGTCATGATCTCACGGTTCATAGGTTCAAGCCCCTCATCGAGCTCTGTGCTGACAGCTCGGAGCCTGGAGCCTGCTTTGGATTCTGTGTCTCCCTCTCTTTCTGCCCCACCCCTGCTTGTGCTCTGTCTCTCTCTTTCAAAAATGAATAAACATTAAAAAAATAATCCTACGAAGAACATAGGGCTGCATATGCTTTTTGAGCAATTGTTTTGATTTTCTTTGGGTAAATACCCAGCAGTGGAATTATAGGTTGTGTGGTATTTTTATTTTTTAATATTTTGAGGAACGTCCATACTGTCCTCCCCAGTGGCTGCACAAATTTACATTCCCACCAACAGTGCATGAAGGTCTTTTTCTCCACATTCTCACCAATACTTGTTGTTTCTTGTCTTTTCAATTCTTTTTTTTTTAATGTTTATTCTTCAGAGAGAGAGAGAGCAAGAGAGCTGAGTTGTAGAGAGGCAGAGAAAGGGAGACACAGAATCGGAAGCAGGCTCCAGGCTCTGAGCTGTCAGCACAGAGCCCGATGCAGGGCATGAACCTATGAACCATGAGATCATGACCTGAGCCGAAGTTGGGTGCTTGACCGACTGGGCCACCCAGGTGCCCCTCTTGTCTTTTTAATTCTTTTGTCCGTTTTCACATTGGATTGTTTGATTTTTTTTTTTTTTTTTTTTACTATTTGGTTTGAGAGGTTTTTTTTATATATTCTACTTATGAGTGCTTTGTCGGAGAGCCACATTCATTTTTGTTTTCTTTTTTGAATTTGAAATCAAGTTATTTAACATACAGTGTAGTCTTGGCTTCAGGAGTAGAACCCAGGGATTCATCTCTTCTATATGACACCCAGTGTTCATCCCAACAAGTGCCCTCCTTAATGCCTGTCACCCATTTAACCCATCCCCCCGCCCACCTCCCACATTCATATCTATTGAGAGCTGACTATATGCAAGGACTGACCCAGGACCTGGGGACAAACATCATTGTCCCTGCCCGGATAGAGCTTATAGTCTAGCGGGGAGGGAGACTTTCACAATCGCTCACAGTGGTAGAGAGTTTCAGCTGTGGTCATGAAGGGCCATGACGGTGAACTGCAGTGCCCCTGAGAGCACACAGTGACAAGAGGGACTTTACCGGACCTGGGAGGAGCCAGGGAATCCAGGGGCTGAGCCAGGACCTGGGGGAGCAGGAAATGCCAGGAGCAGGTGGGCATCGGGGTTCCTGCGGCCCTGCGGGGGGCTGTACATCCTTCTGGCTCTTGCTGGGAGCTGATTCTCAGTCCCTGCTGAGGAAACGCATGAAGGACAATAGAGCAGCCACAGAACTGCGTATTCCTTCCCCTCTGAGGTCAGATCTCACTCCATCGGTCTGCGTCTCTGTTACTCAGCGATCACAAAGTACACTTCAAACTTTTGCCATCGTGAAACTTGTTTTACGAAGGTAAAAAAATTGACAAGAGCATGACCAACCCGAAGGAAGTATGGTTTGTTCCTTTTATCACCTGGTCCTTGGTCAAACCGGGGAACAAGTGCCCTCTTACAAGGGTGAGGTGGTACATTCCTTTAGAACAGCGTTGGATTCATAAGTAATATCCCTCATACCGATTTAATGTGCAAAAAAGGAGCAGTTTCATAAAACACCCACAATCTGCTTGTTCACTACCTCCACGGCAGTGTAGCAAACTTCGAGAATACAGATTTTAGTACACTCTTCTTCTTAACTTTGATGCCTTCCTCTACCGACAGAGTTACTCCCGGCGTGTCCTCTTACCGGCCTCTTCATCTGCCTCCGACACGGGAGGTTGCTGGCTTCCCACTTCCCTTGCCAGCAGTCCTCACCAGCTCACCTGCTCCTTCAGAAACTGCTTCATCGACAGAAATTAAGGGAGTCCGCATGCAGTAGACCCAGCTTCAGATTGAAGCGAACCCCCCCCCCCCCGCCCCTGCTTTCCTCGCTATAATAAGCACTAAATCGGTCTCATTTCTCTCCGTTGCAATTCTGGAAGCAAATAAGAGAGTCCCAGGAGGCCGGCTGTCTAAACGCAGGGCGGGTTCCCTTTAGGTCTGGAGACCCCGCTTCCTGAACTGAGCAAAGACCGTGTGTCCTGACACCGGGATGCAGTCTAATGGTGACTGTGACAGAAAGTTCAGGAAATAGGGTGGCCGTGCTCAAGACGTGTGGCTCGCTCCTCACTGTTGGCCCCGCCCATCCCTCCTTAGACTTTGCTCAGGTTCTTTAACCCTCTGTACTGTCATCCCACGGAAACTAAATCAAGGTCAGGTTCATGGCGCTCAGCGGCAGGGATGCATTGTTTTTCCTGACTGTGAGGATTCAAAAAGCTACCTGACTCTTCTCTCTTGGATCCTGAGCTCCCCATGCCATGCATAGCCCTGCCTATGTCACCGCCATCTCTCTGCAGATTTGGGCCCAAACCCAGGAAGAATAGCACATAATTTGAAGAGTGTAAAATGCCACATGAGGGGCACCTGGGTGGCTCAGTCGGTTAAGCGTCCGACTTCGGCTCAGGTCATAATCTCACCGTTCTTGGGTTCAAGCCCCGCGTCGGGCTCTGTGCTGACAGCTCAGAGCCTGGAGCCTGCTTCGGATTCTGTGTCTCCCTCTCTCTCTGCCCCTCGCCTGCTTGCGCTCTGTCTCTCTCCCTTTCAAAAATAAACATTAAAAAAAATTATAAAAAAAAAATGCCACATGAAAGACCATCGATGAGGCCAGTGCTCCTGGTGCAAGGCCCACCCAATGGCACTTGAAGGGTAGGAAGATTTCACCGTGAACTGTTCAAAGCTCCTTTCCTAGGAAATCAATAAAACCCCTCAGTGACCTATGACATGTCTTCTGATTCCAGATGAGCCTTCTGTGTCAGAAATAATATCACTTAACCAGACAGCACACAGTATGGCTTAAGGAGAAAAATCAACTGACCAGGCAGGACTTTTCATGCCGTCTGGGGATTCCTTCTGTCATATGAGTTACGTACTACGTACAGTATACAATCGCTTTTCTCTTCTGTCTTTCCTCCTACAATGAATGGACTGGAAGTCTCCATCCGCTGTTTATGGAAGAGTGACTTAAGCCTTAATTTTCTGAGTATTTCGCACGGATGTGCAGAGCTCTGTGTGACCACTGAGAACAAATTCCGCTTGGATTCTTGGACCCTCCAGAGACCCACATGCGGTTCTTTCTTCTCCTCCTACTTACTAGTCATTGCTACGTTGTGTAAATTAACGAGGGTACGTTTCCAGCAGCCCGCCGTTCTTTAGGCATTCTGGGGGTGCTTTACCGAGACTGTGCAAAAGGCCGTGCTAGATCATTCTCTAAGCTAAAATCATGCATAAAAGCGTAAGGCAGAGAATGCTGGAAACACAGCTGCCCAGCAGCCTTTTGTGTGGGCACAGACCCAGAGCTATTCTCTGAGCAGGCTCTCCGTCCTGCCTGCAGAAACTCATTGCAGAGGCGAATGGACTTTTAATCAGACAGAATGTTCTCGGTATGCCTTTTAAATATCTTCCTTTTCCGGATGGCAGGGTGGTTAAGGACGCAGGCTCTGGAGCCAGGCTGTGCAGGTTAAAATCCTGCTCTTAACTGCTTCCTCACTGTGCAGCCTTGTGTTGAGGTACTAAAGGTCTCTGAGCCTTTACTATACTGGTCTGAAAGCGGGCGGTGTAATAATAGCACTTATTACCTCCTAGGGTTTGGGGAGGTAGAGAACAAGTTAATGTGCCTCAAGCGCAGTGTGCACGCAGTAGCTTTTCTTCTTTAATCCTGCCCCCGCTATCCTGTGTTTCTTTAGGTTTAGTTTTTATTTTTATCAAAAGGATACATGTTCTTTTAAACATTTGTTTCCAATTGTGGTTTGAGGCTTATGCTGTTTCCCCCAGATTCCCACTTTTGAGACACTGTTGCTTTCCACTCTGGTTTTTGTCTGGTTGATTACTTCCCCTCCGAATAGTCTTGCAGTTTTTAAGATGACTGTTTGATTTCCAGATACAGAAAATAAGGATGTGGCTCTCTTATGCTCTCTGCGTTCTCTAGATATTCACATAACATCTAGACTTCCTAGAAACTTGGCTGTTATGTGTGTTTGGCTGAGTCGTCCTGTGTGCAGTGGATATATTTCCTTTCTTGTTGAACTTTTTCCCCTTGGCTTTTAGAATTGAATAATTTTAACAGTTGTGTAGCTTATTTACATATTACTGACTGAGCCCATACTGTCCACGGGACATGAAATCTCTCCCCTGGGTGGATTCCAGCATTGAAATCACCTATTTGTTTTACCTTGTTCCTTGGAGGCTTTCCTTCCCAGAGTCCTCTGCTCAGCTCTAATCTGAATTGATCAGTCTCCAGGCATCTGGGATTTTCCTCCATCATCATCATCACCACCACCACCATCACCGTCCCTTTCTCTCTCTCCTGTATGGGATCCCCCATTTCTTGATGTCTCATTTCTCTTTCTTGGTTTTCACTCCTCTTTTGTTGAACCATATCCTTCAGTAACTTCTTGAGAAATCATGTAAGAGATTGGTACAGTTTTTATGAACTTGTTAGGTATGAAAGTATCTTTCTGGCAGTGTGGGGGCCTGGGTGGCTCAGTCAGTTAAGCGTCTGACTCCAGCTCAGGTCACGATCTCATAGTTTGTGAGTTCGAGCCCTGCCTCGGGCTCTGTGCTGACAGTGCAGAGCCTGCTTGGAATTCTTTCTCTCCCTCTCTTGCCGCCCCTCCCCTGCTGGCTCTCTCTCTCTCTTTCTCTCTCAGAATAAATAAACACACTTAAAAACAAAAGTCTGAAGCTGTTCGTTCTGACACCCCATCCCCGTGTTGCGATTTCTATCTACTTTTTCTCTCCGGAAGATTTTGGGATATTACTTGTGTGACCGGTATTTTGACACATTACACTAATACGGATTGCTTGTCACACTTTTAAAAATCTTTTCGCTAGCCACATGGTGGAATCTCCCAATCTAAAAACCCTTACCCTTTCAGATTTGGGAAATATTGTAATAATAATTCTTTGATAATTTCTTCCCCCTTAATTTTACCTTTCTTTCCTCTTTTTGGGATACTTATCACTCAGATGTTGGATTTCCTGGATTATTCTTAAAATTCTCTTACATGTTGTGTCTTATTTTCCAAATGTCTGTCTTTTGGGGAGAGTTCTCCAAATTGATCTTTTACTTCCTCTGCTAATTTCTTTCCTCCTTGTATTTTAATTTTCAAGCGTTCTTTTGTTGTTTCAGTTTCTTCCTGTCTCTCAAAGCCTTGAAAGTTACTAATTATAGAAATCACTCTTAACGTTTCCTCTGTTCCCTGTATTGACTCTTTTGCTTCTAGAGTCCTTTCTTTGTTGGCTTGCTTTGTCATCTTTGATGTTAGAGTTTTTACTTAAGCGTGTGATGATTTTTGCTGTCCGTTCCTTTTTTTTTTTTTTTTTTTAATTTTTTTAATTTTTTTATTTTATTTTTGGGACAGAGAGAGACAGAGCATGAACGGGGGAGGGTCAGAGAGAGAGGGAGACACAGAATCGGAAACAGGCTCCAGGCTCTGAGCCATCAGCCCAGAGCCCGACGCGGGGCTCGAACTCACGGACCGCGAGATCGTGACCTGGCTGAAGTCGGACGCTTAACCGACTGCGCCACCCAGGCACCCCTGTCCGTTCCTTTTTAAGACAGAGGCACACAAAAAGGCAATGTGGGAGCTCCAATGCATGGGTAGCATTTATTAAACAATGAGCTCCTGGGCTGCTGCCTGGGGATCAGGTGGTTTTATGAAGGACTCCAAATCGTTAGTAACTGGAGATGTTTTCTCTTGTTTGTGTCAGTTTCTCCAGAATGCAGTCATCTAGTTCATTGCCTGAAAAATACGGATGTAGCTGCTACTTTTTTAGCAAATGCGTGGGGAAGCAGGCTGGACAGGGTCTGAACCATTGAATATGTCAACTTGAACTTAGTTCCTCACCTTTAGGTGAGCAAGCCGTCCGTGGTATCGCAGAGATCTTGCCTGGCTGCACAGGGGTCTGGGTCTAACCGCATCCTTTAAAAAAATGTATCCATTCATTCGCTCATTCATTTTAAGAGAGCAGGCACAAGCAGGGAGAGGGGCAGAGGGAGAGAGAGAGAGAGGGAGGGGGGGAGGGAGAGAGGGAGAGGATCTCAAGCAGGCTCCATGCTCAGTGTGGAGCCCATCGGGGCTGGATCCCACAATCCTGGGATCCTGACCTGAGCTGAAGTCAAGAGACAGACGCTCAGCCGACTGAGGCCCCCCAAGTGGCCCAACGAACTGCATCTTATGCAGACTTCCTACCAGTTCCCCTCTTTTCTAGCCCATTGGCCCCCTTGCCTCCAGAAGTACATGGTGCTAATAATGACTGAGCTCTTCAGGGGTCCTGTCACTCAGAATTACTTCCAGGCTTACTTGTCTCCCTGCACATACACACACCCTCGCTCCCTCCTCCGTCACTAGCAGACGTTCAGCTTTGCTTAGGCTGCTAAGTCAGCCACCATTTATCATCTGCCTCTCTGCTTCCAAAATTATACGGACATCTCAGCCGATGAATGGACAAAGAAGCTGTGGTGTGTATATATACGTGTGTGTGTATGTATACGTACACACGTATGTATGTATATGCATAGACGCAAATACACAATGGAATATGAGCCATAAAAGGACTGGCTCCACACGAAATAAGTCAGAGAAAGACAAGTACCCTATGATTTCACTCATACGTAGAGGTTAAGAAGCAAAACAAATGAGCTTAGGGAAAAGAGAGAGAGAAACCAAGAAGTAGACTCTTACCTACAGAGAACACACTGATGGTCACTGGGGGGGAGTGGGGGGAATGGGAGAAACAGGTGACGGGGATTAAGGAGGCACTTGTGATGAGCACCAGGTGTTGTATGAAAATGTGGAATCACTAAATTGTACGTGTGGAACTAACATCACACTGGATGCTAACTGATGGGAATTTGAGCAAAAACTTTTTAAAAAAATGAAGTTATATGGACATTTCCCGACTGTTACAAGTCTCTGTCCTCCTCTCTCTGTCCTTGTGGAGTTATGGTTTAAATGAGACTTGCAGAGAAGTTGAGGTAAAACACGGGCTTATTGTGCCAAGCCTTGTCAGAAGGCTCCCCTTAATTTTCAGAGGAGAAGATCAGCCCCGCTCTCTGCCTGGTTGATTGTCAAAGCAGGGCAGAAGAGTTGCTTGGGAGGCAGTAGGACACGATGGCCCCGGGCAGTAGTCTCCGAGAATGGAGATCCTGCCCCAGAGGTGTGCAAGATGACTCATTGGTGTTAGGACGGTATTAGACTTTCCGTTTATGTTTTGAATCTAAAAAAAGAAACAACTGAAACTTTACTGTTAATATTGTAAACGTAACGGTGGATCGTGGTTCGATGCATTCGTCAGGGTGGTCATGGATTGCGTGCGGCTCACAGGATACCTGATACCAGAGGAGGATGGGGGTTCCACGACCCGGCAGGTGGGCCATGGGGCCTCCTTCGTTCTCCTTTGGAATACTGAAACGTATTGGCCTTTGGTAGTGCTGCCTGGTTAGTTTTATAAAAACAAAAACCTGGGGTGTCTGGGTGGCTCAGCCGGTTAAGCGTCCGACTCTTGATTTCGGCTCGGGTCACGATCTCACGGTTCATGAGTTCGAGCCCTGCCTCGAGCGCTGTGCTGACAGCGTGGAGCCTGCTTGGGTTCTGTCTCCCTCTCTGTCTACCCCTTCCCTGCTCTCTCTTGCTTGCGCGTGTGCTCTCTCGCTTTCTCTCTCGATAAGTAAAACTTAAAAAAACAACAACCCTGAAATAGTATAGTTATTGCACTTTATAATGAAGTAGAAAATTTCCATGAAAATCATCTGTTACGTTCTGAGATTTCTCTGGTTTCTTGTAACGCGGTACTTAGAAATGTTACTGAATTTAAGGATGTTACACAGTTGTTTTCCTTTTAGAAAAGGCCAGCAGTGTAAGTTGTGGCTCTCTTTGTAAGCAGGGGCCGTTGGAATATGATGCTAAGCAAATGTTGCAGACAAACGGTCTGATTTAAGCAAGGGTGATGTTTTAACAGTGAGGAAATAGTATATTTAAACAGAGAACTTCTGGTCTATAGGGAACGTTCTGAACCTCAACTGTTTTGAAATGTTACAGGAATATTTCTGTTGAATACAATGTGTCGCATATTAAAGTCATACCTATGTACATAAACCTTGAAATAGTTTTCAATGGTTTTTCGTCTCCTAACGAATTTAAAGATATTCCAAGTGGAGAGTTTCAGTAGGTTTTTGAACCCATTTGTGAAAAATAGGAAAATGTTTGTGACAGAGTGCCCGAGAAAATGGAAATTTGCTGGCTGGATTATAACCGTCTTTTCCTAACTGTAGATGAAATTGAAAAATAATATTTTTTTATGTTCATTTATTATTTTGAGAGTGTGTGTGTGTGAGAGAGAGAGAACAGGGGAGGGGCAGAGAGGGAAGGAGGGAGAATCCCAAGCAGGCCCTACAGTCATAAATATGCAGCTGATCTCATGAGGGTTCCCCTAGGTGGACACCATAGCAAGGCCCGGGGTTCCAAGAGCATCTAAGAACCCAGGGCGTCTGGTGCGGGGCTGGGGGGCAAGGGTGGAGCAGGCGGGTGAGGGGAGAGGAGGGGACTCGTCGGGGGCCCCGGAGGAACCCTGAGAGCCACAGCCTTCCAATCCTTGCTCTCCGTGCCACAGAGGCTCTCTAGTCCACGGTCATCTGAAGACACTTGACAGGCCTCTGCCTTGTCTGCTGCAACATTTGCTCTCCACGTGGGGAGTTTTTAGCTCATCAGAGCCCGCACCTAACTTCCAATGAAAGAAAAAGGCCGTCCAGAGGGTACCACGGATCATACCGCCACGCTCAGCCCAGCTTGACCAGTCTTTCCGGACCCGTGGCTGAAGGCAGACTCCACCTCAGAAGAGGACTAAATGCATTGAATTTGAAGATCTCGTGTCTTTAACCTTGTGAGGAACTAGCTTTGAAGCCCTGACCCACTACTGCAGTCACGGGTTTGTGTGTCATCGATTGAACAAAAAACTCTTGAACCTGAAAGGCACTCTGTATAATGGATTTTTGCTAGGCAAGCAGCCTTTTTTTTAACTTAATCAGAGAGATTTAGAGCTAAGCGGCCCTTTGAGACGTTCTCTACTCTAATACCCTCATTGTACAGATAAGCAAACAGAGACCCAGGCCGTTACATGACTTTTCTAGGATTGCATGGCTCCTCGGGCACCCTGGAGACCAGAGCCAGCCAGCTCTGTTGATGGTCAACGACACATCACCCTCCTGAAAAACCTCTGCCCCGAGCCGGCGTGGGGTTGGTCCGCAATGGGGGGGGGGAGGGGGGGTGGTTCCCCATCTCTGTGCAACCTAATATCTGGGGAGCAATTAGGGGTGCTGCTAAAAACCTGGCCCCTAATTGTACCACTCAGGAAGTACAGATGACTCAGCCGCCCGACCTGCCGCCTGCTAGAATGAATCAGAGTAAAGCCATTTGGAGCATTTTCGTTGTGCGAGAAGACTGTCAGGTGCCTGGTTACCACAGTGACAAATACGAAGTAATTGTGCTTCTGCATGGCCATGGGAGAAGGGTATTTAATTGTCACCGGGAAGTCTGAGCAGTGGAGTCAAAGGCCACGTCCCTGACAGATGAGAAGCGTTCGTGACTTGCGGTGAGTTTGTCCCGCCACAGCGTGGGCACCCGTCCACGGTGCCGTGTGGAGACGGGCCGGCGGCGAAGTTAGTAGCGATAATGCTCGTAGTAACGACAGGCAGACTTTCATTAGCCTTGACCGTGCACAGGCGTGGGGCCAAGGGCATGATCTTTGAAACCGTCTAAAACCATCTTGAGGCATGAATTATCCCCATTTTGCAGATGAGAAAACTGAGGGTGGAGGCACATGATCCAGGGTGTAACCGATCTCACCCGAGGGAGAGTGAGAATTTATTTACAAGTTGATGGAACTCTGGAGTGCGAGCAAGCTCTTAACCACAGCGTGTCCGGCCTCTCTCCAAATACAGCAGAATGCGGTGTGTTTTAGTTCATCCCCCCTGCGGAAGCCCGTGGCCCGTTTCCTGGAACCACTGGGCACCGCCGGAGTGGTGGCCCAGAACAGTGGCAAACTACGTCACTCCTTCCCGGCTTTCACCTCGGGACCCTGCTCAGCTGGGTGGTGGGGGTGGGGTGGGGTGGGGGGAGGTCCATCAGGCTTCTCGCTTTGTCCTTGTGTCCTGATGCACTGAAATACTGTGTCTGGAGAGGCTTCCTGATAAAAAAGTACTTTGTGGGGCTTAAGTGACCGGGTTGTAGCCCAGGCTCCGTCCTTGACAACCACCCCACCCGGCCATGCGATTTTTAAAAAGGCGGTTCCTGGGGCCTCAATTTTCTCATCTTTAAATGTATCTAAAACGTAGCCACGTGTGCATTTTTTCCCCCGGGGAGTCGGAGCCAGATGTGGAGATACAGAGGTTTTCAGGGAAGGTGTTTCCCAGGTGTTTGTGAGAGCAGAGCGCGATGTGGGGAGGAGAGGGAGAGGGGGAGTCGGGCGGTGGGTGACCTGGCAGTGCGTACCCGTGGGAGGGACTGACCGCCATGGGCATGAGAGGTGGGGGCCCCGAACAAGAGGGACGAGCCCGCGTCTGCCGGCCGCGGGCACCTGGGAGCGCCCCACGGTTTTGAACCAAGCGTCAGCCTGGCTCGGAGCCTCCCCCTGTGTTGAGACCGATCGCTCGTCTTTGACGGGGGAGCCGCTCTGCTCTGTGATAAGGTCAGCCGGGCAGTCACTGTCCGAGCTGCTTTTGAATACTTTCTGATGCCCTGAGAATGGAGGCTGTTCTTGGGCACGGGGCAGGGCGTCACCAGCAGGAGGGCCACGTACAGGTCCCCTGCTCATCCCTGTACCTAGCTCGCATACCTCGTCCCTGCGAGGACACACTTTGTCCTCAGCGGAGAGCAGGGCTGGCACAGCACAGGCAGAAGGGGCCAGGGCTCTGCGGAGCCCAGCGTCTGCAGCCTCTGGGTGCCCGCTTCCTGACCCAGTTGCACATTTATCTAGGATGTCTTTCTGGGCTCTTAAGGAATGACACCGCTGGAGAGAAGATGGTGGGCGGGCAAATGAAGTTTTCCTTATCTCTATTCTGAATGCCTGCTCAGAGTTTGCAGTGGAATTCGATTGATTTGTCTTCACCTGGGGGCATTTTATTGTCATCCTAGAGCAGATGGAACATTTTATGAATAATGTGTGTATACAGCCACACACAGTATTCTGGTGCTCAGCCAGTCTAGCGGGGATTCGGAAGGAAGGTCGATTCGGCTGAGACTAGGCGAGCTAGGAGAGACCCTCGGGAGGATAGGGAGGTGGGGGAATCTGTGGGTTCCCTGGCAACTCACCCTGATTTCCAAAACGTCCCCTTTCTGGCATGTACCAGCACAAGGCATTTGTTTGCTCCCGTGGCGAGCATCTCAGCCCCCTGAATCATTTTCATCTGCACATAGGGTTTTTCTGAGGGTGTTTCACTCTGCCGTGATTGATGATGGCTAATCAGTGCCCGGGGGCTGATGAGGGATCCGGGCTCTGTGCTGAGAGTGGCACAAGTTTGCATTCCCTCATTAGATACTGACAGAAAGCAGGGAAGGTGATGAAATTAGATCGACTTGGTTAAGAAATTTGCCAAAAGTCAAATAGCTGGTAACTGGGGGGGGGGGGGGGGGGGGGGGGGGGGGCGGGTTGACCCCATATGGGTCGTTCTGTAACCCAGGCCTGTGTGTCTGAGCAACACTGCCTTCAGGTGTTGTGGTTCTGCTCCTCCTGGTCACGATTATTCCTTAATCTTTTGGGGCTTAAGGATTGGTTTGTTTTTACTTTATTAAACAAAATTAAAAAAAAAATTTTTTTTTAACATTTATTTTCGAGACAGAGAGAGACAGAGCATGAACAGGGGAGGGGCAGAGAGAGAGGGAGACACAGAATCTGAAGCAGGCTCCAGGCTCTGAGCTGTCAGCACAGAGCCGGATGCAGGGCTTGAACTCACAGACCTCAAGATCATGACCTGAGCTGAAGTTGGGTGCTTGACTGAGCTACCCAGGTACCCCAGGTTGGTTTGTTTTTGAATGAAATTTTAAGACCTCACGTTGTTAACATCTAAACTTACGAAACGCCACGTGAACATCAGGCACACACCGAGCAAGACCAGCACTCAGGTTCGGTTGCTTTGCTTCTTGGCGGTTCCAATCCGAGGGAGGCCAGGGCACATTTTCAGAACGCTCTTCTTTAACTACCAAGGAAGGACAAGATTCCATCCGATCTAAAGCACTCTGCTTGCAGCAAAACCCCACGACTCGTTTCCTGTGAACGAGGTGCCGCACGAGGGCACTGCCTTGGAAGACAGTAACAGAGCAGCGTAGCACAGGGTCGGTCACTATGGGGCAGAGGGGCGTGCTGGCATCCTCTCCTGACTGCTGCACAGGGGTGCGTTTTGCCGACAGTCCTGGTCCTGTGGAATCTCTTTGGACATCTGGGACCTGCCCCCCCACTTTGTTATGTTCCTGGGAGGGAAGATGGGCCCTGCCCTCCAGGAACCCCAAACCCCCCACCCCCAGCCTAGGGGGCAGACCGATGGCATCAGAGTAGCAATTGCGTGATGGGAGGCTGCAACAGAGTGACTGCAAGCTGTTGCAGAACTCTGCAGGACGCCTCAGGGCTGAGGGAGAGCATCCAGGGGACAGACTTGGACGGAGGCCTGTCCCCAAGGCTGGGGGCCGCACCACATTGGTGAAGGTAAGGCAGCACCCCTCCCCCACCCCCATAGCGGTGGCAGAGAAATGTGCTGGTTGTCCGGGACTGGAGGTGGCCTGCAGTCAGCGGGCAATCAGGAAGGCACAGGCAAGCTGGAGCAGGCAGGGGCGTGCAGAGGGAGGCCTGGCACACACAGTGCCCCAACTGAAAGGCTGCAGGAGACAGATGTCCCGGATGGGGACGGGCAGGCATGGGGAGGCAGGGTGCTGGCGTGGGTGGGTCTGCAGGGAAGAGGTCACCAGGCTGGGCCGGGGCCCCGGGGCTGCAGAGAGACTTGGGTTCCGTAGTATGCCCGGGCCAGAGCGCCTCACCCCTGCCGCGTCCTCACCGCCAGAGCACTGACTGCTGCTGTGAACCTGGAGTCAGGGAGAGAAGTCCCTTCTTCCTGCAGGGTCTCACGCCCCTCCTCCCCGCCCCCAGACTGAGAAAGCTTAACTGTGTGTTCATTGCAGAGAAATACTCGAATGAATTCATTCCCTGCAGCGTCACAGAGCCCAGTGAAGGGCACATTGGGAGCTGGCATCGCTATCCGGAGGTTAATTCTGGGGACAGGGTGGCAGTGACATGTGAGTGGAACCTTGAAGAACCTCCCCAGGCACAGTCTCCAGTCTCGCCCGGCTCTGGTCTCCTTGCCTTGTCTGTTCCAGACTTGCTGACTCAGCGTTGTGTGACTGGTGACCAAAGGCAGGGGTGCACTGGTCTCTGAGGTCTTTCTGGACCTTCCAGCTGACGGTCTGTAACGTGACGGTCCTGCTATCGTGCAGCCTAAGATGCTTCGGTAGCTCGCCATTGCCCACAGGATCATGGGCCAGATGTTTAGGGGAGTACTGAAGACTGCCAGGGACCCGGCTGCTAACCGCCCCTGTGGTATCTTTCACTACACCCGCCTTTCTGCTTTGCTTCTGGCCGCACTGTGTTCCCTCACGTCCTCCTCATCTTTGCCCTTGGAGTTTGTTCCCACTGGACTTGTCTGTCCCAACTCCTCTCTTTCTGTTTTAAATTATTTTTTAAAATTTGAGAGAGAGAGCAGGGGAGGAGCAGAGAGAGGGGGAGAGAGAAAATCCCAAGCAGGCTCCGAGCTAGCAGCACAGAGCCAGACATGGGGCTTGAACCCACGAACCACGAGATCATGACCTGAGCTGACATCATGAGCTATATAGTTCTGGTTCAATCACTTAAACTCCTATAGAATCCTATCCAGTGAATACACCGCCATTCAGTCATTATCCTATTTAGGTAGCTTCCCATGCCTTGTGTATTTTGGGTATCAGTGTTTTATGTGTTGCAAATACGACAACATCCAATTATAACTGAAGATTTCTTCTTCCTCTGATAGGCTGTAAACCCCTTCAAGGCATGTTTGACTTTGCTTTGTGTCCCCCACACTTAATGAGTACCATATCTAATGGAGAGCCCGTGCCAAACGGTCATTTGCTGAAATAACATAACTGGGGTGGGACACGGAGGGACCTTCCAATGAGATGCTGTGTCTGACCAGGCAGTGACTTTGCACGGAGGGAAGGATTTCTCCCAGGAAATCCCGTGAGGTTATGGAGCAGTGCTATCCAAAAGCAGTGGAACATCCCAGAACTGCCCTGTGCAGCTTGGCACATGTGACTAGTCACTGGTCACATGTGACTCCCGAGCACTTACAATGTGGCCGGTTTTATTGAGAAACTGAACTCGGCATTTCATTTCATTTTAATTAAGTTTAAGTGGCCACAGACGGCTAGCGGCCACTGTATGTGATGATTTCAGAGATAGGAGTTAAACAAACATCTAGTCATAGATTACCCCATGGTATCACTCATATGGGGAATCGAAAAAATTTGAGCTCCTGAAAGTAGAGGATAGAATGGTTGTTGCCAGGGTGGGGGCCGAGAGGGAGACGCTGATCAAAGGGTACAAAGTTTCAGTTACACAAGATGAATTACCTGTGGGGACTGTAGTTAATAATACTATACTGGATGGGGTGCCTGGGTGGCTCAGTTGGTTGAGTGTCTGACTCTTGGTTTCAGCTTGGATTGTGATCTCATGGTTCATGAGTTCAAGCCCTGCATCAGGCTCTGCACTGACAGTGTGGAACCTGCTTGGGATTCTCTCTCTCTGTCTGTCTCTCTCTCTCTTTCTCTGCCCCTCCCCCGCTCACTATCTCTTAAATAAACTTAAAAAAATAATACTATATTGTGTACTTGAAATTTGCTAAGGGTATATAGATCTTTTTTTTTTTTTTTTTTTAAAGTTTTTTTTTTTTTTTTAATTTTTTTTTTTCAACATTTTTTATTTATTTTTGGGACAGAGAGAGACAGAGCATGAATGGGGGAGGGGCAGAGAGAGAGGGAGACACAGAATCGGAAACAGGCTCCAGGCTCCGAGCCATCAGTCCAGAGCCTGACGCGGGGCTCGAACTCACGGACCGCGAGATCGTGACCTGGCTGAAGTCGGACGCTTAACCGACTGCGCCACCCAGGCGCCCCGGGTATATAGATCTTAAGTGTTCTCACCACATAGAAAAAAGGTAACTATATGAGGTGGTGAAAATGTTAATTAACTTGGGCATGGGGGTCATTTCACAATGTATACGTATGAAAAAGCATCACATTCCACATCTTAAACGTATACCATTTTTATTTGCCACTTGAATCTCGGCAAATCTGGAAAAACAGAAATTCATTTAGAAACTATCTGCTAAAATATATAAAAATACCCGATATCTGCTAATAACGGAAAATACGATGATTTTTGGTGATGTGTCCTTCCGTGACCATTTTGCTTATGAATGATGAGTAGCTGAGCAGATATTTTGCAAGTTTCAGCCTACTGGGTGCCGGACCATTTCATCTGTGGAATGAGGCCTATGATGCCTGCCTTCCAGGATTAGGGATTGACTTAAGTGAGATAATCATGCAAAACCTTTGAGCCTGCTGCTCGTTAAAGATGGCAGCTACGCGTCTTCTCATTATTGCATTCTTACTGTGGAATAGGCGTTAGGGCTTTGGGTACGACTTACAGTTCATTGCCTCAAGTCTGGGGAGAGAAGACAGCAGGATGGATGGAACCCTGGGTACCCCCTTTCATCTGAGCTGTCTTCCACACAGGCTGGGGGTAATCCCCCCCTTTCCCACCCCAAGTTGTCCTTACCTGCTGGCTTAGAGTGTGGACTCCACGATATTCGAGCACCAATTCGGAATGACCGTTCGTGGCAGAGATTCTGAACATCCTTCCTGTTCTGCACCTTCCTGTTCAAGGATTTCGGGACTTATCGCCCCGTGTCCATCTCTCACGTGCCCCATCCGTCCAGTAAGCATAGCGGCAGAGCAGTGTTCCCAGAGCGGCTCCTTCATTGCTTCCTACGTCCTGGCGCTCAGGGCCGCCCCAGGCTCCTCTCTGCTATTGCACCTGCAGTGTTCGTCCTCTAGCTCAGCTGGGTGGTTTTGCTGCCATTTGAGCACAGCCTCAGCACTCCCACCCAGTGCCTTTGCTCGCTCTGCCACTGGTCTGCCATCTCCTCCCCTCTCCGGCTGCCCCCCTCCCATCTCTTCTCCCAGCTGACGCTCTGCCTTCCAATGCCCAGTGCACAGGCTGCCTCTGCTGTGCAGGCAGCCAAGCCCCTCTGGCTCTTCTCCCATGCCTGTCCAACCCCTCTGTGTGTGTGCCTACCCTGGATCACAGTGTTTTTATGTGTGTGCATTTCCTTTCTGGACTCACAAATCCACAAAGACAGAGATGGTGTCTTTATTTCTCTGTGTCCCTCACAGTGTCCCTATACCAGACTATCCCTTAACTAGTTAAGATGAACAAATATCTTAACAGAAATGTTGAAGCACTTAGGATATGATTCCCCTTGTAGCGGTGCCTGGGTGGCTGGCTCAGTCAGTTAAGCATCCAACTTTGGCCCAGGTCATGATCTCATGGTTCATGAGTTCGAGCCCCGTGCTGATGGCTCAGAGCCTGGAGCCTGCTTCAGATTCTGTGTCTCCCTCCCTCCCTGCCCCTCCCCTGCGCTCACTTGCTCTCTCTCTTTCTGTCTCAAAAATAAACATTAAAAAAATTAAAAATGGGTGAGTCCCCTTTTAAAGCGTAGTCTTTTTCTAGTGAGAATAACCCCTGTATACTCAGGATATGACAGTTTTCCTAGCAAAGCCCTTTGTCAGATCACAACATACATCCTCTTAAATCGCAGAAACTCTAATCTCTATATAACGAGGATATGTTTCAAGATTTTTAAAGTGAATATGAATGCTCACCGTGAATGACAAAGGTTCTAACTCAGCAAGGAATTCATACACGCAAATAGCAGAGAATACGGGCTGCTTTACATTTCTTCAGTGAAAAGCAGCTCCCTGCTTCTGGTTTAATAATCGTACATGAAGTTAATTAGGATTGGAGTCCAACTCAGGAGCTAAAGATGCAATTGAAGCCTTTGTCTCTCACTTTGATTTTGTTTTAGATTTAGCTTTGGTGTGGTCATGAATATGGAAAGAGCCCACCATTCCCAATTTTAGGCGGTGGTGGGGGACATGTTGCTGCCTAGCCAGGCTCTGTGAAATCGGCATTATGTGTATCGACATCCTGATGTGTGAGGCCTGGTCCTAGGTGCCACAAAGCATTATTAAGAAAGTCATGGGAACACCCATCCTGTCAAGAGGAGATGGTTTTGTAAGCCATTGCTGTGCATGAGGAACGCCATCGATTTCTGGATTCAAGCACGAAGGTGACTGTTGAGTGCCCCTCTGTGACCAAAATTGGTAATGGAACGAGAGCTAAGAAAGGGCTGAGTTCACCGCAAATGGAAATTTAAACATCCAGCTGTTCCCGATTTTTGCAGTGGAAAAGTGAGTTAGCGCATTACCGAGCTTCTAAATGAAGCCTCACGGTTGGACCTTGGTCAGAGCCTGTCGGGGCCGGGCGGGAACGGCGGGGACCTGCTGGGGAGGCTAATTTCTTTATTCACGGAGAGCCGTGCTTCCCCAGGCCCTTGTTGCTGTAATTGGCATCAAGGGAAGATGGCTGCTACTCTGTGACAGTAACAGTGACAGTGACAGTTCCCCTGGAGGGCTAATGCTTTAATATGCGAGGAGACAAAGAGAAGGAACAAATCTTAGGCCAGGAGGCAAGGGGGTAGAGAACTTGATCTTCACCGAGGCTGGCTTCTCACAGGGAGAGTGGGACGGAGGAGTTGGGCCTTACGGTCCGTGCGGCCACACGACGGATGAGGCCCTGGGTGAAAGCATTGTCTTCCGAGGGTCATGCCGGCCGTTAGCCCAGCGGACGAAGACGGGCAGGAAGGCAGGAAGCTGCCAGCCTACGAACGTTTGCACTTCCACACCTTTGTGACACAGCAAAGACCTTAAATTACCTCGGGAACATTTCCCTCAGCGTGACAGGGAAAGCCAGTAATGCATGTGGTGTCTCCCTCCTCAAACCCCACTTGATAAACGAGCAGCACGTACTGCATAAGCTCTGGGACACAGAGGCGAGGCGGTTGTATGTGGCGGGTCATCTGGGCATGCCACACAGAGCAGAAGCGGGGTTAGAAATAGTATTGGATGAATGGCTGTTCTCTTAGTTGTCACCGGCCGTGCCACTGGAACTTTCCTTTGCGCTGTGCTTTGTGAGCCCGTAGGTGTGTGGACTGAGTAGTCCTCTGTTACCTTGCGATCACCCTGGCAGGTAGACAGAGTGGGTGTGTTCCCATCCTATACTCAAGAAAACGGAGCCTCGGGAGCCTGGGTGGCTCAGTCAGTTGAGCATCCGGCTTCGGCTCAGGTCATGATCTCACGGTTCGTGGGTTCGAGCCCCACGTCGGGCTCTGTGCTGACAGCTCAGAGCCTGGAGCCTGCTTCGGATTCTGTGTCTCCCTCTCTCTGCCCCTCCCCTGCTCATGCGCTCTCTCTCTCTCTTTCAAAAATAAACATTAAAAAAATTAAAACAGAGACTTATAGAGCTTATCAGGGATATCACTGATATATACATATTATCATTATTGCAGGTGGTCAGGTTTTTCCTAGGTCCTGTAGTTTAAGAAATCTCTCTCCCCGTCTGTGGAAAAGACTTCAGCGAGGAAAGAGGTGGAACCATAGATGGACTGCGCCCTGCGTGCTGCTCCGTGTACCTGATGTTTCCTCAACGAATCCTCCACTCTCCCATCTTGGGGGCAGTGAGGGCCGGATTACTGCCATTTTGGCATAGGCGTCACCTGCCCCGCCGGCTCTCGTCACCCAGCTGCCCTCAGTCTCCGAAGGCTTGGCAAGAGCAGTGGACGGACAAGCTAGTTGAAATACATGTGATGGCTCCGAGCGCTGAAAAGCACACGTTGACTCATCCCGCAGGAGGGCGGCCAGCCTGTGCTTGGGATGATTTGTGCTCCTGGGGTTTTCAGCCCATCAGTGATCTCACTGCATGAAAAGATAGTCTCGCACCTCTCCATTTTTCTTTTCTTTTCTTTTCTTTTCTTTTCTTTTTTTTTAATGTTTATTTATTTTTGGGAGAGGGAGAGACAGAGTGCACGCTGTCAGCGCAGAGCCCGACGCGGGGCTCAAACTCAAGAACAATGAGATCGTGACCTGAGCCGAAGTCGGACGCTTGACCGACTGAGCCACCCAGGCGCCCCTCTCCATTTTTCTTAAATAAGCTTTTTATGTTTTTATTTATTTTTTAAGTAGGCTCCATTCCCAGCGTGGAGCCCGACGCAAGGCTTGAACTCACGACCCTGAGATCAAGGCCTGAGCTGAGATCAAGAGTCAGACGCTCAACCGACTGAGCCATCCAGGCACCTCCTAAGCTCTTCATTCTTACATTTATTTACAGGAAAATTGTATGTAATTGTGTGCAGAGTTGCCATAGGCCCTACCTCCAGTTGCCCTGTGGTCAACATCACACATTAGCACAATATTTTGGTCACAGTTGATTAACCAGTAGAGATAACGTTATTTTTTTTTTTAATTTTTTTTTAATGTTTATTTATTTTTGAGACAGAGACAGAGCATGAATGGGGGAGGGGCAGAGACAGAGGGAGACACAGAATCGGAAGCAGGCTCCAGGCTCTGAGCTGTCAGCCCAGAGCCCGATGCGGGGCTCGAACTCACGGACCGCGAGATCGTGACCTGAGCTGAAGTCGGACGCTCAACCGACTGAGCCACCCAGGCGCCCCGAGGTAACGTTATTTTTAATGTGAGTCTGTACCTTACTCATGTTCCGTTAGTTCTTCCCTAAGTCCTTCCTCTGCTTTGGGGCCCCATCCCATGTACCACATCACCTATAAGTTGCCATGTCTCCTTGGCGGTGACAGTTTTTCAGTCTTCCCTTGTTTTTGATGACAGTTTTGTGGAGTGCTGCACAGACGTTTTGTAAACTGCCCTTTGCTTGGGATCCGATGTTTGTCTCCTGATTGGGGTGCAGTTGTGTGTCGGGGAGAAAGACTACAGAGCCATTCTCGTCACATCACGTCAAATGTACATACTTCGAACGTGACTTACCCGTGTTGACGTTGGCCTTGGTCACTGGCCAAGGGAGCGTCTGTCAGGTGTCTTCCCTGAAAAGTTGCACTCTCTCCTCTTTGGAGGGATGTTACTGTGTGCATCTTAACATGGGGAGTGGGGGGCTGTGTGGTCTCCCTCCTTGAAGGCAGAGTGTCTGTGGAGAACCTTTGGGTTTCCTCCGCAAGGGAGAGAGGTCTCTCCTCCCGCATTTATTCAGTCATTTATTTATGTCACTATGGACTCATGGATATTTATTTTGTACTTTGGGTCACATGCTGGCACTATTCATTTGCTTGCTTCAGTTGTCTTGGCTTTGTCCACTGGTGACTCTTTCGGTCCCCATGCCACTTTGACGCTGCCATTGTGTGTGGGATTTTTATTGTTATTGTTTGGTTGTGAGTACCTCTTTAGTACCTGGCATCATAAGATGCTGCAGGTGTGTTTTGCATGTTTCCCGTCCTAGTCCTAGAATCAGCCACTTTTCCAAGGAGCCCTAGTTATTTAGTGGAATAGTATTAGAAACCAAGGTGAGTCTCCATTTTTAACAATCAGATATTTATGGGGAAGGAAAAAGAAAGCATATAAAATATGACATTTGGGGCGCCTGGTGGCTCAGTCAGTTTAGCATCTGACTTTGGCTCAGGTCATGATCTTTCAGTTCCTGAGTTCAAGCCCTGCACCAGGCAGGCTCTGTGCTGACAGCTCAGAGCCTAGAGTCTGCTTTGGCTTCTGTCTCCCTCTCTGTCTGCCCCTTCCCCCATTCATGCTCACTCGCTCTATCAAAAATAAAAACATTAAAAAATATTATGACATTTGGCTTTATAGTCTGGTATTTGAGAGACATAGGGAATGTTTAATCCAATCTGATTGTTCACATTAGAACCTGAGGGCATGAGAGGTTATGATATTCTTACAGATAGCTCCCATAGTCAGTGGAAGAACAGAGGTCTGTCTTTCTTTCTTTCTTTCTTTCTTTCTTTCTTTCTTTCTTTCTCCTTCCTTCCTTCCTTCCTCTTTCATTCTTTCGTTCTTTTTCTTTTTGCTTTCTCTTTCTTCCTTTCCTTCTTTCTTTCTCTTTTCTTTCCTTCCTTTCTTCCTTTTGCTACAGGAGAGAAAATACAGTATATGATTGATGACTTTTCCAGCAATTGGGAAAGCACAGATAATTTAATAAATGGGATTTTCCAGTGGCTGAGCCTTACAAAATGAAGTAACATTAGAGTTAATCCACAACTAATATATATACTCCAGTAAATTAAAGACCCCAAAGATGGAAAAAGAAACTTTAAGTGAGTTACAAAACAACATGGAAGGACATCTGCGCAATGTCGGAGTAGGGACAGCTTCTTCAACAAAACACACAGCAAAGGGCAAAATCCATAAAGGGCAAATACTGTTAAACATAACTACAGCAGCATTTAGAACTTCTATATCACAAAATACAACACGAAACCAGATAAAGCCTAGGCGAAGGTATAATGGAAGAATATATAAGAAACGCCTCCAATTTATGATAAAAATAAAGCCAGAAATGGAAAAATGAAAGGTGGAAGCATTGGGCTCACAGATGAGGAATAACAGAGTGGTCAGTAAATGAAATGAGCTCTACTAAACTAATAGCTAGGGGAATGCAAATTAAAACACATCCACAGATTGTTAAAGAATTTTGAGGTGGGAGGATGTGGAGAGCTGGCGAGCTCAGGGGAAACAGTACCGCCATACTGATGGAGAACAAGTGGCGTTAGCATCTGGGGAGGGCAGCTGGACAGAACCTAGTAACACTATAGTCACTTGCCCTGTGACTCAAGCACTCAGCTTCCAAATGTCTGTCCTAAAGACATGCAAACATAGAGTCACGTAGCTATGATGAATAAGACTGTTCTCTGTATTGCTGTAACAGCAAAAACTTAGAAACAAAGAGTCTCATGGCCATCCCTTGAAGGATGAATAGATACAATGTAGACAATGCTTATAATAGAGAAGTCAACAGCATTGAAAAGGAATGACTGAAATCTATCTTCCCTGTTTTTCTATCTGTATTTCAAAATGGGTGGATCTCAAAAAAAAGATTTCCCAATTAAAAAAACAAGTTGCAGAATGAAACACCATAGTACCTATAAATGTAATGGAACACAGAAGAATGCAGTGTATGTGCATATGGGTTGTAAAAGTGTTTTTTTTTTTTTACATTTATTTTTGAGAGCGAGAGAGAGAGGAGCGCACGTGCACGTGCACGAGTGGGGCAGGGCAGAGAGGGAGACAGAGGATCTGAAGTGGGCTCTGTGCTGATGGCAGAGAGCTTGACGTGGGGCTCGAACTCACGAACTGTGAGATCACGCCCTGAGCCAAAGGCAGATGCTCAACTGACTGAGCCACCCAGGCACCCCTAAAAGTATTTTCTAAAGGTGGATAATAACATTCAAAATAGCATGGTACTGGTTGTCACTAGGAAGGGTGACAGAGATGGGGATAGGGAAGGTACCGCAGAATGTGTTGTGATGGTCTGATTTTGAATAAAGAGAATAGATTTCTGTATGAATGCTAAAATTAAAAATCAATTTTGAAAAAAAAAATACAGGAAGAAATTACAGAGAAGAAAAAAGCCCAAATTTACCTCTTAAGAAGTGGAAGCATGTTTTTTGCAGCATACGTAATTTGCTGAAGTTCCAAGAGCTGGCATTTATTGCTGAAGGGAAAATAGCTCTCTCGGTTAGATCAGGTAATTTCATAATAAATACACCTGCTTCGTGCCCATCATACATGATTTCGCTACAATTTTCCTTCCTTATTTTCAAGTGGCTTTTCTAATAGTCCTGAATTATCCTCTCATGTGCGAGTTTACAGCTTATGCATGAAGGTGGAAATTCATTAATCATAGAAGCAGTCATCTTTAGATAAAAGGAATTTCTTCCGGAAGATTCTAAGGAGGGACTCTTTTTTTTTTTTAATTTTTTTTTTTAATGTTTATTTATTTTTGAGACAGAGAGAGACAGAGCCTGAACGGGGGAGGGGCAGAGAGAGAGGGAGACACAGAATCGGAAGCAGGCTCCAGGCTCTGAGCCATCAGCCCAGAGCCCGACGCGGGGCTCGAACTCACAGACCGTGAGATCGTGACCTGAGCTGAAGTCGGACGCTTAACCGACTGAGCCACCCAGGCGCCCCTCTAAGGAGGGACTCTTTAGCAGGAAATCAAAGAATTTTTTTCATCTTGGTTGAAAGAATAAAATAGGAAAAGTGGAAATCCTCGAGACTTTCAAAAAATGTTCCAGTGCAAATTTGTATTCCTCATTACTTCCTTCGAACCTAGAGTAAGTAGGGCCTCCATTGGTCAACCACCTCGGGCTCCTGAGAAGCTAAACCCAAGTCATCTATGACATTTTTGTAGGTCTCTGGGAATGAAGACTTGGGCCGTCAGCATGTTCTGAGACAAAAGAGGACTAATAATAAAGAAGCAAGGTTTTCGTGCAAGAATTAACTCATCTAAATCTTAACGGCAGAACCATTTTCTTGAGTTCTGCCTCAGATGGTGTAATTCGCACACTTGCAGGGATTTGAAGGACCCCGAACAGAGCTCTGTGCCGACCCCTGGTTGAGTTGAGTTTTCTTGGCACAGTCAGATGCCGAGCCACGTTCCTGCCAGAGTGTCCTTACTTACAGATCACCACAGGCTCGAAGGATTGTTCCCCGCCTCCCCAGGTCTTGTTTTTCCTCAGATGGAATGAAACTAAAGCATGGTGGCCTCTGCCGCTGGCATGCTGATGGTGATTTGATCATGGTGGTGGCAGCAGTGGTAACATGCAGAGCAGGTGAGATTTTTTTTAATGCCCTTTGTGACCATTCGGTGAAACAGATGTTTTTCTATAAGCGTCAGTGGGTGTGGATGCATAGCGAGGCGGTTGCCAGATCTTGTCGCTACAACACCTCTGTGGACTGGAGGGGGCCTCTGGGCCAGATTCTCAAAGTGGAAATTGTAGGATCGGTTGCTCCCATTTCTAAAAACCCGGAAGGATGGAACCACTAGCAATCGAATAAGTCTCTGGTTTCTGTGGCAAGAGGGAGATGTGTCGCAGGCAGAGACAGACCCAGAGAAGACGGGGACGCTCATGGCTGACTCTGCCACCAGTGCAGTCTGACTTTGGGCAAAACTCTGAGCCACACGTTCTCTGGGAGATGCACACGTTGGCTTAGATGGGGTCCATGGTTCGTTTCTGCAGTTACATTCGAGGATAATTCCTTGATTCTGTAAGACTTTGAAGAGGTCCCTCAATACTTCAGAAGAAGTGGAATTGAAGTATTTTCCTGATTCTTCTCTTGGATTCACGATACCAGAGAGAGTGGAGTCTATGGGTGCCTACACCTTCTCTCCTCATCTTAGACTGGGACCAGGGCTATCCCTCTTCCGGAGACTGTGTCCCCCTGGAAAACCTTGTCTGTGAACCAGGCACTGAGACACAGAACCTTGTAAGTACAACTGTACAGGAACAGGGGGCCAGACGAGAATTAAGGCGCCTGAGAATCCAGGTGATTCGGTGGTTTGCGTGGCTTCTCGGTCTCACGGTCACAAGAGCCATCTTTGTGGACCTGCTCCACAGATCAAACGTCTTATCCCAGTGCTTCTCACACTTGCGAATGTGGGTACCCCTTTTTACGGGGAAAAGAATTCTCATGAACACCCAGTGTTTTCTTAATTGGTATAAGCCTAAAAGGTACTCACCGTTACTGCTCAGGGCTATTTGCTCTCCATGTGTGATTTAAGGTGCTATGACTGGTGGCTCCATTTTCTGTATTTAGGCTACCCAGACAAAGATAAGAACAAAACCCCTTGCGCCATTTATAAAAATCCCTTCTACAAATATCTATGGAGGGCTTACCATGGGACAGGGACTTGGGATACACGAATGAACATAACAGTTTCCTGTCCTTTCAGGACTTAGATTCTGGACCAGGGGTTGGCAGATTTCTTCTGTTCAAGGCTCAGAGAGTAAATGATTTCATCTTTTTTTTTTTTTAATTTTTTTTTTTAACGTTTATTTATTTTTGGGACAGAGAGAGACAGAGCATGAACGGGGGAGGGGCAGAGAGAGAGGGAGACACAGAATCGGAAGCAGGCTCCAGGCTCTGAGCCATCAGCCCAGAGCCCGACGCGGGGCTCGAACTCGCGGACCGTGAGATCGGGACCTGAGCTGAAGTCGGCCGCTTAACCGACTGAGCCACCCAGGTGCCCCAATGATTTCATCTTTATGTGCCATACAGTCTCTGTCACAGCTTCTCACCTCTGCCGTCATAGCATCAAAGCAGCCACAGGTACAGTGGCCACTGGTGAATGGATGTGACCGTGCTGCAATAAAACTTTATTTGTAGGAACAAGTGGTGGGCCAGACGTTCTTCCAGGGCTGTAGTTGGCTGGCCTCTGTTCTGGACAGTGAACGATAAACCCAAGAAAAAAGCGAATTACAGTTTTTAACTACATTTTTACTGTAGTTTATTATATCTTGCCTATAGTTTTTAACTGTACGAGACGTTGGCATGGCTGTAACAGAATGAGGAAGATACAGGACAGGAAACTGAGATCAGAGGGGGAGACTGAGGGCAAGAAAGGAGGCCTGGTGGGAGTTCGCTTTTTCCTGCAGGCTCATTTCGCCTATTTGTGTGACTGTTCACTTGTGTACTATGCTTGATTCCTTTGCTTTTAGCAAACTTATTTTATTTTATTTTATTTTATTTTATTTTGTTTTGTTTTGTTTTGTTATGTTATGTTATGTTATGTTATGTTATGTTATGTTATGTTATGTTATGTTATTTTAGAGAGAGCGGGAGAGAGAGAATCTTAAGCAGGCCCCATGCTCAGCATGGAGCCCGACGTGGAGCTCGATCCCATGACCCTGGGATCATGATCTGAGCTGAAATCAAGAGTCAGACGCTCAACTGACTAAGCCGCCCTGGCGCCCTGCTCTTAGCAAAACTGTTAAAGCACGAGGAGTAGCCCAGCTTAGAACCCACAGGATTGTACAGTCACATGTAGGTGCTGCACTTTGAGGTTTTTGGTTAGTGGGTGGTCAATGCCATGGTCTGAATACACTTTCATTAACATGTTAAGGATGAAAGTGAAAGCATAAAAATGTTTAGAATCTGTCATGGAGAATTCAGAGTCCCATGGAGTGTGCCCATTGGGCCATTTGGCTGCATTGCCCTGTCACACACCTGCTTCTTTTTAAAAGTTTTTATTTTGGGGCTCCTGGGTGGCCTAGTTGGTTAAACATCCGGCTTTGGCTCAGGTCATGATTGCACAGTTCGAGGGTTCGAGCCCCACATCGGGCTCTGTGCCGACAGCTCAGAGCTTGGAGCCTGCTTCGGATTCCGTGTCTCCCTCTCTCTCTGCCTTTCCCCCTCTTGCTCGCTCTCTCTCTCTCTCTCTCTCTCAAAAAGAAACATTAACATTTTTTTTAATAAAAAGTTTTTATTTTAATTCCAGTTAGTGAACATATAATGTAATGTTAGTTTCAGGTGGACAGTGTTCAGTTCGGCACTTGGATGCATCCCCGGGGGCTCATCAGGACATGGGCCCTCCTGAATGAATCCCCACCACCTGTGTCCCCTCCCTTCCCTTCCCCTCCCAGACCATCAGTTTGTTCTATACAATTAAGAGTCTGTTTCTTTATATTTTTTTCTCTATCTTATTTTTTCCCTTTGCTTATTTATTTCCTAGGTTCTACATGTGAGTGAAATCATATGGTATTTGTCTTTCTCTGACTGGCTTATTTGGCTTAGCATTATACTCCCTAGCTCCATTCATGACCTTGCAAATGGAAAGATTTCATTCTTTTTGTGGCTGAATGATATTCTATTATATATAATAATATGTATATTAAATCTATATGTAATGCAATAGAATATTATGTTAGAATAACATATACATAATGTATAATAATATGTATTAGAATAATATATAATAGAATATTCAGAACAAACTGAGGGTTTGGTGTGTGTGTGTGTGTGTGTATGTATCTCACATCTTTTTTTATCCATTCTTTAGTCGATGAACACTTGGGCGGCTCCCTGTCTTGGCTATTGTAAATAATGCTGCCACGAACATAGGTGTGCGTATATCCCATTGAATTCGTGTGCTTGTATTTTTTGGGTAAATACCCAGTAATGCAATTGCTGGGTAGTAAGGTAGTTCTATTTTTAACTTTTTTTAAAAAATGTTTTTATTTTTGAGACACAGAGAGAGATAGAGTACTAGCAGGGGAGGGGCAGAGAGAGGGGGGAGACACAGAATCTGAAGCAGGCTCCAGGCTCTGAGCTGTCAGCACAGAGCCCAACGCGGGGCTCAAACCCACGAACCGTGAGATCATGACCTGAGCCAAAGTTGGATGCTGAACCGACTGAGCCACCCAGGCGCCCTCTATTTTTAACTTTTTGAGGGCCCTCCACACTGTTTCCCACAGTGGCTGCACCAGGTTGCATTCCCACCAGCAGTGCACGAAGGTTCCTTCTCTCCACATCCTCACTAGCACGCGTTCCTTTTTGTGTTGTTGATTTTAGCCATTGTGACAGGTGTGAGCCCTGTCACACTCTTTCTCCCTTGTGGCTTTATTAGTATTTTGGGTTGGAGATGGGAGACATCTAAGGACGCTCTTGATTAGGACTAAATAGATGAACATATTTAGTGAAAGATCAGGCTCAATAATTAAAAATTGATGAGCTTTATTTTCTCTAAATTCTCGTTTCCAAAAGTTTGGGAACAGACACCCTGGGTTCTCTCTGGGTGCATTGGGACTGGAAAATGGTGGGAACGCCCTCTCTTCTCCCCTCCGGTGTCCTTTCTCTCTTGCCCACCTGCCCAGAGGCAGCTTTTGGCAGCCCAGGATCACATTCTGGGGGTCCTTCTGTCACTGCCAGTAGAGGACAGCAGGATTCCAGGTGTTCAAGTCTGGGACGATGAAACGTGTTGTCAGGGGCCGGACATCCTGAAGCCCCAATACCATTTCAGGCCGCTAGTTCATGACATGCCTTGAGTTGTTTCCCTGGAAGTGTGCCCCTCTTGGGGACTGTGCGCCCTGAGCTAAAGCGAGCACGTTTCCCAGCCAGAAGTGGACCCTGTCTGGCCAGGGCTCTGCAGGCCGTTCCCTCTTTCCTCTGTTCTCTCCTGCGCCTCCTCTGGGTCCCAGCCATTTGTTTCCAAAGACTGCTGTCAAGCCCCCTTTTCTCCAGGCTCTGGACGGCCGGTCTTGCTCCCCTCTCTCAGACCTGCGTGTTCCTCTTAATGAGACAGGGTCCCTGGCTTGGGGCCGGTCTGCAGGTGCAGCATCCCCCGGGGGAGGAGCTGGTGGTGCCACTCTCGCTCAGTGCCGTCCGTGCTCCCTAGGACGGCATGTGCTTGTGCGGTGGCTGCTGGCTGTCGCCCAGCACCCCCGGGAGTCCCTTCTGTCACGCCTGTTCTCAGTCATCCCAAACCGCAACTCTGTACTCCTGCAAAAAAAAAAAAAAAAAAAAAATGCTGCCTGCTTGATTTCACTTCCCAGCTTCCCCTGGGCCAGGAGGCGAGGGATGGGTGAAGCCTTCACCGAGTTCTCAGACCAATTCTTGTCTCTCTCTTTCCCTTTTTCATGGAGGTAAAGGGCAAAAGTCTGTTTTTCTTCATACCAGATCACTTGCTTACACAGGTTACATAAAGCGGGCATTCTAAAAGGTATTTTGCCCCCTTCGGTTTTAACTTCACCATTGTTTGGCACGGTGCTGAAATTCACTGGAACGCGGACCTAGTTCTGTCCGATCCCCAAACTCCTGTCTAGAGAACAAAAGCAGACCAGAACTCTTCGATTGTTTTGAAGGCAAGAGAGGCATTTAAGTATGAAATTCCCTGCTCTGGTTTTTAGATGTGTTTTGCAGAAACACCCCAGACTTCCAAGCTAGATGCCACCGACAACTCTTTGTTTGCAGATGCCTGTGGAATTTAATTTTCTTAGATGCTTGTTGTCCGTTGATTTCACGTTCAAGTTGACTCCAAGCGCAGTGCCCGTAATGCCACTAAGTTTGTGACTGTTCTCACGCGAGCTAAAAGGATGGCATGCAATCATACGGGTCTCCTCTAATCCAGAATTTTCTTTTAATTTGCTTATCCCAGTCTCAAATGGTTTTCTGCCATTTGGATCACGGCGAACAAATCAGGTAAATCCTGACCACCTCCTTCTGCTTTGCCGAATAACCATACGCAGAGTTGTGTGGTTTACTGACTCATCTTCACTTTTCGGGGTTCAGATAACCGGAGGAATCCACGTGACCCTGTGAGATCCACGTTAAGTCTGTATTTGTGGCAGCCCACAGAGACTGCTGCCCTTTAAAAAAAAAAAATCAGCCTCCATTGTGAGACATTGCTACGAACCTGAGCGACCGTACTGAGCCAAGGCCGGTGACACAGACGTTTGTTCGTGTGAGTTCGCCGACACATACCGCCAAGCCCGTGAATGATGTGTGCGTGTCTGAGGATCTGAGGCGGCTTCGTCACCGCACATGCGGGAAGGAAGGACCTCGCAGACGTTGGCCAGTTTCCCGCTACACACTTGATGCGATTCCAGAAATCCTTCTCAGATCCTGAAGTTAAATTTAAGTAGGAGATCCTCCCCCCCCCCCACCCCAGCCCGCTTACTTGTAGTTCACTGTGTTCTTTCGGCGCCCAGGATGTGAACTCAGGGGAGACAAGGGGATTTCTAAGCCAGGAGACTTCCTGTACACCACCCCCAACCCGGCCCCTGCCCGGCTCTTAGCCGCTTCAGGCAGAGCCGATGCTGGCTGGTGCAAGGGTCCTTGAGCAAGTCTTCCGTGGGAGAACGTATGGGAAGAGGGAACATGTACTTGGTGGGGGGGGGGGGCACGGGGTGCGGGAGGGGATGGAAGACAGGGTCTGGTTTGCCAACTTGTACGTGAAATGCAGCATTTCCTTTCTTTTGGATGTGTGCAGACCCTACAGTCCTAATTACTTTTCAGTGATCTGATAAATGTATTCCAGTGAAGTTGATTTCTTTGGTCATCTGTGTGCTTTAAGAGATCACAAACGTTATTCTGGAAAGGAGTTCGTAGGCTTGCCTTATCAGTCCGCCAAAGGAGTCTGTGGCACAGAGAAGTTAAGAGCCCCGGTCCAGTGTCTCTGCAGCGGCTCCCCAGCCTCTGAGCCCCTCGCGTCCATAATCCTGCCCTGAGATGCCTGGGAAGGTGCACGGTAGGCGGTCGAGCTCACAGAGTCCACGGCGGGCTCTGGAGTCACTCTGTCTGGGCTCGACTCGGGGTCCCGACAATTCCTGGCTCTCTGCTTACGTCGGGCAAGCCACTTAATTGTGCTAAAGCAAAGTTCCTCAGTTTGCAAGTCTTAGCGATAACAGTCCATACCTTACAGAGTTACCAATGAAGATTATGTAAAACACTAAGTGCAGAGTTCAGGCCATTCTCCTTATTCATGGTAGTTATGCTCGGTAGTCACTGCAGGCACCAGGGCCAGGGTTAGGGTGGCAGAAAACTCAGCAATAAAAAAAAAAAACAAAACCAAAAACATACAGTCAGTTCTCATTATTTGCAATAGTTAGTGGTTTGTAAAGCCACCATGAGCACTGGATTAGGGAATACTGAAGCATCACTCTTCAGGGTAATACGGAGTCAGATTGTTGATCAAGAAGAGATAGCCTCGTTTTATGTGAGTTACTGTTTAAAGACTCCTTGTTTGGGGCGCCTGGGTGGCTCAGTCGGTTGAGCGTCCGACTTCAGCTCAGGTCTCGATCTCGCGGTCTGTGAGTTCAAGCCCCGCATCAGGCTCTGGGCTGATGGCTCAGAGCCTGGAGCCTTCCGATTCTGTGTCTCCCTCTCTCTCTGCCCCTCCCCTATTCATGCTCTGTCTCTCTCTGTCTCAAAAATAAATAAATGTTAAAAAAAAAAAAAAAAAGTAAAAAAAAAAAAGACTCCTTGTTTAATACATATTACTGATTCACACTATGACTCGTGTCTACCGGAAGCTTCTGTAACTCACGGAAGGCACATTGCAGCCTTCTTGCACCCAGGAGCAAAAAACAGCATGCCAGTATTATATACGCTCAGGGGTCAATTTTTTTAAAAATTTTGTTTTAATGTTTGTTTATTTTTGAGAGACAGAGTGCAGGCGGGGGAGGGGCAGAGAGAAAGGGAGACCCAGAATCCGAAGCAGGCTCCAGGCTCTGAGCCGTCAGCACAGAGCCCGATGCGGGGCTCGAACCCACGGACTGTGAGATCATGACCTGAGCCGAAGTCGGACGCTTAACCGACTGAGCCACCCAGGCGCCCCTCAAGGGTCATTTTAACCAGCGAAATTGCCAACAGAAACACAGAAATGCAAAACAGGTGGCATTAGGTAGAGCACAAATGGATTTTACAGTATGAGGGCCGACATGAGAAGGCCTTTCTGTGTTTCAGCCTGGCTGGGAACATGGCAGGTCGGGCAACACAGACATTTCACCTTTCTGGGCATGTTGGCAGATGATGTTAATTTTGGAGTTGCAGATAAATTGTAGCCAGTAGGTGAACTTGCAGAAATGGTACCTATGAGTAATGAGGATCAACTGCACCTGACATAGTAATTTCTAGAAAACGTTGGCTGTTTTATTGCTCTCATTACTTAAAGCTCCCAGAGGAAGACAGGGCCCAGGACATAGCCCTGCCCCACCCCCTCCATTTAGCCAGCTCTCCTGGCTGTGCAGCCTGAAACGCAGGAGGCTAGAGGGGAGGGATCTTCCACAGATTTCTCTTTGCTGACTGTCCCCGTCTCTCCTAACCATATATTCTCTTTCCTTTCCTTTCCTTTCCTTTCCTTTCCTTTCCTTTCCTTTCCCCCTGCCCTCCTGTGCCTGTGAATGAGATCATTCATAGGAAGCAGCGATTCACGTTATCTCTGCCAAAATCTCGTTTTGATTTACATTTCCTTGATACATATGTTATCTTGGCAGTATGGTCCAGGCGGTCATTTGGGAAATGCTGTAATTGGCCTATAAATTTCTTGCAGCTCCTACTTTTTCTCTCTCCCTAATATAATTTCCTCGTTGGCTGTCTGCACTGATGGCACGCTGCCTTTCCGGAGAGGAAACAGTCGTATGCGTCAGTTGCATTGAGAATTCAAGTAACAGCAGCTAGATGTTTGAAGCCCTCGAAAGAAGACCCAGATCAGCTCCCATCTGGCCTGTGTTCCAACCTGACCGGGTGGCCGCAGGCTTCTGTTTAGCCCAGAGGAACTGCCTGGCCTGTTTGCCAGCACCAGAATGGAGACCAAATGACAGAAAAGTGTGTTTTCACCAAGTCTAGAAGAAAACTTTCTTGGCAGCTCTTGCTGCCTTCATGAGATACAGTGACCTCTCTGTTATAAATACATATTTATAAATAAATAAATATGTATGTATGTATACACACACACAAACACATATGGAGAGAGAGGCAGAGAGAGAAAAAGAGATTTATTTTAAGGAATTGGCTCATGAGATTGTGGGGACAAGTAAGCCCCAAATCTGCAGGGCAGGCTGGCAGGCTAGAGCTCCAGGCAAGACTTCTAGTTCAAATCCGAAGACCGTCTACTGGCAGAATTCCCTCTTGCACAGGGGAGGTCAGTCTTTTTTCTATTAAGTCCTTCTACTGATTGGGTGCGGCCCACCCACCTTAAGGAAGGTAATCTGCTTTACTCAAAGTCTACAGATTTACATGTCAATTACATCTAAAAAATATTTCACACAGCAACATCTGCACTGGTGTGTGACTAAGGAACTGGACCCTGTAGCCTAGCCAAGTGGATGCTTAATCATTATAGCCCCTTCCTCACTCGGTATCTTCAGACCCAGTATCCATAGCTCACCATATGTGGTTAAAATTCAGTCCTCAGAAACGGCCCCCCCCCCCGCCCCAGGGCTTGAATGGCTAAAATTATGAATGTGAAATCTGCAAATGCCAAGAGCCAGGGGCTAATTGGTTGAAAAATTCTCCATTCAAGGGCACATTGAGTCGTAATGCGGCCTCATAACTGTGACCCCAGGCAACTCCTGAGCAACAGCATGAATGTTCCCCGTGGTGATAGCAGCTTGGACAGCAGCGCTGAGAACGAGGTTTTGTGCTGTGGGCCATTTCTGCGGCCACGTGGGTCTGTCCTTGCTCCTGGGCCATCCCCCGTCCCCTGCGAAACAAGTCTGAAATCCCAGTTTTGAAGGGAGCCTTTACTTCCTCGTTACCTGGGGGGATATCATCGCAGTGTAGTGATGGTCATTCTGACCTCATTTGTAATGTGTGGGGCTCTTAGTCATCATTTATTGGCTTTTAAAGACTTCACATTCCCCTGTATTTATTCGTTTCCCCTTGGATACATTCTCTGGTAGGATCTATTTCTATTTGCATCATTAACACAATACTCTGTGCTTAGAAATGTAGATTAAAACCACGGGCAAAGGCAGGTCATCATAAAGACCTTTGCTCTTCGTGAAGTTCAAAATCAAATATTCAGACAGCAGACTACCTGTTCCTTTGCTTTTTCTCTTCCTTTCGGACTCCCGCTTCTCTATTGGAGATTACGCTTTCCTACATCATGAACTGGCAGTAGGAGGAGATGAGCTTGCCGAAAGTTCGCTCGCAGTCAGACTGCTCTCCAGACGCTCATTTTTTCTCTTTCAGTACCCCCTAGGAACCTTAGGTTGTAGAAGATTCTAATTAGCAGCAGTTCTTTTCGTGCTACAGAATTTTTTATTGTGAGTTATTTTCTTTCTTCTGAATAGAGTGAGAGGCCCGGGTTGTAGGCTGGGAAATGGCTTGAAAAGCTGAGCATAGGTCTCCAGCAGCCGCTCCTTCCTCAGCCCTGAAAACTCCCTGCAGTGTTCCTAGGCTTGTCCTCCCTGAATAAAGGCATTTTATAGCTCATGCTTTAAAGGAGCCACTTACAGATGGCCCCAGAGCATCCATTTGCTATTGTAGGATCCAAGAAATGCAAGACTAATATAGTCATTGAGCACCTGGTTCTCAGAAAGCCTCATAAAGACATATAGCTGTGAAGATTATAGATTTTAGAAAGAACCTCTATCCAGCCTTTCTTTTTGTGGTGAGGAAGTTGAGGCTCAGGGAGCCCCTGGGGTGCATCAGGACACCTGGCCTGTGCCGGTCTTGTGATTCTAAGTCTGAATTTATTTGTTGGCTGACCCTGCAGGCCACTCCCCCATCCATCGTCCCCTCAGGACTTTGGACACAGAGGTCACCCTGGGGCTGGCAAATCACCCCAGGTTCGGTGCTCTGGGAAGATGGGTTCTTGGGATTGGACAGTAGTGGAAGGAAGCAAGCAGCAGGGCTCGGAGAAGGGATTCTGTAGTTTGGGTTCTGAAATAGACTCATCGTTCTCTTGACATGTGCATGTGCCAACGTTGATACAAAGCCCCTAACCCCACACATTATTCCTTCTTTGAAGTGAAAAAGTAGAAGAGCCTCCCCAAGAGCTCTACGTTTGGAATTTCTTACCTGCCAACTGGATTTTTTTGAGTGATCAGTCATTTCTTTTGTGTTTGTGCAATACATAACTATGTTTTCCAACTCTTGACTAGCATGATAATTGGGCCTGGCACCCTGGGCGACGTAACAGGCTGATGTGGACATCAGATGTTGTAATTAGGCCATGATGCTTTTCAGGCTCTTCAAACCGTGGCAGAGAACTTGAGGGCTCTCGTGATGCCTTTGCGAGTCTGTTGGGGGCAGAACCATCCTGTGGTCACTCCTGGCCTTGCCCGTCCACACGGACCAATCAGGCTTTTATTTGTGGTTAGGTTATTCCCACTGTAGGGCCATTTCTCAGTCTTTTATCTACCGAAGAAGTTTTTTTTTTGACAGATGTTGCTGGTAATGTGTAATGTGATCAACCTCACGCTATACTGTAGTTAAGAGTGTGTTTTGTGCCCAACTTTTCACCCATAAGACAGCACTTTGGTGAATACAGGCCTTGATGCTTACAGTGAGCATGGCCATCAGCAAACTCACTCAGGCATTTCTCAGAAGTACTTTAGGGATGATAGTGCTTACTGTTCTCAAAAGGTCAAGGGAAAAAATCAAAATATGTGGCATATACCATTTAGTTAGGCATCTATTAATACATTTACCAAAAAGAAATATGTAGTGAATTTCTAACCTGTGTAGACCCATCTGTGTCTGACCCTTTCTTAGAAGCTGTGAATATTGTCTCTGCTCAAAGGTATCTCAGTCCAGTGGAGAAAAGTCCCAACAAGCGAGCACATTAGAACAATACAACGCAGAAAGGGCGAGACCACAGAGCAGGACCGAACGCTCTGCCTTGGAGGGGTGGAGCGGGAGGAGTCAAAGAGTTTCCCTGAAAAAGGAGGTAACCCCCCTGAGTTTTGAAGACCATGAGGAATTATCTTAGCAAGGAAGGGGGATGAAGGAGGAGAGGAGGGTGCCAAAGAGGTGACCCATAGAAGAAACACAGAGGTAAGAGACCACAGGCCTTGCCCAGTGCTTGGGTCGTGATTTCCTCTACACTTCTCCAATAAGACGAAGCAGGACTTCTTGGAGACCTGCTGATTTTAGGCCTGGAGCAGAAACGTGCCAATGAGCCTGGAATGTTCTATCCTGCTAGGAAGTAAGGAAGTACTCAGACAAATCAACAGGCAGGCATTGATGTGGGTGTGTTATAGGGCCAGATGAGCAGCTGAAAGAACTTCTAGCAGACAAAGTTGGAATGATTTGAGTCAAATGAAAAGTAGTAGTTAATTATAACGCAAAGCACAGACTAAATCGGCACGAATCCAAACTGATACAGATAAATAATTGAGTAAATTAAAAAATGGGGGCAAAGAGACAAATCTGCCTTATAGAAGAATTCCAAATAATTTATGTAGACACTGTGCTCGCAAGGAAGTGGAACATATCTCCTCATCCTTAAGGGAGGGCTGTGCCTAGTGACATCCTTCTAAAGAGTAGAGAGCGTAGAAACGGGGAGAGGAGAATAACTTCAAAGAAACCTGACAAATACCCCCTCGGCCGGGTCATCAGGGCCAACATTCCAGTGATAAATCATGCTGGTGGCAGGTACACTTGAGACGATGTGATGAGAAGGGCACTTTACATCTGGATTCTTCCTTTCCTCGTCGACCTATGGCTCGTAAACTCGTAACACGAGAAAACCATCAGATCCCAGATGAAGGACATCCTGCCTGATACCTGACCGTACTTCTCAAACCTGTCAAGATCATCAAAATACAGGAAAGCCTGCGAAAGGATCACAGCCGCTTAGCGGAGTCTAAGGAGACATGACAACTGAACATCGTGCGATACCTTGGGTGGGATCCAGGAATAGAAAAAGGATGTTAGGGAAAACTAAGGAAATCTGAATGATATATGGATGTTGCTTAATCATAATAATATAGCAATGTCGATTCAGTAATTGTCACACGTATGGAAGATGTTAATGATTGGAGAATCTCCATGTAGGATATATGGGAATCCACTCTACTATCTTCTCAAGCTTTTCTATAAATTGAAACTATTTTAAAATTAAAAGTTATTTTTGAAGCATCCAGCGTGAGGGAACTGCCGATAGTTCAATTAAGCTGGCGCAGAGAGAGGGTGCTGAGAACAAGAGGGGGTCCAGGTCACAGGGGGCTGTATATACCTAGTTCAGGGCATCAGGTGAGCCAGGATAGGTGATGGGGAGCCGTGGAAAGGTCCCAAGCAGAGCAGTGATATGATTCGTCTTGTGTTTCAGCCCATCTGGTAGGGATATAAGGAATGGAGAGTGGAGTTATTAGCTTAGCCATAGGTAGACTAGAAGGCTGTTCTCTCGGCAGGAAAAAGTGAGGGACTGACATAAAATAGTCACAGATGATGGAGAGAAAGGTACAGATGTGAGTGGTATTAAAGAAAATTGATAAAAGAGTGACTAGTTGTTTGGATGAGAAGAAGATTTTGTTTATTCATTTATAATTCACTCATTTAACATTCATTGAGAACCTACCATGTTTTAAATACCACTGGATATTTAGCAGTGAGAAAAAAAAAATGTTCCCCATACTCACAGCTTGCGTTCCAAGGAGGGGAGATAGATAATGAAAGAATACGGTTATATAGAAGCAGGATAGTTTCAGATGGTGACAACATGTGTGTTGAGTAAGCAGGATGGGTTAAAGGGGGAATTCTGAAGGGGAATCAATCACAAAGGAGTAGAGTATCAAATTAGGCCAGCAGAAGGAAAGAATTAAGTTAATAAAGTCAGGTAAAGCTCTACCAGTCGGCCAGATCTTATGAAAACAGACATGATAAAGAGAGGCAGCAGGCAGAGCTGTGCACTGGAGTGCGGCCTTCTGACCGTGAACATGAGGACTGAGAAGAACATGGTGGGGATTAGGAGGCCCAAGGGATGGAGGATCTCAGTCAAAGCTCCAGTGCCATCCTCCACCTCTCCTTGCACTGGCCATGGCCCTTCTTTGCCCCTAGCTTCTGATCCTAGTAGTAGTTTCATTAGAGGAACTCCCGTCAGGGAAGGAAGCAGTAATCAGAACTGGAGAGCACTGTGTGGTGTGGGTAGTTCTGCTGTTAGGTGATGGTCTGGGGAGCAGCTGGGAAAGGCTTTGTGGACCAAATAATTAATACGAGCCTTGAGCTTAAGGGACTTGCCTGATGCTGTAGTAAGTTCTGGAAGCTTCTGGAAGTTCTGGAAGTTCCAGAAGTAAGCTTCTGGAAACCTGCCTGTAAATAACATGTTGACAAATCCTTCTTCCTTGATCCATTGAAAAAACATTTGTTGTTGATTTTTGACAAGGATGCCAAGAACGCCCAGTGGGGGAAAGGACAATGTCTTCAGTAAGTGGTGTTGGGAAAACTGGACAGCTACGTGCTAAAAGAATGAACTTGGACCCTATCTAACACCTTACACAAACATTAAACTCAAAATGCATTGAAGATTTGAATGTAAGACCTGACAACATAAAGCTCCTTGAAGAGAACATAGGTGGTAAGCTGCCTGATGTCAGTCTTGGCCGTGAGTTTTTGGATTTGACTTCAAAAGCAAAGGCAACAGTGGCAAAAATAAACAAATGGAACTAACTCCGGTAAGCTAAAAAGCTTCTGCACATCAAAGAAAACCATCCACAAGATAAAAAGGCAGCCTGCAAAACGGGAGAAAATATTTGCAAATCATTTATCTGATAAGGAGTTAATATCCAAAACATGTGAAGAACTCCTACAACTCAGTAGCAGAACAGAGCCTGATTAAAAAATGGGCACAAGACCCGAATAGACATTTTTCCAAAAAAGAGAGAGAGATGGACAATAGTTACATGAGAAGATGCTCAAAATCACTAATCGTCAGAGAAATACACATCAAAACCACAATGAGATACCACCTCTCACTTGTTAGAATGGCTGTTATGAAAACTACAAGAAATGGCAGGTGTTGGAGAGGATGTGGAAAAGAGGGAACCCTCATTCACTCTTCGGAATATAAGTTGGTACAGCCACTATGGAAAACGTTATAGAAGGGGCCCTGGGTGGCTCAGTTGGGTGAGCGTCCAGCTTTGGCTCAGGTCATGATCTCGTGGTTTCTGAGTTTGAGCCCCGTGTCGGGCTCTGTGCTGACAGCTCGGAGCCTGGAACCTGCTTCAGATTCTGTGTCTCTCCATCTCTCGGCCCTTCCCCTGCTCGTGCTCTGTGTCTCTCTGTCTCTCAATAATAAATACATGTTAAAAAAAATTTAGAGAAAATGGTATGGATGCTCCTCAAAAAATTAAAAGTAAGATTACCATATCATCCAGAAATTTCACTTCTGTGTATATATCCAAAGGAAATGAAAACACTAACTCAAAAAGATATATGCACCTCCATGTTCATAGCATTATTTACAGTAGCCAAGACATGGAAGCAACTTAAGTGTCCCTTGATGGATGAATGGGTAAGGAAATTGTGGCATATCTATTCATATCACTGGCAACCAGCAGTCTGTCTTCCATATCTGTGAGTTTGTGTTGAGTCTACATATAAGCGAGATCATACAGTATTTGTCTTACTCTTATTTCACTTGGTATAATGCCCTCAAGGTCCATCCATGTTGTTAAAAATGGCAGGCTTCCCCACTTTATTGTGGCTAAGCTATATTCCATTGCTTAGTGAATGGGACACTGGACCCCAGCCTTGTGGACGGGCTATCAGTCTACAGGGGGAACGGATGGGCAGTAAACCGACCCGTGCCTGGGGGCAGGGTGCAGTAAAGTGAGGTGGACGTGGGGCCCCAGGAGCAAAGTGGAAGATGGGCATTACTCCTCTGAACCCCAGCTACCCAGATCCCCAGATCCTGCCCTGCCAGAAAACCACACATGCAGTTTAGAGACGCCATTGACAAACAGGTGAAACCCATCTTCCTCTATTTTCCTGGGAAAAAAATGCAGTAATTGAGATCAATCTGAAAAAAATCCTTCACGTCTGACTATTCCCCACCCCCCTTTTCTTAGCTATGTCCCTGTGCTCCCCATTCTTTCTAAGTTCCAATTCTGTGCTAAATTTCTTCCTTTGTCTCTTTCCCTTTATTTCTTTAAGAAGAGTTTTTCTGCCATGCTCCTTGGCCAAAGAGATTTTGGCCAAATATTCCTAGAGAGCTTTTTAAATTGTATTAAATAATCTAAATTAAATATCTGATGTTAAATGTAGCCCTTAGCTGACATGGTCCTTTTTCTTCTGAAATCTGATTTAGCCAGACAGAATGCACTGTTTTCAAGATTACCTTTTACAGAAACTATTATACTTGCTGGATTCTAACCAAAACCAAAACCAAACAGAGAAACAAAAACCCCCAAAACAAAAACAAAAAACAAACCAACCGCGATCAGCCCCCTCTCCTCCAGGCCGCCACTGAGCTGCACCTGTGGACGTGCCTCCCCCCTGTCAGTGCTGCCCTGTGCTCCCCCTGTTGGTTTGGATGTAGGGAAGCAGTGAGCCTGTTTCCTGGGGATTCGTGGTGGCATCAGGTAGCAGCTGAGGAGGATGTGCCTACAGGTCCCCAGGGCACTTCCAGCACACAGAACTGCCCCAACATGGGATCTAACTGTAGACCCTCGGGTCACAGACTGGGTTGCCTTGACACTGCTTTGGGAAAGCACAGTTACAAAGCATGAAGTCCCCCAAGACTCCTTCTTCATCTATAAAACGGGATTAACAAATCTAACTCTAATTCAGAGGACTGGCATGAGAATATGGCGAGACTCTTCGGTTCTATAACGTGAAACTGCCAACATTTGACTGGGTTTTTACCCACAAAAGAGCAATTTCGTGTAGCTTACCTGATGCGTGCGCGCGCACACACTCACACACACACACGTTGTGTGGTACTATGCATTTGTAACACCCATAGTGTTCACATGTAAAGCCATAGACCACCCAGAATTTTAACGAGAAACTTGGAGGTGGGGAGACCAGGAGAAAGATGGATTGATTCTAACGCTTCTTCTCCTGGTGCACATTGCTTTTGGAGTCTGCCATTGTTACTCTGACCTCTGATGGGAGAATGAGACAAAGCACATCTTATTTCGCTGCCAGTTTTCTGCCTGTGCGGACAGGAAAAGATCATCGGTGTGTTGCTTTCCCAACCTGTGACCGTCATTGGGGTCAAGGAGTCGGGACAGGAGAAAAAAGCCAAAACGTGTGTAAGAATTTACTGCGAGTTTACCCCTTTTGCACCCAGAGATCCACAGCCGGATGTCTTCTTGAGTTGGATCCCCTCTCTCATTCCAAACGATCTCCTCCCTACCAGCCCACCCACTTTCTTGGTGCAGATGGTCTTTCCCACAGGGCCCCCATTCATGTGCTCAGTCATATGCGCAGGGGCTCATAGAGTCCCGTTATGTTCACAAGACCATGGTTCTCATGCCGAATCGTGTATCTCACTGTCTCTTTGGAGAAAAGAAGTCACCACCCATGTGTGAACTCAGAAAGGACCCAGGTCTCCTCTGGATCCGTTGGACCTCCTTTTTGATTTCCAGGCTTTGTAGTAGTGAAGGAGCACGTGACTGCTGATGCCGTGGAGGGGTCCCTTGGAAGAGTCACGGGAGAGAAGCTGCCAGAATGACCCTTCTCCTTCTCTAATACTGAAATTTCTAGTCTTCTCCAGGATAAGCCAATTGCTTATTCCCTGATTTTTAAAAATTAGGTCTCATGTGTGAGTGCATAGGAGTCAAATAGTCTCATCAGGTTTGTAGGCAAACAGAACAGCCATTTTCCCGTTCCTCAGGGAAGTCTGTTACAGCTCTTTTAGTTGACTTGCTTGGTGTTTAATTCTGTATTTCTAAATTGCATTCATCATGTCTGAGTGTGCCGCCTTGGGCATTATCTGTTGACTTTGTACTATAAAAAGTAAGAATTTAGGGGCGCCTGGGTGACTCAGTTGGTTAAGTGTCTGACTTCGGCTCAGGTCATGATCTCACGGTCTGTGAGTTCGAGCCCCGCATCAGGCTCTGTGCTGACAGCTCAGAGCCTGGAGCCTGCTTCAGATTCTGTGTCTTCCTCTCTCTCTGACCCTCCCCCCGTTCATGCTGTGTCTCTCTCTATCTCAAAAATAAATAAACATTAAAAAAATTTTAAAAACAAAAAGTAAGAATTTAGGGGTGTCTGGGTGGTTCAGTTGGTTGAGCGTCTGACTTTGGCTCAGGTCATGATCTCGCAGTCCGTGAGTTCGAGCCCTTCATCGGGCTATGTGCTGACAGCTCAGAGCCTGGAGCCTGTTTCGGATTCTGTGTCTCCCTCTCTCTCTGCCCTTCCCCTGCTCATGCTCGCTCTCACTCTCAGAAATGAATAAATGTTAAAAATTTTTTTTTAAGAAGTAAGAATTTAGCTGCCTTTTCTGTGTTCCCCTGTCCCCAAGTACCCTGCCCAGCCATCCATTGTCCTGACTTACTTAGATCATAATTTAAAATTATTTTTTAATTTATTTTAAACAGAGAGAGCATGAGCAGAGGAGGGGCAGAGGGGTATATATATATATATGTGTGTGTGTGTGTGTGTGTGTATGCATATATGCAACATATATATATTAAATCTATATTAAAATATATATAAATGTGTGTGTATATATATGTATATATATGTATATACATATATATATATACACACACACATATATATATATATATATATATACATATATATATATATAAAATCTGTATATGGGGGGAGAGGGAGAATATCTTATGCAAGATCCACGCTCAGCATGGAAACTGATGGGGGAGTTCGATCTCACGACCGTGAGATCATGACTTGAACTGAAATCAAGAATCGGGCACTCAACTGACTGAGCTACCCAGGTACCCCTAGATTATAATTTTTTCAATATCATTATTCCTGTTCTTTTTATTTAAATTCTGTTTCCTCTTGAGCTTATAGTAAACTATGATTACTGTTCCTTTCCTGAGCAAGCTTTGATTTTTCCTGAAATTAATTACTACATTTTTTGCTTGCTTAGTTTTCCCCTGTCCACCCATTTAAACCTTGTGCAAGCATTTAGGGCACATAAGCATTCCAACAATTTTGTCGTCTTAGAGAAATCTCTTAGATTTCTCATCCTGGGTATTCGCTCCTGACTCCTGCATCCTGTTCCTCCCCTTTCCTGGATTTCCCCCCCTTTTATAAAAATTTTTAAAAAGATTTTTAATGTTTATTTTTATTTTTGAGAGAGACAGCGTGAGTGGGAGAGGTGTGTGCGCGCGCACACACACACACACACACACAATCTGAAACAGGCTCCAGGCTCCAGGCTCTGAGCTGTCAGCACAGAGCCTGACGCGGGGCTCGAACTCACAAACTGTGAGATCATGAGCTGAGCCAAAGTCAGACGCTCAACTGACTGAGCCACCCAGGCACCCCTTGGATTTTCCCCTTTTTCTGGTGGAACACATCATCTAGAAGCATACAACGGAAGGGTACGTGGGAAGGAGGTTTTGAGACCTTGTGTTTCTGCCCATGTCTTTAGTCTGTTTTTAGATGATAAATTGGCTGGATTTGGCAGTAATGATCCTTGAGAGTTTGAAGGTCTTATTCTTCTGCCTTTTAACTTTCAAAGCTGCTTTTGGGAAACATGAAGCAAATTTAATTCCTGATCCTTTGAATGCACCTTTGTAGTATTTCCTGTATTTCAGAACAGTCTGCCTTGATGTGAGTTTATTTTCATCCGTTGGGCCTAGCGCTCGGAAACTCCTGTGTTTCCATTCTACTGAATTTTCTTGAACAGTATCATAGATAGTTTCTTCCCTTGTCTTTTCCTTTTCTGGAACTTCTGTCATTTGAATGTTACATTTCCTAGCCTGGCCCTGGTCCTCTAATTATCTTTGCTTTTCTCTTCTATTTTCCACCTCCTGTACGTGGACTCTGTCTTCTAGGCTCCTCAGCTCCTTCCACTGAGTTTTAAGTGTCTGTTTTGGGCCAGAGCCCCGGAGCAGGAGTGGGCTTGGCTGTTTGCAGAATAGGAGGGAAGACAAGTGTGTGGCCAGAGTGACAGGGATGAGGGCACAGAGCAGCTGGGTCAGGTCCTGCAGGGGGGTGTACCTTGTAGTCCAAGGTAAGGAGTCTGTGTTTTATCTGAAATATGATAGGAAGGCTTTGAGGCTTTGAGTGAGAAAGTGACGAGATTAGGTACAAGATGTAAAAGGACCGTTCTGGCTCTCTCCTGGAGTTCTGTCATGAGGGCGGGTATGGTGTCCAAACAGGAGGTGATGGTGGCTCAGATTAGCGGAGGGGACGAGCGGTGCTCCAATTCTGGACGGTGACACCCACAGCATGTTCTCACAGGTTAGAAGCGGGACACGAAGGACTGGCATCCAGAACGACAAGGTTTGGGGACTGGGAAAATGGAAGAAGAATGTCATTCCAGTTCTCTGACGGGGAAGTGTTAAGGAAGGAGCACGTTGTAAGGAAGTGCGCCCAACTCCTGGCGGAGGGAGGAGTTTGGCTCTGTTCGGAGACACGCATCAGACGGACTTTGAATCGGAGGTGGGCAGATCTTTTGCATATTGGTACCTAGAGCTCAGGGAAGAGGTTTGCACTGGAGATACAACCTTGGGGGACATCAGAGATCTTGGGAGCTCCAGATGGGATGCAGTCATCTGCGGAGTGAGTCAGACGAGGGAAGAGGTCTGCTGAATGACCCTGGGGACCTAGAAGCAGCCAGCGACAGAAAGAGAGCCCAGATTGTGGAGTGTCCCGGAAGTTGAGGAACAAGGTCTTTGGATAAGGGAAAATCAGCACATCCCTGCTCCTGACCAGTTCACGGTTCGGTTGGCAAGATGGGCTTTCAGTCAGATAAATGGAAGTCCGAGTTGATAAATACCAGAACAGGGTGTGAACTGAGCGCTCGGTGAGCCCGAGGAGGAAGCTCTCCCAACCCCAGGGAAGCTGGGGAGGCTTCGCAGAGGCAACACGAGCGTGTGTCCGATGTTCCGGAGGAACGGCTGGGAGAGGGGCAGGGTGGAGGGCATTGCCACCCAGGGGACGGCGAGTAGTCCTAAGTCATAGTCGTGTGACCGAAGAGTTAATGGAAAGGGCAGCTTAGCCAAAGGAAGTGTGGTAAAGACACACAGGTCCCACGCTGACACAGAGGCATCTCATCCACCTTCAGGTTTTTCTGTGCGGGTTTAGCTATGGGGACTGCTGCCTGCCCTAGAGCTGGAGAGCTGGGGCTGGAGAGCCCCCTGATGCTGGTCCTGGCTCTCATCCAGGGGGGCAGGGCAGCATAGGAACCTCTGCTCCTCGACACCTCCTGAGGGGCTGGACAGGGTTGCCCGTGGTGTGTGGCAAGAAGGACCTAAGGAGGCGTGGTCATTCCAGGGAGATTCTGGGGGCTGCATGCTGTCCTAGGATCCATCTGAAAAAGGACCTGAGTGACACAGTGTGCGTGCGGGTCTGCCACAGAGAAGGCACCCAGAAACGAACTCAGCCAGACTCCGCGCTGCGAACGGACAAGTAGTGTTACCCATCGTACATGGTGTCCCTGAGGAGAGCTGGCCGAATAAGATCTTGAGTAGAAATTATCCGTCTACAGCGTTCATCTGAGCAGCTCAGTAAGCTAGAGCTTGGGGATGGCCGTCCTCAATGTCCTTGGCCCGAGCTGACCTTGTACAGCCAGTCATGGGACACAAGGTAAGCACCACGACTACGGTAATGAATAACCCCAGAGGCTCAATGGCTTACCCTATGAGAGGTTTGTTTCTTACTCCCCGTCACTGTCTGATGTGAATCGTGGCCCGACTGAGTCTTGCTTCTTCACGGTTCAGGGATCCATGCCTCTTCCGCGCACGCCCCCGTGATCTCCACGGAAGGGAAACGGTATGGGGGGATATTTTTTCAGACCTCCAAGTGACGGACATCACCGCCACCCGATTTCCCTGGTCAGGATTCAGTGGCATGCTTCCAGCCTAGCTGCAAAGGAGACTGAAGTGTGCGACATAATGTTCTCGCTCATCCAGAAAGAGAAAATGGGATGTGAGAGCATGCATCCAGCTACCCATCTAGCCAGTCAGTCTCTCTGTCTGTCCTTCCAAGGTACACACACACGTGTATAGTAAATCTATATGATGGTAGCAAACTATAGCATGTTTTATAGTTGTTCTTATAAATGCCCTTCTAGTCCCTTGCCCATGTATATGCAATCATCTGTTTGCAAAGTGGCATTACAGCTTATTTGAGGGTGTATGAGATTATGTTCCATTACATTTAATAATTCCTGTGAAGCCTCAGTTTCCATTAAAAGTACTTCATATCCAGTGGCGCTTAAGTGGCTCAGTTGGTTAAGTGTCCAACTCTTGGTTTCGACTCAGGTCTTGATCCCAGGATCCCAGGATCATGGGATCGAGGCCCGCATCTGGCTCCACATTTAGTGTGGGGCCTGCTTGGGATCTACTTTCTCTCCCTGTCTCTTTGTGCCTCCCTGCTTGCACTGTCTCTCTCTCTCTCTCTCTCTCTCTCTCTCTCTCTCAAAATAAACAAACATTTTAAAAAAGGGACTTCGTATCCAGCACCGTGCAGAACATATAGATGTTCAAAAGTCATACTGATGAGTAGATCCTTGGATGGATGGATGGATGGATGGATGGATGGATGATGGGTGGACAGAACAATCGGAAATGATTTTCGTTGTTTTGGAAAACTTCCGTGACCTCCTTTGTGGTCTGCATAGAGTTCTCTTGAACGGCCTGTGTTAGTCAGTTCCCCATTACTTGCAGCCAGAATCGGATCCTGTGGCATGTGCCTTTAATATTTGTTTTGCTTGGCCCTGTATAGTGGATTGAATGATGTACCCCCCCACCCCGAAACTCATGTCCACTTGGGATCTCAGAGTGCGACCCTACTCGGAAATACAGTCTTTGCAGATGCAGTTAATTGAAGACCTCAAGACGAAATCATCCTGGATTTAGGGTGGCCCATATATGCAATGACTGGTGTCCTTACAAGAAGAGAAGAGGACACAGAGACGCAGGGCCATATGAAGAAGGAGGCAGAGATTGGAGAGCTGCGGCTCCAAGCCGAGGAAGACCAAAGGTTGCCAGCAACAGCCGAAGCCAGAAGAGAGAGATCTGGCACAGATTCTCCCTCAGAGCCTCCAGAAGGAATCAGCCTTGCAGATACCTTGATTTTGGACTTCTCACCTCCTGAACTGTGAGATAAGACATTTCTGTTGTGTTAAGCCACCGGGTTTGGAGTAATTTGTTTTGACAGTCCTAGGAAATTCTGTACTCCCTGATCACCCACTGAAACGTTCCTTCCCCTCAAAAATTCTTTATTTCTGATTCCATACATGGAAATTCTGGTTTATTTTTTGTTTTGTTTTGTTTTGTTTTCAGTCTAACCTGGCCACGGTATAGGAAAGGTCCTTTTCAAAATTTTTCTTAAAGATTATTTATTTTGAGAGAAAGAGGGAGAGAGAGAGAATCCCAAGCAGGCTCCGCACTGTCAGTGAGGAGCCCGATGTGGGGCTCAAACTCACGAACCGTGAGATCACGTCCTGAGCCAACGTCAGATGCTGAACTGACTAAGCCACCCACGCACCCCTGCCTTCTGTTAGTTTATATGGTGCCCTAGGAATCATTCTTTAAATGCCCCACATTAAAGACAAAGCAAAACAAAAACTTCCTAGACCCTTCCTGCTACCTGTGCTTCTCCCGTCCTGGGGAAGGGGTCCTGGACGAGGTCCTCTGAACTGAAACTGTCATCTTGATGTCCATGTATGTTCACCTTGCCTGCTGCGGTGGAGCCCATGAATATAGAGCCAGGCCAACTGCTCCGTGAACCCCCCTCGTATAGCATTCCGCTTTTATCCAGCAAACAGCTGTCACTGACACAGAGGATATGGTACACAATAAAGGATACAATAAATAGTTCATTTGAACCTCCGATGTGGATCATCATCCAGTTATTTATATCAGGATTTAGATTTGATTTAGCACGGCTGTAAGCGAACCCTGAAAGACGTGGTGTCGTGCTGAATGTGCCCTGATGACACGGCACCAATTTTGTATTCTTCCATGGAGTTAATTGCGTCTCTAAAGACAGGCTCCTACAGTTACAAGTTAAAAAAAGAATCTATCTGTGATCATAGTCTTTAAGGTATAAAAGGTTGGCAATGATGTGAAAAGAACGAGAAGAATAAAAAGAACCCAGATGACAGCCATCATCAATTTCTTCCTCAGGAGAAAAGAATAGTTCTGCGTCTTTTTTGATGCGCTGCTAACTTAAATAATAATCTTATACTGTATACACAATACGGCCACGTTACGGAATATGTGGAAGTGAAAGGAAACTTCTCCGTAATCCCAACATCCTAACACAACTGCTACTCGGTTCTACTTTGTTCCCTTCCAGATTTTACCCTCATCTCTGTATGTTTTGCATCGTTCACGAAGTTTTTGCCTTTTTTTTTAAAGTTCTATTTTTATGCAGGTATAGTGGGTGTGCACAGTAACAAATGAAATGGCACAAAAGAATCTTCTACGAAGAACAGTCCTCTCCCACGCTTGCTCGCCCACCTCTAGTTCCTCACCCCACTGGAAGCTTCTTAACTATTGTGGCTATTAGTATTTCTGGTAATTACATCCATCAGTCTAAGTAATATGCTTATGACTGTATTCCTCTTTTATTACGAACTATTTTCAATACACCAAGAGATACAAAAATACAATATTACTACCACTCAGTAGTATTATTGAGCTCTGTTTTGCTGTTACCTTGCTTTGGTATAGGAAAAAAATGTTGCAAATGCCTTAAAGCCCCACAGTCCCTGCCCCCAGATCCCATCACTTTGTCTCCCCCTGCGCAGCCCCGAGTAACCAGAACCTTGAACTTCAGGTCCGTCTCTCCCATGTTTACCAGCAGTTCTCAAACGTTTTGGTCTCAAAATCTTTTTGCAAGCTTCATGTTTATTGAGGACCCCAAATATTTTTCTTTGTATGGATTATAACTGTCAACATTTACAGCATTTGAAACAAAGAAATCTTAGAAATATTTATAAATTTATTTAAAATTATAATGAACTCATTAGACATTAATACAAATAACACATTTTTATGTTGCACTTTCCAAATAAAAGAAGAATGATGTTGTTTTAAGTTTTGTATATTTCTCTATGTTTGGCTCAGCAAAACATAAGTGGGTTCTCAATATCTGCTTCGACAGTTATTGTGAGGTCACATGTCACGTGCCAATGGAAAACTGTTGCGCATTTATGATGGGATAAGAGTGCACATAGTGTCTTAATATTATGAAAATAGTTTTGATGTCACAGAACCTTTGAAAGGGTCCCAAAGATCCCTTGAGCACTGTTATTTTGTGGCATCAGTAAATAAATATAAGCATAAACTATGAAATTAGTTTGGTTTTCAGACCTTATGTACTTCGTATCATTCCGTATGGATCTTAGGAAACTTACTGTCTCTCAACGTTATCTTTTATATTTATGAACTTGTGACACATGCTGGAACTAATTTTTTTTTTAATTTTTGTTTTACATTTATTTATTTTTGAGAGACAGAGACAGAGCACCAGTGGGGGAGGGACAGAGAGAGAAGGAGACACAGAATCCGAAGCAGGCTCCAGGCTCCGAGCTGACAGCATAGAGCCTGACGTGGGGCTTGAACTCACAAACTGTGAGATCATGACCTGAACCAAAGTTGGATGCTCAACCGACTGAGCCACCCAGGCACCCCAAGCTGGAACTGATTTAACAATCAGTTATGTAATTCTAGGACTGTATCATACTTTTCCTAGTCTTTTGTTTCTAGATGTTTGCATTATTTTTAGTTTTTCTGTTACCAAGAAAGTTGCAGTGAATATTCTTGTCCTTGTCTTCTTGTGAGATTTTGTAGCAAAGGGAGATAGATGGAGAATTGTCCTGTTGAAAGGAATATGTACCTCGACTTTTCTAGATATTGCCAGACTGCTCACCAAAGTGGCTGTGCAATTTACACACTTCCTGAATATATGAGAATTCCTGCTGTCCCACCAGATTGACACTTGTTATCATCAGATTTTCAATCTTGGGCCAGTTTGATGCTTATAAATTCATATTTCATTGTTGTTTTAATTTGCATTTCCAAAATTACTAACCCATTTGTCATTTCTGTTTCCTCTTCTCTGCATTTCCTGTTCACATCTGTTGCCCATTTTCATCGTTTGAGTCATAATTTTTTAATGAATTTATCAGCCCTCTGTATAAATTCTGATTTTGAATCCTTTGTGGGCCATGTGGATGGTGAATATCATGTATTTCTATAATGAAACATTAATTTATTTAAAAGCCATATGGAGATTAAGAGCACAGACCCTGGAGCCAGACTGGTTGACATCCCCATCTATAATTCTTTGTGTAGTCTAAATACTGAATCCGCTTCTCAGTTACCTGCATTGCAGAATCTTTCCTCATGAGTGACCTTGGGCAAGTCACTTAACCTCTTTATGCCGTGGAGTTGCTGTGAGATTTGAATAAGTTACCTTATGTAAAGCATTTAAATAGTGCCTGCCACATTAGGAAGTAGTGTGTGTGTGTGTGTGTGTGTGTGTGTGTGTGTGTGTGTATGTATTTGCTCTTATTACAGATAGCTGAAGTGTTCATTGACATCCTTGTAGACCTTATTTCTCTCTCCTTGTCCGGAGGTGATCACTGTGCTAACAGGTATATATAACCTCACAGTTAATGTTTCCTGTATTGACCTTAGAGGCTGACACTGATAAACAATAAAGCTTGCATACATGGAATCAGCTTATTATTCTACGACTTGTGTTTTTTAGTTAACCCTTTTAATTTTTTTAAAAATCCCGAACAGTAATGGGTATGGAGGGCTAGGCTAGTCACTGGCTGATTTTGATGCATTAATTCACGCAATGTTCACAAAGGTCCTCTGAAGTAGATACTCTTACGATCCTTTGCTTTATGGATGAAGAAGTTGAAGAACAGCTTGGGTAACTTGCCTAAGATCACACAGCTATTCAGCGCAAGAGCAGAGACTCCTCAAGCAGGCAGTCCTGCTCTCGTAACTCGCTAGTAACCACTAGCCGTGTATCTAGAACAACACGCAGAGAAAAGTAGACGATAGCACAGTGCACGTACAGGGATGCACCGTCTGGCTCAATGAAAGTCCACCATCGTGTCATTGTCATTTCAACTATTTTTAAAGACATAGGGTATTATAGACATAGCTGAGGCTTTCCTACATCTCCAGAAATAATCACTGTTTCACCGTTGCAAGTTGCGTGCTTATCACTTCCGTGCGTATTTTATGTCTCACCGTGTCTTGGTAGATCTATAAAAGTTATCGCGCATCATTGTGTATGTTTTCAAAATGTGTAGGAGTACCAGGGAACCACACTGGCATTCGGCAACCTTGTTCAACTGTGTTTTATATTTATGCATGTTGACACATAGATGTTTGTATCTGCCCTATGGTATATTCTGCTCCACTGTGACTAACATGCTGTGTGTATCCTTCTCCTGTTGACGGGCATTTAAGCTATTACCAGCATTTCACTACTTAAAACAGCACTTAAAATATCATTTTGTGTCTGTTGCTTTGTGCATCTGAAGAACGTGAATCTCAATTCTGAGGTCAGAAGTTATGAGCTGATTCGCCTTTTAAAAAATATTACCAAATGGCTAATATTTAATTACCTCTATCAACTTAGATAATACCTAATAGTATCTCCACTATGTTTGTACAAATCTGAATATACACTGGAAATATATCAGCAGTGTTTTATAAAGCTCATTATTCTACATCCTTACTAATATTTGGTCTTGAAGACTTCAGAGTTTTTGCCATTCTGATGAAATGGATGCTATCTTTTCATGGTTTTAATTAGCATTCCTTGTTTACTGTTTTCATATGCTGATTGGGCATTCAGATACCCTCTTTGGCAAATTGTTGCTCACTGTTTACTCACTGGATTATTGGTTTATTACAAGGGATATTAAAAGATACGCATCTACAGCCCGATAAAGAGATACGTAGAGTGAGGTTCTGAACAAAGGAGATCCTGTGGAAGCAGTCTGGTTCACCAATCTGGAAGCTCTCTGAACACCCTCCTTTTGGGTTTTTACAAAGCATTTATTACCCTGGCACAGTTGACTAAATCTTTAGCCACTGGTGATTGTCTCAATCTCCAGCCTCTTTTCCCTCCTGGAAGTCAGGGACTGGTATTGTATCCCTAGCTGATTCTACTGGCCACCAGCCCCCATCCTTAGGAACTTCCCAGAAGTCATCTCATTAACAAAAACCCAGTTGGCTAAAGGGGCTTGTTGTAAATAACAAAACACTCCCTTCTCCTTTATGGCTCTGAGAAGATTCCAGGAACTGAGGATAAGACACCAAATATTCTAACAAAAGATATTCCCATTGCTCTTATCCGTGAGGAAATTAGCCAAGAACTGTGGACACAAAGACCAAATATATGTGAGAAATACGTGTTGACCATCTGAATGACCAAGTGTGTATTTCTTATAAGTCACAATATCACATTACTCTAAGATTGTGAAGATATTCTACACATTTTGAAAAATTTAAACATTTTCTTGTTTTTTTTTCTTGAACTTAGTTCTTTAATGTCTAAAATTCATCTTTTGCATTGCGTGAAGTAGACATCTAACTCTGCTTTTTTTTTTTTAATATGGATACTCATAGCACCATTTATTTATTT